>NC_046663.1:11556657-11581916 GCF_010883055.1 Belonocnema kinseyi | reverse complement strand
TTTTTGCTATTCCTAAGTTTTACCATTATGTATTATAACCCATTCTGAAATTTTACCTTTCTTAATTTTTACCGTTCCGAAAAATGAACGGCCCCCGTTTCAAGTGTAGTGTACAAGACTTTCATAGTGGTGTAAGTTGTATATTTATTGTTGTTATTACGAACGCGTCGAATAATTGTCGCACGCATAGTGTTGGTAAAAGTAATTTGATATTTTCATAAACATACTACCTAGCTTTTCTATGGCGAATAATTTTTTATTCCACAAACATCTCACAAAATCCTGTCTGATTATTGATTATTTATTTGTTCAAGCGACCTGTCAAAACAAAACAAGGGAGACGGCCATATTTTTTTTGCGGTTGGCACGCCACGCTCGGAAAGTTTTGAACTATACGTAAGTGTAATTTTACACATGTGTGTGTGCGTACTTCTGGCAAGAGAAAAGTGACCGTTTTTGTTGAAGTCCATGCATACAGATTGGTCTCCTTATATCTATTCTCCGTGGACAGAACTCACATTCATATTTGTTTCTTATTTTTATTAACATTTTTTTTTCTTGACATGTCTCTCTACGTTCTTATCTCGATGATGATAATTGGTGATGTTCAAAAATAGAAGGTTCTGTTTTAATGATCAGAAACAAAATTGAGATCTTAAAACCGATGTTACATGCCTGTGATAATGTTCATATTATCGAAACTGACATCTCGAGAACGGTCAAAACTCCCGGGGTAGGCTGGCCGTAGGCATTTTAGTATTTGCATAACGAGATCATTTCATTTTCTTTCAAATGGAGCCGTTAAAACGGTATGCTAATGAGATTTGTGAAAGGTGTGCGATCAAAATGTGTGAATCGACCGTGCATAATGGACATTTGTGTAAGTGCCCCTATTCGCGTTCACCATTCATAATTCACTCTGATATCTCCTTGTCTCTCGACCATAAATCCCATAATATGAGCTAAGTGTAAATTGATTAAGTGTTCCCACTGGTCGCCTCTTTACGAATCTTTTGTTGTCGCTCTGAAATAAAAGCGATGATCGATCAAAATCTTTTAACAATATTGCCACACAACGTCTCCTTTGAAACATCATTATCTTTTATCAGAACAACATCATTATTTCATTTTATTCGCTTTCATTTTTATTTTGACTGCCTTTTATTTGACTTTCTATACGGCTATGTCTGTCTATCGGAGATCAATTTTGCATTTAATTTTTTATACTCCCCCCCCCCCCCTCGCTTCCTCACCATCGCACAGTGAGAGGAAAAGCACTTTTTCGTTCAAAGATGTCCAGAGCCTTCAATTTGAGACCGATTTTATTTATTTTTTTTAAATTAAAGTTCAAAAAATTTTGAACAGTCTGACGCTCCGAACTTGTCTCTATTTGTTTACTAATCATTTTTTCACTCATATGTGCAAAACTGAAATTTTGTGCTTGAAGATTTTTTACGCTTTAATAACTGATTAGATAAATTTTATATTTTCTTAAATGAATGTCTTGGGACTTATAGAATAGAAATAATTTTTTCATTATTTCATTTGTTTATTATTAACAAATTCTGTTAATAAACAAGCAAATGGTCTTATTATCGGAAGAAAAATTTTGCTGTTTGCTAATAATGCTTCATATTGATGTGGAAATGAAATTTCATAACAAAACTAATTGGTAAGTTAATAATAACCATTGTTATAAACAATTATTTTGGCGAAATATTAAAATTTGAAATTTTTTCAAATAATAATTTCCTTTAATTGCTAGAACGACTTTAGGTATTTCTTAAGATGATAAATATTTAATAGAATTTGATGAAATATAATAACTTAAATTTTTGTAAAGAAATTAGATAGCAAATTTTGCTGTTTGCTAATAGTGCTTCATATTGATGTGGAAATGAAATTTCACTACAAAACTAATTGGTAAGTTAATAATAACCATTGTTATAAACAATTATTTTGGCGAAATATTAAAATTTGAAATTTGTTCAAATAATAATTTCCCTTAATTGCCAGAATGACTTTAGGTATTTCTTAAGATGATAAATATTTAATAGAATTTGATGAAATATAACAATTTAAATTTTTGTAAAGAAATTAGATAAACAAATTCAAAAATTTCGCCCTTTGGCATAGAATTTTTTTTGCACGGGGTATGTTTTAAGCCATTGGACGAATGACTGCTAGTCACAAAAATATTAGAAAAGTTAACAATGCCCACTGTTATTAACATTTCTTGTGGCAAATTATTTAAACTTAAGTTTTTATAAAATTTTAATTTTCTTTAATGGCTATAATGGGTATAGATATTCGTGAAAATAGTATATCTTTGGCAATAATTGGTAGAATGTAACAATCTAAATATTTATAAACAAAAATCCAACTTTTTCTAAACATGAAATTACCAACTTATATAATTTGTTTATCTACGTTATAGAATAATAATAATAATAAATCTTTGTTGTGTTCGTTAAAAAAGTAAGTTGCTTATCATCACTTAGGCTGTTATATTTTATTAAATATTATCAAAGATACATTTTTTTAGTAATATCCTTAGCCATTATAGCGAGTAAAGAAAATAAAATTTAATTAAACCTTAAATTTAAATATTTTGCCACAAGAATTATTTCTAATAATGGTTATTGTTAACGTCTCAAATATTTTTGTGACTAGCAGTCATTCGTCCAACAGCTTAAAACATTTCCAATGCAAAAAAGTTTTCTATGCAAAATGGCCAAAACGCTCAATTTATTTATACAATTTGTTTATAAAAATTTAAATTGTTATATTTGTTCAAAAGCTAATATTTCTTTTTTTGAGGAATACCTGAAGTCGGTCTGGCGATTGAAGAAAATAATCATTTGACAAAATCTCAAATTTTAATATTTTGCCAGAAGAATAGTTTATAACAATGTTTATCATAAACTTTTCAATTAGTTTTGTCATTAAGTTCCATTCCTACATTTATATGAAACAATTTTAGCAAACAATTTTTTTTACCGATTACAAGACTATTTGCTAATTTATTCATACAATTTTTTTAAACAAATTTATTCAATAATGAACAAATTATTTGTATTCTATGAGTCGCTAAACATTCATTTATGACAGTATAAAGTTTACCTTATCAGTTATTAAAGCAAAAAAAATCTTATGTACTAAATTTGAGTTTTTCCATACTTTAAGTGAAAAAATTATTAATAAACAAATAAAGGAGAAAAAACTTTGGAACGCCAGACTGTTTAGAATTTGATGAACGTTAATTTTAAACAAATTCAAAATCAAATGAAAATTAAAGGCTCTGGACATTATTGAACGAAAAAACTTTATTTCCTGCCACTGTCTAAAATTCCTTGAAAACCAGTAAAATAAGTTGATTTTTGAAAAAATAGATGTTTGAAAAAAACGTTGAATTCTAAAACAAAAACATTTTCTAACAGATTGGATTAATTTTTAACCCCGAAAAGACGAATTTTCTACCCCAAAAATTTATTTTTACCAAAAAGTTACATTCAAAACGAATAGTTGAATTTTCTGCCAAAAAAGATGACTTTACTAAAATAATCGGGTTTTCTATGTCGAAACGGGCATTTTCAAACAAATTTTCGAAATTTTTTAACAAACAAAAATAATGATTCAACCAGAAGTAGCTGAAATTTCAAAACTAGAAACGAAATTTTTAAAATATACTTGAATTTTGCACCCGCAAGGTTGAATTGTCAACAAAAAAGTTCATTTTCAATCCAGAGAGATGATTTTTATACCATAAATTATCAATTTTTTATTACAAGATGAATTTTTAACAAAATTTTTAAATCCTCAACTAAATGAATTAAGTTTTAAACAAGAAAGATTAATTTTAAATTAAAATTATTAACATTCAACTGAAAAGGATTTTTTTAATAAAAATCGGAATTTTTTTAAATTTTGAGTTTAAACAATTCATGTTAAAACAAAAAGACAATTTCAACTTGTGTAAAATAATTTACTTTTCTAACAAATATTTGAACTTTAAAGAAAAAAAAGAGTTAATTTTTAAACCTTGAATTTTCCACTAAAAAATATGACTATTAGAATGATTGCATTTTTAATCGACAAAGGTTAATTTTTGACTCATTATTCGAATTTTTCAAATATAGAAGTTTCAAATTTAACTAAAGAAAGTTAAACTTTCAATAAAAAAGTAACATTTTTAGAATGCATTTGAATTTGTAATATGACAAGTTGAATCTTTTATAGAAGAGATAATTTTTCATCCAGAAAGATTACTTTTTTGTCCTTCATAATCAATTTTCTGCCAAAATACGCATTTTTTTAAATTAGTCAAGTCTTCAACCAAATATATTAAGTTTAAATCCGAAAAAATTATATTTAACCGAATACTTGAATTTTCTACTTAAAAAGTTTTTTCTCAAACCAAAAAAATAAACACTTCAAAATTGTTAAATGAAAAAATCAATTTGAAAACAAAATGTATTTTCAAACTGTTGATTTAAACCCAAAGAAACTATTTTCTACCAAACTTTTAGATTTTCAGAACAAAAAAAGAAGAACTAATTTGCTTAGAAGCAGATCAATTTTTAACTATTCTTATGAAACAATTGTGACAATTTTCAAACCATTCAATTTCAAACCAAATAGAATTTCTACTAAAATTATTTTTTAAAACAAAAATAGAAGAGTAAACTTTTTTAATTTTAAAACTAAATTTAAAGAAACAAATAATTTTTAATCTGTTGAAGTAAGCAAAAAAGACAGAATTTTAAGCAAATATTTGAATTAAAGAAAAAGTTTCAACAAACAAGTTCATTTTCAACAAAATTTTTCAGTTATCTAATAAATTTTTAAATTTTCATGCCAAGTAGAAAAATTTCCTACAAAATAGATTAATTTTTAAACAAAATAATGCATTAATATTAGCAGTATTTTTGTATTTCATTTTTCAACAACAAAATATACGAATTTGAAACAAAATACTTGAATCCTTAGCCAAAACCAATTTATTTTCTATCGAAAATCTGAATTTTTAACCAGAAAGGAATAAAGATTAAATTTCTACCTGAAGACAAATAATTTTAAATAAAATAAATTCATTATTATTAAAATTCTTAAATATCCAAATAGAAAAGATAAATTTTTAATTAAAAAATATCATCTTTAAACAAAACATGGTAAAGTTACATATTTACTTCAAAAAATTAATTTTTAATAACGACAAACAAAACAAATTTTCAGTCAAAAACTTACATTTGCAATCAGAAAAACAATTTATAACAAAGTAGTTTAACCGATAACTATATTTATTTTAAACAAACAATTACTTTCTTACCATAATTAATAACTTTTTAACAACATAGTTATACTTCTAACAAAATAATTAAATTTTCATAAAAAGTATGGAATTTTTAACTTACAAAGATGAATTTCCAACAAAAAAAAGCGTGAAAGTTAATATTTAAACAACAAAAAAAGAATTATATTTCAATAGAAAAATAAATTCTAAAACCAAAAACACGAATTTTCAACAAACCAAGTTTTTTTAGTCACGGAAGAAAAAAAAGTTCACGAAAATTTTTAAACCCTTCAACGAAAAACTAATTTTCTGTACAAAATTTAAATTCACGTCCAAAAAATATGAATTTTTAACCTTCATCTGCAGAGATAAATTTTATACTAAAAATACCAATCTTCAACGAAAAATAATTTCTTAACAAAGTAGCTTAACCAAAATTATCAAACAAAATAGTTGAATTCTTAAGAAAAGAAGATTAATTTTCAACAAAACAGTTCAAATTTTAATCGAAATGAAGAAATTTATACTAAAATGGATGAATTTTTAAATAAAAAAGGCACCTTTTCAACCACAAAATAGCTGAATTTTTACACAAAAAGAATTTTGTTGATTTTGGAAAACCACTATATGAATTTGAAATAATAAGTAAATTTTCTACGAAAAATTTAAATTTTTGACTAAATGTTGAATTTTCCACCAAAAAGGATAAGTTTTTAATAAAATTTTTAAATTTGCAACCAAAGAGATGAATTTTATTCCAAGATAGATGTATTTTCTGCTAGAATAGGTGAATATTTTAATTTAAAAAAAAAGATTTTTTTAAAAAACTTGAATTTCCATCCACAAAAGATTTTAGACTGTCTTTTAACATAAATTTTGAATGAAAAAATCAATTTGCCACGAAGATGTTTGAATTTGAATCAAGGTAAGATAAAGTTTTGACAAAACAGTTGAATTTTTTACGAAAAAGATGACTTTGTAACATTGTAACAAAGTTCAATTTTAACCAAAAAATTGCATTTTCGTTTATGAAAGATGCCAATTCTACTGAAAGAGGTACATTTTTAAATAGAAAAGATAATGTGTTTTAAATAGTTGCAGTTTCATCAAAAAAAAATATTTTATTTGACTTTTGAACGCCAAAAGTTGAATTTCAAACAACAATTAAATTTTCTACGACATAGCTGAATTTTTAACAAAAGAGTTGAATTTTCAAATAAAAAAAATTTGCTTAAACTAAATCATTGAATTTTTAAAAATCTAATCAACTTTATAACTAAAAAGATTCTCTTCAGAATAAACCAACTAAAAAAAAAGAAATATAAATATGAATAACAGGCAAATAAATAACCAACAAGAATATTATATCAAGGTTACCAGAAAGCTTTATTTTTCATCACCAATTAAATAAAAAAAAGTTTAAAAATAATGTATTCAAAAATAAGCTTTTATTAACCCTCGGAGCCATCCTATAAGTCACTCAAATCCTTATTTCGATTTTTGTCGGAAATATCTTTTAAGGCCGAAATTTTAGCAACACGAATTGATTCTACAAGTTTTGAAAAACGTCTAAGAATTTGTGCAAGTTTTCTTCTTTAAATTTGTTCAACCTCCTTTAGAAAGGAGGCTAGCAATGATAATAATAATTTGGTTTATTAATTTTCATTAATTATTTATTTATTATTAATCATTTATTTATTTGGTTTAATAAAAGTTGGTTAGACACTCGGACTTCACCTTAGAGGTCCGGGGTTCGATCCCTGAGCCGGCACCTCTGGAAAATTTTCAATGAACCTTTACCGAGGTTCTGGTGGTTCGGAACCCACCTTAAGCTGTAGGTCCTCAAGTCAAGTACTTGACTGCAACCCAGTCCATAAATGATGGGGTAAAAACCAGGTTTTGTTTAATATGTCTGGGCAGATTGCTCTCATCAGATCACTTGATTTAATTATAAAAATGCGTCCGTGACTGATCGGGACATCCCCGTGCAAAAATGATCAAATAAAAATCCATCTCTAACCAAAAATGCCTTCGACATGTTGGGCAGTATAAGCCTGTGACAACATTTCAACACTGAAATTTTTTTTATTATAATAGTTAAATGTTAATATAATTAATTTAATTAAAATAATTAAATAATTATAATAGTGGGTTTAAAAATGAAAACGTTTTGCACCAATTTTTAACATTACATTCATATGAGAAAGAAATATTAATATTTGCACCGCACGCTTTCATTGTCGTTCATATTATTATTAAATTATTATTAATACACCTCTCATTTTTAGAGTCAATATTTTCGTTCCTTTTACAATCTATTAGCAAAAGTTTGTTTAAAATAATTAAATTTTTGTCAAGGAAATTTTTGTAAATTGCATAAGCGAAAATATAGAAGAAGCCGCCTGCGGGTAACATGAACCGCGGTGGTTCCTGTGACGAGTCACATTAATAATTGAAGGAACCAAACAAAGCACAATTTGATTCCAGACTTCCAGCAACCAAGTGTATCTCCTCTCTCCTTACCGTAACTTCTTGTACCTTCTCTCCAAGCAGTCTAGCGTGATTTACACAAATCCTTTCTCTTTGTTTCCAGATCTTCTTACCCTCTATCTCTGAAGAATTCAAGATGTTCTCCAACCTTGTTCATTATGGTGCCTTTCCAGTGAGAGAACTCTGATGGACAAGGTCGAATGGCAAGACCCCGTCCATGACTCTTGTTAAAACCAACTCAAAAATTTCTATAATAATGATCCATGTCATAGGTCGGTTTGACCCTGACGAGACGCGCGTAAAAGTGTTGAGAAGAGCCTAACTTTCGTCTCTAAAAGAGCGTGAAAGAAGGCTTGCCAACTTTTAAAATTCATGTACTCGAGCTGATCGAAAATTTCGGTGAGCGCACAAGCAGCAGAGTCGGACAGTTTTTTTTTTTTTAAGTTGAAATGTTGAAGGGAGCAAAACTTCCACCTAGAAAAGAGCGTGAAGCAAATGTTGCCAACTTATAAAATTCATATGGTGCAGCTTACCGAAAATCTCGGAAAGTACACAAGCCGAAGATTTAAACCGTTTTTTTGTTTAAAGTAAAAATGTTGGGGGGATCAAACTTGCGCCTCCAAAAGAGCGTGAAAGGCAGTTTACCAACTTATAAAATCCACGCACTCGAGCTGATACAAAATTTCGCTAAGCACATAAGCAGCAGATTCAAAAAGTTTTTTTCTTTTAAGTATAAATGTTGGAGGAAGTGAAACTTTCGCCTCGAAAAGAGCACCGGAAAAGGGTTGCCAACTTATAAAATTCATGTATTCCATCTCACCGAAAATCTGAAAAAGCACACAAGCCGAAGATTTGGAGAGTTTTTTTACATATAAATGTTGAGGAGGGGGGAGTAAAACTTTCGTCTCGAAAAGAGCGCCGAAAAAGAGTTGCGAACTTATAAAATTCATATATTCCATCTCACCGAAAATCTGAAAAAGCACACAAGCCGAAGATTTGGAGAGTTTTTTTACATATAAATGTTGAGGAGGGGGGAGTAAAACTTTCGTCTCGAAAAGAGCGCCGAAAAAGAGTTGCGAGCTTATAAAATTCATATGTTCCATCTCACCGAAAATATCTAAAAGCACGCCAGCCGAAGATTTGGACAGTTTTTTTTTCAAAGTAGAAATGTTAAGGGGAGCGAAACTTTCGCCTCGAAAAGAGCGTGAAGGAAGGGTTGCCAACTTATCAAATTCATGTACTCGATGTGATCGGAAATGTCGGTAAGCACACAAGCAGCAATTTCGAAAAAATTTTTTTTAATATAAATGCTGGGGGGGGGGGGGTTAAACTCTTGTCTCGAAAAGAGCGTCAAAAAAGAGTTGCCAACTTATAAAAATCATGTACTCTGGCCTATAGAAAATCTCGGAAAGCACACAAGCCAAAAATTTAAACATGTCTTTGCTTAAATTTAATTAATTATAAGCTTATAACTATTTCTAGAAAATATAAATTTGAGCAGAATCGCTTTATAATTAATTAATGAGTTCAGAAAATAAAAATCATTTCATAATAATTTTCATTTAAATCTATGTACATATAATTTTTTTAATTAAATTCAGATACTCATTTCACAACATCACAATCTTTAGAAAACATTTTAATAGAGATATTTTAAACAAAAATAAATTTTTATCATGAAACAAATAGCCAATATTCAATTACATAACCTTAATGCAAATCGATTCATAATTTTAAAAAGCAGTGACAAATTATTTGTATTGAAACATAAAAATAATTTTGACCCTATATTTTGCTGAAAATTTGGAGTTTTAATTTAATCTTGGTCCGAATTGATGAATTTGCAAAAGAAGATTAATTTTTTTTTGAGAAGACCATATTTAAACAAGATTTCAAATTTTCAACTATTCAGAAGAAAAATTTTGTAAGAATGAGCTTTATTTTCAATCCAGAAAGATTAATTTTTAACGAAACAGTAGAAGGTTTACTTAAGAAAGATCAGCTTATTATTTATTATTTTAAACCAAGAATTTAATATTTAAATTTTTAGTTAAAAAAATCAATTTAAACCAACAAAAAAAGAACTTTTAAACACAATAATTACATTTCTAAATAAATTGTTTTATATTCTACCAAAATAGTGGAATTTTTAACCCACATATATCCAGTTTTAAGAAAGAAATTTACAACCAAATATTTCAATATTTAATAACAGAAACAAAATTAATTTTCGACGAATAACGTTTGAGTTAATATTTCTACCAAAAAGAACTTAATTTTAGAAGAACGAAGTTTTACAAAATACATGAATTTTCAACAAAAAGTGTTTGCAGCAAATGAATTCAAATTTTAACCAAAGAGATGAATTTTCATCTAAGATGATAAATCTTTGATACAAAAGAAAAATGAATCTTTGAGAAAAGTATTAATATTTTGTCAATAAGTTATCTTTTATTGTTAAAAATTTTAATATTTGGTTGAAAGTTAAACTACTCAATAAAAAAATTATTAGAAAGTATTATGAAGTATCTTGGTTCAATATCTTGATTACAGATTTTAATATTTTGTTTATAATTTACTCCACTTGTAGTTTTTTTGGGGGGTCTGAAAATTGTACAATTTGGTATAACATTAAACTTTTTGGTTGAAAATTAACTTTTCTGTTCATACTTTTTTAACGAAAATGTTTTAAAATTCACCTATTGAATAAAAAATTTACCAATTTATCTGAAAACTCGTTTTTTTGTTAAAAAATTACATTTGATTGAAAAACGTAACTAATTCGTTTCAGGTTAAATACCTATTATTTATAAGGAAACGATTTAACTTTTGATTGCAGGATTGAACTATTTTGTTAAATACTTGTTAAAAATTAAATTATTTTATTGAAGTTTTAACTACATTCTTGAAGTCATTTTGATTTAATTTAACTTTTTTCAATTTAAAATTCTGTCGATTTATTTTAATATTTTCAAAAAAATGTTATATTTTATTAAGATTTTTTATATTACTAAAAATAATAATCAACGTAATGAAGAAAAAAATTTACGAAATTTAAATTAGACCAAAATAAAGATCACAAAGTAAAGCCGATTACAAATATCAGATGATTTAACAATTATAATATACTATAACAAACGGAATATTATTTGAAATATTAAATTAATTATTGCCATAATTATTAAGTCAGTTTAATAAACATGAGTTTTAATGTCAGGAAAAACATTAAGTAATGCTTGAACAAACTTAATGAAAAAAATGGGATACAAACTCTGCAAAAGTTAATAACTATGCTGACAATTTTTGACAATCAAATTGACAATTCAACCCACATTTACAAATCCTAATGCAATTTTTAAATGTCTACATCTTTTTTAATTAAAATTAAAATTTAAAAACAGTTTGAAGTTTCTGTGTGATGTTTCTAATAGATGCATCTAATTGGAATCAAATTTTGATAGCATCTTTTAACAAAAATTTCGAGTTTTTTTGGTAAACCGTGATTTAAATCTTCTGCTCTCAACGGACGCAATTACGAGTTTTTTTTGTCGTGATTACGTAATATTTTAAAATCGTAAAATAAGATGTGATTTTCAAAGTTTTATAATCATTAGAATGAAATTAAAGCCTTTTATATATCCATTATCTTTAGGAAAGACATCTCGTAAATTAAGTGAAACATGCCACTTTTATTTTGCTTTATGCGACAATTATTTAATTTTTTCTTATTAGCAAATTTTCATTCATGGCAGATTTTGTTCTCGTCGGGGTACATTTAATATCTTGTTCTTTTTTTTACAGTATTCAGCATCTCGCTGCCTCGAATCTTGATTGGTGAAATGCAATTAATTTTTGGTACCTTCTATACATGCACTTCAATTAAATTTTTGACTGACTTTATCTAAATCGATGTTGCTGATTCAATACTCTAATTCTCAAAAGGACGTCATCTCAGTTTATATTCTTCTCGCTACGAAAGGGCCTTTTGACGATTTTTTATTGTAGGCACCTATCTCCAGGGATATCGATCAGTTTTTTTTTATCGTAGGACTGTAGATACCAATCCAGTGTCAGATCCAAGCCAGGGAAAAAATATGGCAGGTTCGTGGCCATGGTCCAAAGTAGAAACAATGAAGGCAAATACGGGCAATGAAAAACTGACAAGCGTAAAAGGATGAAAAGCTTCACGTTGCCGTTTACAAAGGACTAAACCGAAAGTACTGCGAATATCCAGTTTGAGCAAACATGCAGAAAAAAAGGAAGACGAAAACGAGGATGAATGGAAAAACAGACAAAACGTGTTCCAGCATTAAAAAGAAGTTATTATTTTATCAGGAATATATTGTTCTTTCTGTACGGACGTAGAGGTAACGAAACAAATTCTGTGCAGTCTGTATTTTTCTATCAAATAACAATTCAGAAGTCTTTGAAATTGTTGTATGGAAGACAATATTGAATAAAATTATAATGAAAGAGAAGAGGAATATAGACATAAGATCTTATCAATACTTTCCAATTATGTAGCAATGAAAAAAAATTACTGAAGTAGGTAAAATCATTGCAAAAATCATAAAATATTCGAAAGAAAGAATGAAAAATAATAAATATCTACGGATAACCTGTGCTAATAAGGAGATGAGCACACTGGTTGAGGATTGAAAAGCTTTTTGTTTAGTAGAATTGCCAGTAAAGATTTAAGAACTAAAAGGACTAATAAAAATAATTTAGAAGTCTTAGAAATTTGTAATGATATGGAAGATAATATTAAGGAAATTCTTGATGATATTGAATAAGAACATAGCTATAAGATCTTATCAATAGCTTCCAATTATATAACTATGCCAAATAAAAATATACAGAGTCATAGCAAGAATAAAAAATTATTGCAAACAACTTATAAAGAATGATAAATATCTACTTACGATTTATTGACGACGTATTGAAGATTAAAAGGCTATAAGCATGATAATATCATTGCAAATAACGATTTTTAAAACTTAAAAAACTAACAAAAGTCATCTAGAAGTCTTTGAAATTTTTAAGGATATGGAAGGTTATATTCAAAAAGTTCCTGATAAGATTAAAGAGGAACATAGGGAAAAGATCTTATCAATAGCTTTCAATTATGCAACTGTACCAAAGAAAATTACTAAAATGGACAGATTCATAGCAAAAATCATAAAATATTTTAATAAAGTCATAAGAAATAATAAATATCAACTGAGGACAAGTGCTAATAAGGCGATGATCACACTGGTTGCATATTAAAGAACTTTAAGGGTAATAGAATTGCAAGGAAAGATTTCATAAATAAAAGAACTTTGAAAAATAATCTAGAAGCCTTTGAAATATTTAAGGAAATAGCAAACAATATTGAATAAATTCCTAATAAGTCAGGAAAGGAACAAAGACTTAAGACCTTATTGACAGCTTTTATCTATCAAACGATATCAGCAAAAAATACCCGAGTTGATAGAATCATATCAAAATTATAAAATATTGCAAAGAATTTATAAACATTATTTAACATCTACTGATGACACATGCTAATAAGGCGATGATCCCACTAGTTGCAGATTAAAAGGCTTTTAGGGTAGTAGCATTGCAAGGATAGAGTTGAAAACTTAAAATAGTAAAAACAATCTTAGAACTCTTTGACATTTGTAAGGATATGGAAAAATATATAAAAGAGATTCTTGATGAGATAGAAGAGGAAAAGAGCCATAAGATCTCATCAATAAATTCTAATTATATTACTATGACAAAGAAAATGACTGAAATAGAGAGAGCTATAGCAAAACAAATTATTTCAAAGAACCCATACAGAATAATAAATTTCTACTGACGACATATGCAAATAAGGGGGGGTCGCACTTATTAAAGATTAAAATGATTTTAGGCTAATAGCATGGCAAGGAAAGATGTTGAATCTTAAAAGCTAATAAAAGTAATCTACAAGTCTTTGAAATATTCAAGGATATGGAAGGTAACATTGAAGAAGTTCCTGATAAGATAGAAGAGGAACATATAGATAAAATCTTATCAACAGATTCTAATTATGCAAAAATACTAGAAAAATTACTGAAATAGATAGAATCATAGCAAAAATCATAAAATATTTCAAGGAATTCATAGGGAGTAATAAATATCTACTGATGACCCGTGCTAATAAGGGAATGTTCGCAAATATTGAAGATTAAAAGGATTTTAGGCTAATAGCATTGCAAGGAAAGATTTAAAACTTATAAAAATAATCCAGAAGTTTTTGAAATTGTTAAGGATGTGGAAGAAAATATAAAAGAGATTTTTGATGAGATAGAAGAGGAAAATAGCGATAAGATCTTATCAATAGTTTTCAATTATATAACTATGACAAAGAAAATTGCTGAAATAGAGAGATCTATAGCAAAAATAAAAAATTATTTCAAAGAACTCATGAAGAATAATAAATATCTACTGACAACAGGTGCTAATAAGGGCATAATCACACATGCTAAAGATTGAAAGGCTGTTAGGGTATTAATAGCATTGCAAGAAAAAATTTGAAAACTTTAAAGAATAATGGAAATAATCTAGAAGTCTTTGAAATTTGTGAGGATATGAAAGAAAATATCAAAGAGATTCTTGATGAGATTGAAGAGGAAAATAGCCATCAGATAATAGCCATAGCAAAAAAATTATTTCAAAGAACTCATGAAGAGTAATAAATTTCTACTCACGACATGTCCGAATAGGGGAATGATTGCAGTTTTTTAAGATTAAAAGGATTTTAGGCTAATAGCATAATAAGGAAAGATTTGAAAACTCAAAAAAATAATACAAGTAATCTACACGTCTTTTACATTTGTCAGGATATGAAACGTAATATTGAAGAAGTTCCTGATAAGATAGAAGAAAAAACACAGAGATTAAATCTTGTTAATAGCTTCTAGTTATGCAAAAATACCAAAGAAAATTACTGAAATAGACAGAGGCATAGCAAAAATCATCAAATATTTCAAAGAATTCATAGGAAATAATAATTATCTGTTAATGAAACGTGCTAATAAGGAGATGATCACACTGGTTCAAGATTAAAAAGCTTTTAGGGTAATAGCATTGCAAGGAATGATATGAGAACTAAATAAACTAATCAAAATAATATAGAAGCCTTTCGAATTTGTAAAGATATGAAAGATAATACTGAAGAAATTCTTTATCAGATAGAAGAGGAAAGTAGCCATAAAATTTTATTAATAGTTTTTAATTATATAACTTTAACAAACAAAATTACTGAAATAGAAAGAGCCTTAGCAAAAATAACAAATTATTTCAAAGAATTCATGAAGAATAATAAATATCTACTGACAACTAAAAATTAAAAGACTGTTAGGGTAATAATAACATTGCAAGGAAAGATTTGAAAATTAAAAAACTAATAAAAATAATAGAGAATTCTTCTAAAGTTTTGAAGATATGGAAGGTAATATTGAGGAAGTTCCTGATAAGATAGAAGAGGAATATAAAGATAAGGTCTCATCAATAGCTTCCAATTACGTAACAATACCAAAGAAAATGACTGAAAATATACCTGATGATACAAAAATTAAAACAAAAAATGTAAATCATTTTTTAGAAGACTTTTTCCTCACAAAAATTTTTTTCTGATGTATCCAAAACTTTTGTTAATGTATAGTATATAACACGCGTCTTTATAGAATTCAAAGAATTTATGGAATTAAAGGTATTCATCAATTTCATAAAATTCACGAAAATCATAAAAAGCCCAGAATTTAAGGATTTCATGGAATTAACAGAAGCCAAAGAATTTACGGAATGCACAGAATTAAAAAAATTCACAGAATTCAATAAATTCATGGAATTTACGGAATTTACAGAATTCAAGGATTCAAGGAAGAATTTAAGGAATCCAAAAAATTCACGGAAATCAAGGAATTCACGGAATTTAACGCATTGATTACGAATTGATTAATGTTTATGGTTTTAACGGAATACTTGGAAATAATGGAATTCATGGACTTCACGAAATCCATGGAATTGATGAAATTCAAGGGATTCGTGAAATTAAATGAATTAATGAAGTTCAATACAAAAATTTCATTCCGTGAATTCCGCGAATTCCATTAATTCCATGAATCCCATGAATTCTGTAAATTTCTTAAATTACGAAAATCCCATGAATTCTGCAAGTTCGTTGAATTCCAAACATTCCATTAATTTCGCAAATTCCATGAATTCCTGTAATTCCTTGAATTCTATGAATTCAGAAATGTCCGAAATTTTGTGAATTCCTTCATTTTTATCAATTCTGCGAATTCCTTGAATTCCGTAAATTCTAAAAATTGCATGAATTTTGTGAATTCGGGGCGTTACACTCATTCCTTGAATTTCTTGATTTCCGTCCATTCTGCGAATTCCTAGAATTCCGTGAATTTATTAAATTCTGTAAATTAAACGTATTCCGTGAATTATGTAACTTCCTTGAATTCCTTCGTTTCCATGAATTGCGCGAATTGCGCGTATGAATGCCATAAATTAAGCGCATTTCATGAATTCCGTAAATTTCATAAATTTGGTGAATTCCATAAATCCCATGAATTCCTGCAATTCCATGAAATCCGTAAATTCTTTGAATTCCATTGATTCGTTGAATTCCATTACATAATCCCGGAATTTCTACAATGCCATCAATTTCGCAAATTCCTTTCATTCGATGAATTTCATGAATTCAGTGGATGTCAGGCATTCCGTGAATTTTTTTAATGACCATGTTTGCAACTTTATGCCTCGCTTTTAGTGCAGAAGTCTTGTAAAAGTGTCGTAGAATTCCAAACATTTTTTAAAGTGTACGTATTAACATAGACACATAAGAAGTGATTATTAGTCTTAACTTCAATTATATTTTCTTGCTATTTATAGTTTTAGAACAAAAATAGACTACATGTTTTATATTGAGATTAATAAAACGAAAAAAAAATTTCAACCTGCTGAAATGTTTAGTTATACTAACTAAAACATTCTAAAATGTAACAGACTTTTCTGATACATGTCACTGGAGTTTTATGCAGTTACCGTTGTTGAAATTTCTGATGCAGTTTGGGAAAATTTATAAACGGCTTCTCCATAAATCTTTAGTGTCGCGTGTCTGAAAATGTTTACAAAAATTTCTAACAGTGTATAAAATATAATAATCCCTTTTATAGAATAAGAGTATCTGATAAGGATAATGATCCACTATTGAAACATGGCAAGTAATGATTGTATTCTGACAATCAATTACGGTCCGAAAAAGTCTTAAAGGAACAAAATGAAATTTAAATTTTATTTCGCTTCTAAAAGTACGTTTTCATATACTTCCTGGCCGTTAAAAATGTGGACTGAAATCATATCCACATCATCATTTTTATTCTTATAAAAATACTAGCAATCTCATTAAAGTTTATTTGAGTGATGTACCTCAATATGGAAGAATATTCATTTTGTAGTAGTCGTCTTTACAATCTCTCTGCGCCATTACATGGCCCAGTAAATATGAATGGCAAATGAAAAGCATTTAATCGGAGGGTTTGGGGTATGGGAAAGGGATCTAGTAGAAATACAAGTAAGCATAACTGAGATATCTATGAAAAGGAACATGTGTACGCTCTACAAATAGAAGGAGGGGCAAACAATATCGTGGAAGAAGATATTTCACCGATATTACATTTCAAATATGGTTACGACTCTCCTACGTATACATAATACATAGGTACTCCCACATGCCCAACTGAATTTACAAACATATTGCAATCACGCGCTGGTACATAACCCGGTTAAGCAGGTAGCATCTCTGAGCTTCTGAATCTCTGTGTAAGTTCACCTGCATTTTGCCCACGTATCTCTCGAAGAAGTAATTGGAAAACGAAGTATCTCTTCCCCATTTTTCAAACATTTCTCTACCTTAAGGCCATGTGACGAGAGGGTCACGTGACCAAACCTGGTCTTCGATTTTTCTTTTCCAACTTACGTCTAAACGAAATGAGGTATCGCTCTGAAAGTTTGGGAAATGAAAGAGGGGGTAATAAAGTTCATGTCTCTGCTATTTTCCGGTGGAAATTTTGAGAAAAATTTTTTTTTGAAGAAAATACCAGGGGAAGTTTTCTTTCCCAACTTACGTCCACCCGGAATAAGATATCATGTTAAAAATTTGGTACGATAAATAGAAGGCATGCAAGAATTTGTCTCTGGTCCTAAATGATTAAAATAGTAAAAAATGTTTTTTTTTAATTTCTCTTTTTGGAGAAATACTGACCGTGCTGTCGTCAAACCCTGCAAGCAATTTGCAATGTTGTCAATGGGCTAGTTATGAGGTTTATATTTATCAAAGTGGGACAAAACAACAGTGAGTAGACAACTTTAAACTTCTAGGGGTTTTTGGGTAAAACAGATTGCATGATTACCGTCAGAGAAAGTTAAAAGTCAAACTTCTGCTGTAAAACCTAAATATGTCCGTCGATAATCATTATTTGCATAAATAAACTTTTTTCTCCCTCCAACTCTTTGTAAGGCCACAAACGATCCTTTAATATTTATTAACATTTCCCGAAAAAATTTCCGCGTTATTTAAAGTTTTATTTTTCAATATGGGTGAAAAATATTGATCTTAGGGCTGACTTGATTAGCTATTACACTCATCACATGGCTTTGATGGTACACTGAAAAAAAGGATTACTGGCACCAAGTGAATTTTACTTGGCTGAAGTAAGTGAAAGTCCTGTTTATTTTCAAAGAAACATTTATTAGAGGCAAATAAATACTACCTCCCATGTGGAAATAACCCCATTTGGTCCTATTACAAGTCGGAAACTAATCGGGGGCTAGTCGGGTTATTAATTTTGACAAAGTACCCAGTCGGGGACTAATCGGGAACTAGTTGGGCTTTTGTTGTCAAAATTTCAGTCGGGGCCTGGTTGGTGTTTGGTCAAGGGCTAGTCCGGCCTTTTTGTTCACTAATTTCCCTGCGGGTAAACTTCAGGCTCTGGTCGGGAGCTAGTGGGGCAGTGGTCGGGTTATTCTTATGTTTGATTTTTCGGCGAGGTTTTATCAAATGAGATAATATCTAAAAAAGCGTAATATTTTTTTTATTCTAAAACAATAAGAATATATTTAACAATAATTTTACACCGTTTTTTGGAAAAAAGATTTATTAATTTTAAATTCATCTCAAACATACTTAATAAATAATTATTAAGTTAATAATTTTGTACCAAAATCAAATTTTTATAAAAACAACGATAAAAATCTTCAAAAAGACGTAATCTTATTTTTTATGGTATTTTTTAGGAAATTGCGAATTTCTAGGAACATTTATAAATACCTTTGTATAGAATTTTAAGAAAATCCATATTGGAAAAAATAGATATAGATGTAGGGAAAAAGTCTGCCGAAAGTCATAAGTCTCTAAATTTGTACAGATACTTGTTTTTAAATTGATCTGAAAGATTTGCCATATGTAAATAAAGTCTAATCCTTCATGTAGTTGAAATTGAAAAGAGAAAAAAGTTTTTGATTAATCAGTGAAGAGCAGTATCCTAGTAGTAAACTATTAAGCACGGTACAGTTCAGATTTCGTTACCACCTTCATTTGAGCCTTGCGGTTCTGGACTGGTAGCTTTAAAGAAAATCCGCAAGGGTGCGACGTGCCGCCTCTCGCGCAACAGAAATGACACGTCGAGTGTTTAAGACAGCAGTCCACACGTAACGAAGCATTATTACCTGGAGCAGAGAACACTATGACCAACATGGCGGTTCCTTCAGAGCAAAGCTCTTCCATTGCTGCCTTCTAGTTGAAATTTTTTTTTAAAATTAATATTCCACAAATTTGAGGGAAGTTTAGTTACATAAATTTATGTATTTTTAAGCGTAGGATATGTTCCCCATTAAATCTTGGGTAAATTTAAGCACCTTTAAATATTTCAGAAAAGTTTATAGAGATTTCCGTAAATAATAAGTATTTTGACAAACTTTTAGGGGACGTTCCACTAGTTCCTACTAGTGCCCGATCAGGCCCAGACTGGGATAATTTGGGTCACCTGACTATCCCCCGACTAATCTACCGTGCCGCTACTGGTCGGGGGCTAGTCAGATGACCCGACTAGCCCCCGACTTTAAGTGGGGTCGAATGGTCGGGAACCAGATTAGTTCCCGATTTGAGATTCTACATCGGCTGTTGGTCGAAGGGAAATATTTCTTTGAATTAAAAAAATAATAATTAAAGAGAAAAAATATACGTTTTATACCAAATGATTGAATAATTGTTCGAAATGAATATCGCATGAATTGGAATGAATATTTCTTTGAGATGGGGAAATATGAATTGAAGGAAAGAAATATATTTTAAGGTCAAGCCAATATTTTATAGATTCTTCAATTGTAGTATATATATTTTACTGAATTAGCAACTGGATTCTTTTAACCTAAATTATAATTATCATTTTTATTAATATACATATTTAATCTAAACAAATCACATGACTTTAAATCTTGATGAACCTCAAACAGACAAATTCGATGAAAAATTCACCCCCAGCAGGAATTGAACTTGGATCCATCGAGTGTAAAGTCCACAACGTTGACCACGACGATAACGTGACATGGAAATTTTAAGGAGAAAACCCGTATTTAAACCTCGCCATAAATGCCAAACAAATATCTCTTTAAATCAAAAACTTGGATATTTAATTTAACAATATATTTCTTTAATCTAAAGAAGTATATAATTGAAACAAATGACGCCAAATTATTAAGTTTATGACTTAAAGAAATGATTACTTCGTTGGAATAAATGTTTATTTGTGATAAATAATTCAATCCTAGTAATAAAATAAAATATTTTCTTCCACTGAAGAAATAAGAATTTATGTAAACACAATACCTTTTTCATCAGAATAAATTCTCCATTGCTATAAATGCATGAACCCTTTGTGACAAAAAAATATATACCATAATTCAATTAATATTATTTTGAATTAAATTATTATTTCTTTGATTTAAATAAACCTAAATTCTTGATTCAAGTATGGAAAAATTCTTGATTCAAACGTGTCCCAAATCAGTTCAAAGAATCGAACTCTTTGAATCAAATATATATTTCTTAGAAAGACAAATCATATTTCAACGAATCTAGACCTTTTAAATTAAGGAAATCATTTTCTTAAATGTAAGAAATATGTATTTCAATCAAGAAAATATATCCAAAGAATTCACTTTTTTAGATTAACAAAAGATATATACCTGGTTTAAATAAAAATTACTTCTGTTGAAGAATATTTTCTTGGTGCTAAGAAATAGGATTTAAGTAAATACATTTACTTGGTGTTAAGACTTATTTTTTTTAGTGTAAGGTAAAGCGACCATTACTGAGACATTTACAAAAAACTAAGCCACATAAACACAATTTTAAAATGGTGAATTGGAATTTTTGGTACAAAAACCCTTATAATTAATGGCTAATAGCGAGGGACTATTGACTAAGAATTCATGTTAGTCTCTGATAGTCAGACTACTAAGTACTGCCCGATTTCTAGAAAGACTACTGAGACTACTCCTGCGAAAATAGCAGTGACGACCAGAGACGACTAAAGACGACCAGAGACGACTAAAGACGACCAGAGACGACTAAAGACGACCAGAGACGACTATAGACGACCAGTGACTTACTCATTGGGAGTTTCGGCGAAAGCAGGCATCACGACTTGGGTGTCTGTCTTTTTTTCTCGCCACATTAATGGCAGTCAGCCAGAAACCGTTTTAATTCATTCATTTAATTATTTGTCAGTCAGCATTATCACAGAAGTCAATAATATTATGAATCTTTTTACCAAATTTCATTAACCGCACATGAGTATTAACATTAATTTAAAAAAAGGAAACAATAGTTAAAACTGTAGGGCTAGTAAAAATGCCTGATAAAATTATCTTCTTTATTAAAAAACAATTGAATTCAACAAAACGAGGCAAATTTTCAACTAAATACTGGAATCCTTAAGCAAAACTGATCGATTTTTAACCGAATAGTGCAATCTTTCACAAAGGAGGTGAATTTTAAAGAATATAATAGAATCCACACAGAAAACATATTGACTTTTGACTAGTAAACGGTCGCATTTTAACCCAAAAAAGATCAAATTTCTATCAAAAAAATTTGTTTTCAGAAAATTCGTTGAATTTTCAACAGAGAAAGATTTCAGTTAAAATCTCAACACCAGAATATAATGTTTCAACAAAGAAGTTGGTATTTAACCAAATAGTTTGAATGTATACAAAAATAAATGAATTATTAAACTAAAAAGACGAATTTTCACCAAAACACGTTGAATGTTAAATAAAGAAAGGATTACTTTTTCATAAAAAACTGAATTTTTATTCAAGTAGTTAAATTTTAAAACCGAAAAGATTTTTATATACTAAGAGTACAATAATACTATTTGGAAATTTTTAAAACCAGGAAGACGATTCTTTTAGAAGACTACTGAATTGGCAACAAAAAATTTAATTTTTGAATAAGAAAGATGACTTTTGGACCAAAAAAGATGAATGCTCGATCCAAAGGGAAGAATTTTCTAATCATTACAGCTTAATTTTGATAAAAAAATTTTTTTAACAAAATAGTAGAATCTTTAACTCGCAAAGACGAATTTTCGACAAAGAGAAATATCATTACTAAATAGGAAAAATATTGTTGCTAAAAAAAAACGAATTTCTCAGTAGTAGTACAAGTTTTTGACGAAAAGAAAGTGATTTTTGAACAAAATAGTTGAATTTTAAACTTGTAAAGATAAATTTTTTCTAATTTTTTAAGTTTTGGACAAGAAAGAATAAACTTTAAACAAAAACTAAACATTTGAATTCTTAAGCCAAAAAAGACGAATCTTTTTCGCAGACAGTTCAATTTTCAACAAAACACCTTATTTTTAAATAACAAAGACGACTCTTTAAAAAAAAAATGAATTTTCTATCAAAAAGGACGGATCTTCTATTTAAAACAGTTTAATTTTCAACAAAAAAATTAATTTCCAAATAAAAAAGATGAATTTTCAATACCAAAGGGCGATTTTTTTTAAAACAAGTTAGCTTGTGTAATTTTTAAGTCGTAAAGAAAAATTTTTAATAAAAAATTGGATTATTAAATAGGAAAGATGTGTCTGAGACTGAAAAATATGAATTTTTTAATGCGAAACAACGAAATTTCTACGAAAAAGATAACTTATTTCACAAAATAGTTGATCTTTTAACTTGCAAAGATGAATTGTCAAGCCAAAGGGACGTATTTTTCTCGACGACAGTTTAATTTTCAAGAATAAATTACATCTTTAAATAAAAAAGATGACTTTCAGATTAAAAGAGATATATTTTCAATCCAAAAAACGAATTTTCTATACAAAACAGTGTAATTTCTGACGAAAAAGATTTATTTTGACAAAGAGTTTATTTTTAAATAAGAATTATAACTTTTTGACCAAAAAATATTAATTTTAAATCCAAAAGGAGGAATTTTCTATTCAGACCAGTTTAATACTCGATGAGAAAGATGTATTTGAACAAAAAATAATTTTATAGTAATTTTGTAGTAACTCACACATTTTATTTTTTAATTAAATTAATATGTATACATTAAAATTTATTATTATATATTAATATTAAATATCATAAATATTAATAAGATTAATATTATCGATTTACTTGTAAATTCTACTCTTGTTTTGTAAATTTTGATTCAGAATTCATCTTAAACAAAATTAATACATGAATTCAAACAAGTTGTTAAACAATTTAAATTATTTTTTGATAACAATTTTATGTTTTAGTTCAAAATTTTTCTTACTGAAACAAATTTTTTGATTACTATTTCAACTATTTTGTTTTAAATTCGTCGTGTTTGTTTAAAAACTTATATTTTTAATTATAAAGTTCATCTTTTTTATTAAAAATTCACCTTTTTTTGTTTGAAAATTCTTATTACAGGGTAAAAATCATTGTATTCGAAAATTCCACTGTTTGGTTGTAAATAAAAATTATATCAGTTTTTTTTATAAAACTTTAGTTTTGGCTTAAGAATTCAATAATTTGGTACAAATTAATGTACTTAGTTTAAAATTAACTTTTTTTGGTGGAAAATTCATATTTTTTGTTTTGAAAATTAAATTATTTTCGTAGAAAATTTAAAAATTTAGTTGAAATATTTTTTCTTTTTTTTAGTAAAAAATCTTATTTGTTTGAAAATTCATCTCGTTTGGTGAAAATTTAATCTTTTTTTGTTACAAGTCGAACGGCTTGGTTAAAAATTCCTTTTTCTTTTTAAACTTAATTCAACTGTTTTTAATTTATAATTAAAACATTTTTAGGTTGAAATCTGAATTTTTATATTTTTTATAAGAATTCATCTCTTTGGTTGAAAATTAGTCTGTTTTAATTAAAAATGAAACAAATTGTTAGAAAATTGAAATATTAGGTTAATAAAAAAGGTGAATTCTGATAAAAAAATATAATAGTTGATATATCAACCAAAACAAATTTTCATTACAAATTGAAATCATTTGAATTAACAAAATCTAAATCTAAACAGATTAATTTTCCACCAAACAGTTGCATTTTTCCTGAAGAAGGATTAAATTTTTAATTGAAAGATACATTTTTGAACTGAAAAGTGAATTTTAAACAAAATAGTTGCAATATCAATCAGAAAGCATTTTTCAGTCAAAGAAGAAAAAAAATTTCGACGAAATTGATGACTTCCCAGTGGGCACAAAATTTGGCGACGTCTTTGCGACATCGTTACGACATCTTCACGACAATTTTACGACATCCTATGTCCGTGCCGTTTCGGTGTCTTTACGATATCGTAAAGACATCGTCATATCATACGACTTATTTACAATATCGTAAAGAAACCTTAACGACATTGACAAAGGATGTCGTAAAGTTGTCGTAAAGATGCCGTAACGATGTCATAAAGACGTCGCCAAATTTTGTACCCACTGGGTTTTTAACAAAACTGTTTATTTGAAAAAAATAATTTTGTAAAGAGAATCATTCCATTTTTAACCAAATAATAAAATTTTTAACCAAAAATAATTGAAATTATTTGAACACTTTTTCTAATATTAACGTATTCATTTTAATTAAGATGAATGCTAAATCAAAAATATTAGACTTTTCAACCAAGCAGTTGAATTTTTAATTAAACCAATGAAAAAAATCTTATTAATAATGATATTTAATAATATTTTTTTAAATTCAATAATAATTTATAATATTACATTTTAATGCATAATTATTGATTTCTATTGAAAATTTACGTTTACGTATTACTGTTAAATTACTTACCTAATCAGTTGGCCAAAGGGGGAGGGTCGGTAAGGCCGGTTTTTGGCCTAATTTATTTTTGGACCAAAAAATCTGAAAAAATCATGGTAGTATCTTATAAGTATCCCGAGTC
>NC_046663.1:11503147-11556557 GCF_010883055.1 Belonocnema kinseyi | reverse complement strand
TAATCAGCGACCCCAAAAACCTATAACATATTTTTTTTTAATTTTTTTACCGTTGCATATTTTTAGAATCTCACAAAAACAATACTGCGAAATAAAATTAAAAATAGGGTGAAAGTGAGCATCTAAGTAATGGAAATCCAATTTTGCAACTCACTTTGAAAAATGGGGAAAAAGTACATTTTTTGGTTCAAAATACGATTCCGACTGAACCTGTGGACCGATTTGGATGTTTTTTTTGAACTGAAAAAATTTTAAAGAAAGTTGTCGAGCCTGATTTTTAATTGGGTTTTTCAATTTTTTATAAATAAATAAATATGATCAAAAAAATCACAATTTTTTCTATTTGACGTTCCTGGTGCTCGTCAATAATAGAAAAATTGTCGTAATCTTCAAAGTTTTCTAGATTTGCATTATATAAAGATATTGCATCATGAAACAATAAACAAACAAAAATTTTTATAAACAAATTATTTTTGTGGAAAGTGTGTTTTGTATCATTTTCAATTCTTGAACGTTTTTTTAATTACATTTCAAGACATTTGAATGCAAATAATATTTGAATGAAAAAAATGTCTCTTAAGACTATTCTTATTAATATTATGAACAAATTTAATGAACAAATGCATTATTCAGGCATTTGTCATCAGAAAAATTCGCTTTTTTCGATATCAATTGTTTACAATTAGAAACCTAATTCTAATTTCAAAAAAATTCATAACTTTTTGATAAATTTAATGATCTTTTTAATAAATTTAATAAACAAATGCATTATTTGGGCATTTGTAGACGGAAAAATTCATTTTTTTCAATGTCAGTCCTTTTAATTTTAGAAAAAAAGTTCTTTTTTTTCATTAAGTACTTATAGTTGGCCAACACAAGAGGGTTTGAATACAAGAAATGATTGAACAATACATTGAATAATTTTTATAAATAATTTCTATAACTTATGAAAAGTCGGGACACTCGCGAGTCTCAAGAAAGTTTTTTCTCCCAGAGTTAATAAGCTAATTCGCATACATTATGGTGCGCGGCTTCACCAAGGAATTATATAATTTCCCTGAATCGAATGTTTATAATTATTCTTGCTGTAAATTATTAATCTTTTAACAATCGTAAAATATTGTTAAATCATTCCTTGTATTCGACTTCCCTTGTGTTGGCCAACTGTAAGTAACAAATATAAACAAAATTCTGAAATTAAAAGGACTGACTTTGAAAAAAATTAGTTTTTCCGTCGACAATGCCCAAATAATGAATTTATTTGTTAAATTTGTTTAAAAAGTCATAACATTTTTAAAGTAATTATGAATGTTGCTGAAGTTGACATAAATTTTTTAATTGAAAGGACTAAAATTTAAAAAAAATTATTTTTTTGCGAAAAGAGCCTTGCTTATATTATCATGAAGTTCCCAAAAAAAGGACTAGCATCGAAAAAAAAAACTAATTTTTTCGTCGAGAAGTAATTGAATAATGCATTTGTTTATTACATTTGTTTGATAAAATCATAAAATTCATCAACAAATCATGAATTTTCTAAAACTATCATGAGGTTCCTAATTTTAAATAATTCACATAGAAAAAAAAACTAATTTTTCTGATGAAAAATACCTGGATAATGCATTTTTTTATTAAATTTGTTTATGATATTAAAAAGAATAGTCTTAAGAGAAATTTTTGTTATCAAAATATTGTTTTCATTCAAATACTTTATTGCAACGAACCTACGATCCTAACCACAAATTTTTCCAACTGATTCTGTAAGTAATTTAATAGTTATTCATAAATTTAATTTTTAATAAAAATCGATAATTATGCATTAAAACGTCATATTATACATTAATATTAAATATTATAAATATCAATAAGATTAATATAATTGATTTACTGTAAAATTCAACTGTTTGATTGATAACTCTACTTTAATATTTTTTATTTATAATTGATTTTTAATAAAATAAATACGTTAATATTGGAAAAGTTTTAAAACAATTTCAATTATTTTTTGGTTAAAAATTTTATTACTTGGTTGAAAATGAAATAATTCTCTTAAAAATTTCTTTTTTAAATAAACAGTTTGGTTCAAAAGTCATCACGTTCGGTAAAAAATTCAACTGTTTTGTAGAGATTTCGTCTTTTTGACATGAAAATTCAGCAGTTAAGCTGAAATTTTTTTCTTTCTTGATTGAAAAATGCTTTCTGGTTAACATTGCAACTATTTTGTTAAAAATTCACTTTTCAGTTCAAAAATTTATCTTTCAATTAAAAATTTAATCTTTCTGCAGGAAAAATGCAACAGTTTTGTTAAAAATAAACATGTTTAGGTTGAGGACTAATTAATAACCTAATATTTCAATTTTCTAACAAATTGTTTAATTATTAAAACAAAAAGACAAACTTTCTACGAAAAAAGATGAATTCTTATACAAAAAAATGAGAGTTAATATTTCCCATATATTTATTATTGTCCTAGTATTAGACATACTTTTTACGTTAAAATTTAAGGTATTTAAACGAGATTCAAATCAAATTTAAAATCCTATTTAACGTCCATTAATCAAATTAAGGTGAAGAATTCCTGAAACTAAAATCATGAATCTAACGACCAAATTTGGACGAACGCCATAAAATGCTCCAATTGCAATCTGAAAAAACGTCTTCCTCCTAAAAAAAGAACGCTACGCGCTTGACTTTTCTGCACAGACTATTTAAAACTAAAGGTAAAAGTATCGACAACAGTAATTTATTCATTGTGAATTCTCCTTTGTTAAAGCTCTTTCGACTTTAACGAACACATTCTCATCACGTATCTCGTGCTTCGCACTCGAGTTCCTCCCTGAAATTTTATATCATTCCCATAAATGTATATTATTCTAATTCGTAACTTGCACTGGTATTAAAACAAACGAAATTTCATTGTCCCGTTTAAAAAAATTTGAAAATATTGTTTGCAATTCATTTTGAATTCACCCTAAATTAATATTAGTTTATCCTAATTTTTTACATTCTTCTAAATTAACCTAATTCTATTCATTCGATAAAGTTTTTTTAAGTTTTCATTTCATTCATCCCTGAAGTCGTTAAAACTCACCCTAAATTTGGAGGCATTTGATCAAATTCTTTTGAAGTTTCTTTAATTTTTCCCTAATTACTTTCAAACTCATTTTTGAATTTATTTAATTATAATTGTACAAAATGTAGAACTGATTTATTTTGAAAGTGGTTAGTTTAAATAAGTTTGTTTTGGAAATTTTATATGAAATTTTTTTTAACTAATTGAAAATTGTTCATTTCAGTATTTTTTAAAATATTATATTTATTTTATAAGATATTATCTTAAAACTATTCAGCTTCTACGTTTTTAATTTTTTAAAGAATGGTTGCGTATAAAATTCCTTGATTCAGAAATGGCGCTTTTAATTCTTTGAATCATAATTTTTGTTTATTTTTCATGTTTTGAAGTTGAAAACATAAATGTGAAAAAAGCCTTTTTGAAGACTAAAAAAACTGATAAATTTTTGTATGCTAAAAGTTGAAAAAACGGCCTGTCGTATGATAAAAATAGGTGAAGAGAATTTTATAGCTACGTTTTGGAACATAGGTCCTTATGAATATTTTTTCTTGTGCCGTTTCTCCAAACAGTCAACTTCATTATTTATAATGTTATTTTTTACAATTAAAACTAAAATCACGCGTTTTATGAAGAAATTATTTTTTTTTTTTAATTTTAGATTTTTTGGGTTAAACAACTTTTCTCTTATATCTTGTGTCATCCCAGTGGGCACAAAATTTGCGACGTCTTTACGACATCGTTACGACATCTTTACGACAACTTTACGACATCCTATGTCCATGTCGTTTCGGTGACCTTGCGATATCGTAAAGACATTGTCAAATCATACGACTTATTTACGATATCGTAAAGACACCTGAACAACATTAACAGCATAGGATGTCGTAAGGTTGTCGTAACGATGTCGTAACGATGTCTTAAGACGTCATCATATTTTTTGCCCACTGGGATTTTACCAAAAATGTAATTTTTTTTATTTTTCATGTTTTTATTCACGATTACAATAGAAACTACCAATCATATAAAAAAACGATCATTAAAAATTGTTGTTCTCTTCTTTCGGTAAAAAAATGTTATCTACTTATTATTTCTTAGCTTGTGTCATGTGTCGAAAAATTTAAGTTTTGTATTTTCACTGTTTTTTATGAATAAAACAAAAACTACGTGTCCTATAAAAAAGTGATTAATAACAAATTTGTAGATATTTTTGGGGTGCATAATGTTTGTCTCATAGTTTTTTTTCTACCTTGCATATTTTGACAACAAAATACAATTTTTTATTATTTTTTGTTTGATCAAAATTTGAATTATCAATTTTTTGAAAAAATTCAAAAAGTTGTTGTGATAATCTTGTAGGGCTTTTGAAATTTAACATTTTACTTTTAAGTACTATGAAGAAGTATACAGAGAATTTTTGAATCATGAAAAATTGTGGTCTCCAAAACTTTCAAAATACGCTGACTTTTAGAATTTTTATTCAAAATGGCTGACAAACGAACTTGGAGTTTAGCTTAGGACAATAAAAGAGTGTATCAAAGGCCAATCTAATAGATTATTTTGTTCAAGAGTTATTGTGCTCATAAACAGACAGACATAAAGACAGACAGACACATTAGTGAAAAACTGGTTTTCGGCTTCAAGGGGTCTCAAAACGTGAATTTTTGACAAAAACTGGGAGGGGGTCAAATTTTACCAAAATCTAATACCTTCTCTTATGAGAATGTATTAACATGAAAAAATAACAAATTATTTATTAAATTGTTTGAAACCCCACACACGAGACGAAAAATAAATTAAATGACAAAAGTTGTGATTAGAATATGCCCACGAAGCGGGAAGATTTTTTTGTCTTTTACTGTTAATCATATTTTTTATGATTAGAGCCAAAACTATACATCCTACAAAAAAGTGGTTGAAAACAAATTTGTAGATCTTTTTCAAATGCACAGTTTTTGTTTCTTCATCTTCTATATTCAAAAAGCAAAATTTTTCTTCTCTTGACTTTTTTTCATACCGTGCGTTATTTCGCTTAAAATGTTCATTTTCGTGTGTTTTGTAGAATTTTGTAAATGCTATAACTCTGGTAATTTTGGATATTATGAAAAAAGTCATTAGGATAAATTGTTTGAATTTTTGAATACTATGCATAACTGTACAGAGAATTTTTTGATTTTTGAAAAAGTGGCCTCAAAAATATTCAAAATGTGCCCACTTTTTAAATTTGTATCCAAAATGGCTGGCTAACGAACTTGACCTTTAGTTGAGGACACTTAACGAGTGTACCAAAGGCCAATTTGATAGATTAATTTTTTCAAAAGTTATCGTGTTCACAGACAGACAGACATATATACAGACAGACATATATTCATACAGACATATAGCCATACAGACAGACAGGCACATTCGTAAAAACCTGTTTTTCCGATTCAGGGGGTCTCAAAACGTGGACATTTTACAAAAACTGGGGGACTCAAATTTTACACAAATCTAATACCTTCTCTGATGAGAATATAAAAAATTGTCTCTCCTTCTGGCCATAAATAAAAAAGAAGATATAACAGAGCAATAAAAAAAGACTCTTATTTCTGGCCAGGAGAAAGGCTAATTTTTCTTTTCTTTTTTAGAAGGAAGAATTTTTTTCATCTTCAGATTACAATAGGAACATTTGATGGTGTTTGTCCAAATTTGGTCGTTAGATTCTTGATTTTATTTTCAGGAATTATTCACATTACTTTTTACGTTGCCACAGTAATGCTCGTTTTACCTCACTTTATTTATCGGAAACTTATTTTTCTTATAAAAGAATACCAAGGAAAAAGGAAATGTGATTGGATAAGAAAAAGTATATAGAAGGAATTGTCGCCGATGGTTCGAAGCTGAGTGGTCAAAATGTTCAATTTCTCGTAGGTATTTTCCCAAAGGATCGCATCGAAAACTTGTTGCAGTATTGCGTCTATACTCTGTATGCAAATTTTCACAGCGGAGCGTCAAACAATTGGACGTATAACACCCGACCTTGCAAATTTCTATTGAGAAGAGAACTTCAGAAGTATATAATGGTTGCATCTGCAAGAGCACTCGAGTGTCTGCTCAGTGGAAAGAGCTCACACTCAAAATTGCTGTCGTATCGAATCCATTCTGCGCGCACGATTGGCTCTGTGGACACTAATTCGCATCAGCAATGGGAGAAATGTGGCCTTCGAAACATGCTGCAATTTCAGACGCTATAATTTTATTGTTCAACATGGGATTTCAAGTTATTGATCTTCTCTAAAAATTGCATCTGGAGAAAGAGAGAATTATTTAGGTTGTGATACATGGTGGTTGATTATATGGCACAAAAGTGTTTGGAAAATTAGAGCGGAGAAGTGTAGGATAAAGTAAAAAAAAAAAAGAAGAAGAGATACAGGGTCCAAAAGATCTATTGAGCGATGAAACATCTGCCGTAGGATATTGTGCTGCAGGCTATACTCGTCCGCACCCTTCCACTTATATCCGGACCGAATTAACATTAAACCAAAAGCTTCAAATATGTATCACGAATAATTAATTTTCCATAACACGTGCACGATTTTAACCATTTTTGATTTCTGTAAAGGGGGGCTAAGGTAGTGATTTTGAAGCATGTTGGCGTTAGAGGGATCAAAAGTTTTACGTCAGATGATTATAATGAAAATTGTTCATCTGTGAACTCACAAAGAGCGACTGTCAAGCTATCAGTTGATCTCATTGGCAGATTTTTTGACAGTTTGAATAAACTGGGATGCAGGATTCATCAGACATCCTTTAATTGATTATTATTATGATATTCGTTCAGTGTTACAAATTCCTGTAAGAATTTCCAGAGACGAGTCACTAAAGACTTACGCAGGAACCGCTTCTATATTTTCCTAAACTTTAAAAGAAATTTCAGCAACAGTAACTGTATAAAACTTTAGTCAATTTTTATTTAAAATTTTGTTAAAGTTTAGGAATTTTCTGTTATTGTAACTAAAAATTTGTAAAGGTTAAAACTTTTTTTTGGTTTATTTATTTTATTATAAAACATGTATTCTATATTTGTCCTGAGAATATAAATAGCAAGAAAATATGAGTGAAGAGTTAATACAAACTACTTATTATTTATCTATGTTATAATAAGACGTATATTCATTGTATACTGTATATAATCAAAGCCCTTTTTATGATAAGAAGTTTTTTTCACATTTGATTTATTTTGAACATTACAGAACATAGTTATTTATATATAAACTTCACTGGTATATATACCGTTAAAAATTCTTTGATCAATTATCCACAAGGAATTCACGGAATTAATTGAATTTAAGGAATTCAAGGAATAAATGGAATTTAAAGAATTCACGGAATTCATCGAATGCAAAGGAATTCAGGAAGTTCATGGAATTCACGAAATTCATGACATTTACGGAATTCAGGGAAATGAAAGAATTAAAAAAATGTATAAAATGCGCGGAAGTCATAGAATCCACGGAAATTTATGGATTGGATGGAAATAGTATAATTTAAATACTTCATGAAATTCAAATAATACGCTGGATTCAAGAAATTCACGAGATCATGGAATTATCTGCATTTGTGGCATTTGCGAAATTCATGAGATTCTCAGGATTCATAAAATTCACGAAATTCAATGAATTGAGGGAATTTATGGAATCAAACGAATCAATGAAATTCAAGAAATTCACGGAATCCTAAAGATTCACGGTATTCAAGGAATTCACTGAATTTATGGAAATCAGTTTCACGAATTTCATTAATTTTTTGAATTCCGTTAATCATTTACATTCAATGAGTTTGGTGAAATCCGCAAATTCTTTAAATTACATTAATTTCATAAAATCCGTGACTTCCATGAATCTGGTGAATCCCGTGAATCTCGAAAATTGCATTAAGTCCGTGTATTCCATTAACCAGTGAATTCCCTGAATTCCATGAATTCCGTCTATTCCGTATATTCCGTGTATTCCATGTATTCCATAAATTCTATAAATTCTGTTAATTCCACGAATTCCGCGAATTTCATGAATTCCGAAAACTACACGAATTCTGTTGATAGTATAAATTCCGTGAATTCCGTGAATTAGATCAATTCCGTGAATTCCGTCAATTTCAGGAATGCTTTAAATTCCATAAATTTCGTGAATTCTTTGGAATCCGTGAATTCCTTGAATTCGTAAATTCCTTAAATTCTATGAATTCCTTGAATTCCCTAAATTCCTGGAATATATTGTGAATATATTGGCCACGCGTTTCTGTGGCTCAGTTTTAATACGTTGAATTTATATTATACCAAACTTGGCGCCATCTATTGTCTGCTCATCCAACCTAGAAAATGTGAAATTTTGAAGTTTTGAGTCAACAAATGAACTTACACTTCCATCTGTTAGACACTTATGTAGTATACAAATAAAAACGCTTAATTATCAATGAAAAAATAGTTAGGTAATTAAATGAGATAAAAAGAATCTTATCCTTTAAGTTGGACCAAATTACACACAGTATACAAAAATCATCAAAATCGGTTGAGTAATTTAGGAGTTTAGTGGTGACAAACATCGTGACACGGGACTTTTATATATATATTCGTATGTACTTATTTTGTAAAAAAATTGAATATTCAACCAGAAAATATTAATTTTCAGAAATAAAATTAATTTTTAGCAAAATAGTTAAAGCTTCAAGCAAAGAAATGAATTTTCATCTAAAATATGAATTCTGCAGAACAAAATAATTTTTTAACAAAGGATTTCAAACAAAATTTTTAAGAAGATAATTTTAATCCTCAAACAGACAGAAGATTAACTTTCAAGCAAACAGTAGCATTTTTATCTGACAAAAGATGAAATTTATCTGGCGAAAGATTAAATTTTTCTAACGAAAATATTCATTTCACATATATGTGATATGTCAAACGGCTGTGTCCAGGTTCACCGAAAAAATTCCTTCGATAAACTTTAAAATCCACGAGGTATTCAATGTTTAAATCGCCTTACCTTATTCAAATGATTTTAATAAAAAAATCCTTCATCAATACTTAAAGAATACATAGGCTGTATTTTATTTAGCTTATACTTTATCTTTCGTCAGATAAATTTTTTGTTCCGTCAGATAAACGTGCTGCAGCGTTTTTATCCAATTTAAAGATAAAATTTATTCTTGGGGTTTACTGTGTAAAATATACGCTTTTTTAAATCAAAAATACAAATTTAAAAATAATTGTATTTTTGTCCAGAGAAGGTTTTATTTTAACTCTTCGATATCAAAATATAAGCTTCGAACAAGAAGTAAATATTCTGCGAAGATTCTGCTTAAATTTTTAATTTATAAAAAGGATGTTTCAACGAAACAGTTCATTTTTTAAATAAAAAAGCATACATTTCTTGAAAAAATTGTTGAATCTTTATACAAAGAGTTGTATTTATCCAAGAATTTTTTAATCAAAAACACAAATTAATTTAAAAAATAGTTTAATTTTCATGCAGAAGAAGATTTGAGTTTGACTATTTAGCATAAGAATAGGAGTTATAAATCAGCAAGAAATTTTCTATGAGCATAGTTGCATTTTCTATCTAAAAATTTGAATTTTTAGCAAAACAGTTTAATTTTGAATAAGCATTTTCTACGAAACTAATTGAATTTTCAACGCAAAAAGATATTTTCCTACTGACCAATTATTCATTTACCCTGACCATTCTAACATTAAAAGAAAAGAATCCTAAACTTGTAAAATTGTTGAGATAGAACGTCTAATATTTTTTTTTTAATAGATAAAAATGGACATGCTTCATTGAAAAATAAATTATTTTGTTAACCATAATTTTTTGTTGAAAATTGAACTATTTCGTAGAAAATTTAATTTTTGTTACAAATTTATTTTTTGATTTTGAAAAATGAACTGAAATCTTCTTTTGATCAAAATTCAAATTAAACAAAAAAAATTAGCTTTTTATTAAAAGTTCATTTGTTTTGGTACAAATTTTATCTTGCTTGGATCAAAATGTTAAATATGTTATAGAATTAAATTCTCTTGCTAAAAATTCATCCTTTTTGGTTGACCAAATTTATCATCTGGAATCTTTTTCAATTAAAGTAAACCATTCTTTTAACTTCTGTTGTTGGAACAAAATAAACATTCATCTTTTTGGATAAAAATGCAACTATTTATATAGAAATACAAATATTTGGTATAAAATTTAACAATTTTCTTAAGCAGTCCTCCTCTCTGGTTAAAAATCCGTCTTTTTGGACAGAAAATTTAATTTTTGTCTTAGAAACTTATTTCTTATTTAAAAATTCATATCTTAATCGTGAAAAGTCAAATAAAATTTTTGTTTACAGAAAATTGAACTATTTTTTGAAAATTTATCTTAATAATTTAAAATATAATCTGTTTTAGTACAAATTTCATTTTAATGAAAATGCAGCTTTCTGGTTTAAAGTTAGAATTTTTTGCTCGTGTATTTAACTAATTTGTTTAAAGGATTTGGTTGAATCACTTTGGTAAGAAATTATTTCTTTTAGGATTTATAATTTTAGTTGAAAATTCATCTTTTAGGTTAAAAGTTTAACCCTTCTCTTAAAAATGAACCGTTTAGCGGAAAACTCTTTTTTAAAATTAATGTTTTAACTAAAAATGTAACTTTTCTATTCTTTTTAAGATTGATTTTGTTTAGTTGAAAATTCGAATTTAAAAAAAAAAACGTTTTCTTGGTTTTCGAATTTCCTTTTTCTGGATAAAAACGCATAAGTTTCGTGGAAAATTAATTTTTTCCTAAAAAATCATATTTTTTGTTTGAAACCTGAATTTTTTGGAGAAAATTTGTCTTTTGGCTTGAAAGTTCAACAATTTAGATTAACTTTTATTTTTGTCTTGAGTGAAAGATCTTTATTTGTTGAAAATGTTGTTTTCTGGTTAAACAAAAAATTATTGAAATTTAAAGATTACAAGAATAAAATGGTGGTATTTTAATATTAACGATCAAAGTAAATAATAAATTCGTCACGAAAGATTCAGAAAATTTTGAAAATGAAGTTCTCGGACACCTTGCCTCATTCTTCTAGCACTAACTAGCGAAACATTTTTAGAAATTAAAACTGCATATAATTAAAGGGGGAGAGCTAGAAATATTTTGTGATTCCCCTTATGATATTCACAAGAGCATCCAAATAGATTCTACAAATGATAATTATCAATAATAGCATTGTCCTTTTCCTCTATTAAAATCGGACAGAGACGATTTGATAAAAATGGAACGAGAAAAAAATTAAACGTTAAAGATAGAACTACCAAGATGAATGCTTTAAATATCAATTGTTGAAAGCGATGCGATTTAAATTATGTTTGCGAAACCGATTTGTAATTTGCATACCCAGACATAAAAGTTTCTTTTATGGTAGGGCAGCCAACATTCGTGACAAAATTCTTAAACCATAAAATCAATGGTAGACCCATTCAGGAATGCAGGATTAATCGAACATCCTTCGATTATCATTATCATATTCATGAGAATCCAAATAGATTCTACAAGTGATAATTAATGGTACCATTGTTCTTTTCTTCTTTGTAATATCGAAAAGAGATGATTTGATAGTAAACAGACGAAAAAAAGTAAACTTTAAAGATAGAACTACCAAGCCGAATGCACTGAATTGCTGTTCTTTATTGCCTTGCAGTTTAAATTAGGTTTGTAGAATAAATTTTTAATGTTTATACCAACGCACGAGAGCTTCGTAGCAACGAGTGGTATTGTACTTTTCCTTTGTTATAATCAGAAAGAGATGGTTTAATAATAAAAGAACGGCAGACAAGTAATCTTTTAAGATAGAACTACCAAGATGAATTCATTAAAATGCTATTCTGTATGCAATTTAAACCACGCAGTTTAAAGTAGGTTTGTTAAACTATGTTTTGATGTTTAGGCCAAAGCATGAAAGTTTTTTTATATTTGCTCTGGCAACATTCGTGTCACGTTTGTCAACAATTCAATTAATATTAGACCCATTCAGGAATACAGGATTAAAGGAAAATTCTCCAATTATCATTCTGATATTTATAAGAGAAAAAAAATAGATTCTATAAGTGATAATTTATCGTTACCATTGTTCTTTCCTTCTATGTTATATCAGAAAGAGACGCTTTGACAATAAAAACGGCAAGCAAGTGAACTTTAAAGGTGGAACTACCAAGATGAATGTCCTGAATTGAAATTCTTTCGAGCGATACAGTTTAGCTTAGGTTTGTTGAACCAATTTTTGATTGTTAGATGAAGGCATCAGACCTTCTTCAGGGTATCGTAGCCAACATTCGTACCCACATTGTACAGTCATCAAAGCAATTCTAACCCCATTTCGGAATACAGAATTAGTGGAATATCTTAAATATCGCCTTGATATTCATAATAGTATCCAAATAGATTCTTAAGTGATAGTTATCGTTACCATTGTCCTTTTCCTCTATTAAAAATATAAAGAGACAATTTAACAATAAAAGAACGGCGAACAAGTAATCTTTAAAGATGGAGCTTTTCAAGGCAACATAGTTTAAATCAGATTTCATTACACAATTTTTAATTTCTATGCCAAAACTTGAGAGCTTCTTTAGAGTTTCGGCGCCAACAACAATGACACATTCGTCAATCATCAAATCAATCTCATACTAGTTCAGGAATATAGGATTGATCGGACATCCTTCAAGTACACAGCCACACAAAAAATTTTTCTTCGAGTTTAAAGGTCTGACCATGTTTACTATATAATTTTGGAATTGCTGAATCGTATTCCGAGGTCCAAAACCCTCAGCACGTCAAGGTTCCGACATAACCTCAAAAAACCTCATAATTTTTTTTTAGTCCGGGGGTCAGACCATGTTTATTATATGTTTTTGGGGTCCAGAATCGGAAAAAGATTTTTTTGTGTGTCAATGTTTCTTAAAACTCATATTCAGAATTGGCACGCACTCATACAGCATTCAATATCGTTACAATGACATAACAAAAAATTTTTCTTAACGGTACATCTTCTTTAAAATGTATATCGATTCCAGTGAAAACCGTTTTCTTATGTGTTTTTTTTTTTGGATACGTATAAATAAAGACGATAGGAGTAGTTATAGTGAAAGCGGATCAATTTATCCCATATCCCTTCTGTTTTCTCCACACCTACTCATTTCCGCTTTCGTGTTACAGCAAAGTGAATCAGAAATTATTGAATCTATCGTAACCAACCCTAAGATTAGTAGCTAGCTGAAACCCTCCATGTCCGTAAAACGAATCTATGTTAGGTCAGAGGTGGCGAACCGTCAACAGAATGGGTGCGATCCTATTTTCTGATGGTGTTGAAATCTCGCCCCTCCATATTGTAACTTTAACTCACTTACAGGAATTGCTTAATGACAATACTCGCTCGCTCGTTCACTTCGTTGGTGGGGAAACCGCGACATAAGTGGATGGTGTCCTGTGAGCTCCTGCACCGCGCCCTAGCTCCTATGCTTAAGTGCATTGGGGGTGGGAATTCAGAGGGTGACTTCAGACGATTCGATTTCCCAAGTACCAAGTCTCGGAGATTTCCACAGTTCGACGATTTCACTTGATCGAGTCGACTTCTGTCAGACAATCGCGCGCTCTTCCGCATGCGAAGTGGCGAACTCTTTGTTCTTTTCTTTCGAAGTGAGAAAGAAACTATTCAACAATAAAAGAAAGACGAACAAGTGAACTTTAAAGGTAAAACTGCCAGGATGGAGGCCTGCAATTGCTTTCCTTCAGAATTATAAAATTTAAATTAGGGTTTGTAAACTAATTTTTAATTTTAATGTCAAGACATTAGCTAGAGATTGGAAAGTTACTTTTTAAGAGGAACTTATGAGGGTGATGCAATTAAAATGAGGGTCTGTAAACCAATTTTTTATTTTGATGTCAAGACGTGAGCCAGTGATGAGAAAGTAACTTTTTAATAGGAACTTATTAGTTATAGTTACCGTGTGAAAATTACACTTTTTCTTAGTTGCTTTTGTAAAACAGATCACTATTATTATTATTATATTCTCATCATTTATGATTGAGAAAGTCTTAGTATTTTCGGAAATTTGACACCATAGTTTTTCAACGGATCTCCGCGTTTTCAAACCTCCTGAATCCGAAAATCAAGTTTTTATGATTGAGTATGTCTATATGTCCGGCCGTCCATCCGCAAACACGATAACTCTCGAAAAAATGAACGAATCTAATTGATCTTTGGCACACTTTTTGTGGATTCTAAAAGAAACTAAGAGTTTGTATACAAATTCTATGTACAGATACTCATAGTATTTAAAAAAACTAACAATTTATCCTAATGACTTTTTCCGATAAAATATTATTCTAAGAGTTATAGCATTTTCAACATTTTTTAAATCAATCGAAAATCAAAATTTAAAGCCAAAAAACGCACGATATAAAAACAGTAAGCAGAAGAAAAATATTGGCTTTTGAGAGCCGTATAAGATTATTATAACAAATTTTTTAATTCTGTAGAAAAATCAAAGTTCTAATTTTGATTGCACACAAAATAATGAAAAGTCAAAAATTCCATTTTGTGGTCAAACTAGACAGAATACGAACAAAAAGATGAATTAATAAAAATTCTGATCTGAAAATATCTACAAATTCTTTAAAAATCACTTCTTGATTAGGCGCGTATTTTTTGTTTTATTCGTGAAAAATAACTTTTTATTTAAAAAAACAAACAAATGGGCGCAAAAGCGACAAAAGTTATGAACAACAATTATCCAACCAAAATTGTACACCTAAAACATATATAAAAACTTGTTATGAACTACTTTTTGATGAGACGCGTAGTTTTGGTTTTAATCATAAAAATGAAATTAAAAATAAAAATGAAAAATGTTTGGAAAACAACAAAAGGTACAAAAATGTATTGATAGACAAAAGTTGTTCTCCTAAAAAAAGAGATACAAATTTGTTACAATTTATTACAGTCTCACCATTGGTGATTTACAAAGAAGTAGAATTGTCCGAAATTTGAAACCACAAAATTTAGATTTGGAATCAAACGACGCAAAATACGAAAAAAAAGTCTTGAAGAGAAATTCAAAATTTCGAAAATTCCTACACAATTTCTCTTAACCATTTTTCAAAAGAACTCGTCATTTTGTTTTTATTTCTCGAAAGTAGAATGTAGAAAATCGAAAATTGAAATCTTAAGTCAATATACAACACAAAATATAGGGATTAGATTTTAGAGGATTTTTTTCTCGTTTTTAATTTGTTGTTTATTGAAATTGATGTGAAAAAATCGAAAATTCCAGTATGACGCCAAAAGAAGCTATATACGTAAAAATAAAAATAAAAGATTGTAGGATGTTCTGTCTTATGTAGTAAAAATAATATCAAAACAAAAATCATGTTTTTTAAATAAAGCGAGATAGAGAAAAGTGTATAAAGAACGGATTATAGTTTTTTATTACATTCTCATAATTTATGATTGAGAAACTATTAAAATTGACTGAAATTTCAGACCTCAGTTTTTCAACGGATCCCCAGGTTTTACTAAACCCTTAAATCTAAATCAGAAAATAAAATTTTGGCGATATTGTCTGTCTATCTATCCGTCCGTTTGTCAAAATAATTTATAGAAATGACTTTTTTCGATAAAAAAAATTATCAGATATATAGCATTTTCGAAATTTTTTAAATCAAACGAAAATAAAAATTTCAAGCCGGGCAATGCACGATATGAAAAAAGTCAGGAGAAGAAAGGCATTGCTTCTTGAAAGCCCTACAAGATTCTCATAACAATAGAGGGGTTAAACTTTCAACCAAGTAGTTACATTTTCAACTAAAAAAAGATGTCAATTTTAGAACAAAAATAGTTGAATTCAACCACATACAACGATTATTTAACTAAAAGGTATACATTTTAAATAAAAATTGGAATAGTAAAATTTGCATGTAAACAGTTACTTTCTAACTAAAAAAAAGCGAACTTTCAACAAAATGGATAAATTTTCGGCCTAAGAGATGAATTTTCGACAAAAAAAAAGACGAATTTAAAAACAGAGTGCATTTAGAACCAAAAAAGGGCAATTTTTAACCAACTCGTTGGACCTTCAGCTAAACAAATTATTTGTCAAAAATGGAATACATTCATTTTTCTTCAGAAATATTTAAGGCGGATCAAAAAAGAAAAAAATGATTGATAAACTAGTAACATTTTCGACAAAAGATACGGATTTTCAACTAAAAAATTCTAAACCAAGAAAATTAATTTTCCACAAAAAAAACAAAGCCTCAAGAAAAAACATACATTTGCAACCAAAAAGGAGGGATTTTCAACCAGCTCTTTGAATCTCAATCTAAGAAAAAAATAATTTCAAAAAAAGCAATAGTTTAGGTTTTAGTAAGAAATGATTATGGTTGACCATGAAAAACAAAAGAACGGTTAAGAAAATAGTTAGATTTTTAATAAAAGATGAATTTGCAACCAAAAAATAAATGAGAAAATTTAATAGAAGGATGAACATGGGGGGAGTGGTTGGTAATAATTGAGATCGATTTAGATGAAATGAAATTATAAGAAGAGGGACAGGGCGGAAATATTTGATGGTTAGGGGATGAGAGAACGACGAGGAAAAGAAATGTTTATTGACTGTATGTGGACAAATGTTTTATGATTTCGTAGATCGGGGGAGGAATTCTTATAATTTTGTTTGGGCGGTCATCCATTTTTCCGTCTGTTTTATTTTTTCCTGTAGGGTTAGAAGAGGTGGCACTTTGGTAGGATAGGTGTTGGATCGGATTTGATTGGAATTGGATGGGACATATGTCTTATGAAATGGGATGAGAGTATGATAAATAGATGTTTTATGGAATGGGATAAGAGTATGATAGATAGTTGTTTAATAGAATGTAATGGGTTTATGGTGGGATAGGTTATTGCTGTAATGGAATAATGGTGTAATGTTATAATGGGCTGGTTGTTTGATGGAATGGGATAAGAGTACGATGTATAAGTGCAATCGATGTATATATTGAATGAATAGGTGATTAATGTAACGGGATGGGAGTATAATGGGATAGGTATTTTTTATATTGGGATAAGAGTATGACGGGGTATGTGTTTGTTGGTTTGGAATAGGAGTATGATGGGATATGTGTTTAATGGAATATATTAGGAGAATCATGAAATAGACGTTCAATAGATTTGTTTGAGGGTGTGATGAATAGGTGTTTAAAAAAATGGGATGGAAGTATAGTGCATAGATGATTGCTGGATTGGGATCAATGAAGTGGGATGGGACTATGATGGGATAGGTGTTTGATGGAATGTGGTTATAATAGGATAGGTGCATGATGGAATGGGATAAGAGTATAATGTATAAGTGTTATGTATGTATATGTTGAATGGATAGGTGTATAATGGAATGAGATGAAAGTATGATGGGATAGGTGTTTATTGGAATAGGATAAGAGTGTTATGGGATATGTTTTCTATGGATTGGGGTGGCAGTATGATGAAATAGGTGCTTAATGGGATGAGTGTATGGTAGGATAGCTTGATCTTGGAATGTGACAAGAGTATGATATATTTGTGTTTATTAAATAGACATTTCGAGAATGGGATGGCAGAATAAGATGGATGCTTCATGGTATGGGATAAGAGTATGATGGATAGATGTTTGATACAATGGGATGAGAGTATGATGGGATAGGTGAATGCTGATATAAGATTAATGAAGTTGGATAAGAATATGATGCGATAGGTGTTTAATGGAATGGAACGGGAGTATAATGGGGTAGATGTTTGATGAAATGGGATGGGAGTGTGATAAGATAGGTGTCTGATGGGCAAAAACTTTTAAAAATGTTAATTAATTCAGAAGTTATTGAAAATTCAAGAAAACATAAAAATATACACCATTTTTGCAGTATCTGCTTAAAAACTAGACAAATTGGCTTCACCCTGGGCTGGTTTTATAAGTAATTTCAAATAAAATCAACCTTTTAAAAAAAAAGTTTTTTAGCTTTGGTATCATCAAAATTAAGAGAATTTATTCAGTCATAAAAAAAGAAGTGGCCAAAAACTTTCGAACGGAAGTGTAGTTGTTTAATGGATTGGGATTGGAGTATAATGGGACAGCTGTTTTATGGAATGGGATAAGAGTATATATATATATATATATATATATATATATGTATGTATTTCCTGCACCGGCGTTTATTGGAATGGGATGGGAGTATGTCGGGATAGGTGTTTAATGGAATAGAATGGGAGTATAAAAGTATAGATGTTGGATGGAATGGGATGAGTGTATTATGTATAAATGTCATGGATGTATGCGTTTCATTTTTAATGGAATGGGATGGGAGTATTTTGGGATAAGTGTTTCATGGAATGAGATTATGGTAGGGTGAAATTACTGTGTAATGTAATGGGATCGGAGTATGATGTGATACACACTTTATGGAATGGTATAAATTTATGAAGATGTTTTCAATAGATTGGGATGGAAGTATGATAGAACAAATGTTTGATAAAATGGGATAAGAGTATGAGGTATGTCTATTTATTGAACAGGCATTTAATTAGACGGGATGAGAGTATTATTGGATAGGTGTTTGATGGAATAAGATAAGAGTATGATGGATGGTTATTAAAAAGAATAGGATGGGAGTATGGTGGAATAGGTAATTGATGGAAAGAGATTGACGGAGTGGGATGAGAGTCTAAGGGAATATGTGTTCGATTGTATCGGATAAGAGTATGATAAATACATGTTCAATATAATGAGATGAAAGTATAGTGGGATAGGTGATGGATGAAGTGGAATTATTGGAATGGAATGTGAGCATGACGCGATAAGTGTTTAGTGGAATAGAATGTAAGTATAATGAGATATGTGTTTGATGGAATGGGATAGGAGTATAATGGATATGTGTTTAATACAATGGGATGGCAGTATGTTGGGAAAGGTGATTGCTGGAATGGGATGAATGTATGATGGGATAGGTTTTTGATGGAATGCGATAAGAGTATGGTGGGATATGTGTTCAATGCTTTGGGATGGCAGTATTATGGTACATGTGTTTGATAGAATAGGATAAGACTATGAATGCATGTGTTTAATGGAATGGGATGTGAGTATGATATGATTGTTGTTTGGTGGAATGCGATGGGAGTATGACAAGTTAACTTTTTTATTTTTTCGTCATAATAATAATATTGTCTAGACGTACAATGTTGAATATTGTTGAGCAGGTTCTGCGGGATCCATGTCTAGGAGAGACGTATCCTTAAAGCAGGCAGTTAAGCTTCCGAGAAACAAGGCCGCCCAACTCGTGCCATACAGTTGCAAGGGACACGGTTACACGTGTCAACCCGCCTATCACTATACATATACAAACTCATACTACAAACTTTCCCACTACCCTGACAGGGATAAATGTCGTCGTTTCGCCGCTTAAGATGAATATCGGGTAATATTTCAGAGTCACTGTGAAATATGCCGCTGCCCCGTCAAATGCGTTAAAACATTTTCTTGGCGAGTATATTATTTTAATAATGCCGAAGGCTTAGAATTTCGCATGAAGCGATATTATCTTCCGCTGAAAATAATCCTCGAGACATCTATCAAACCTCAAATACAACCCCACATTTCTTGCATTGAGTTGAAAAACATACCAGGCTTTTTTCATTTAATTTGTTTAATTTTATTATAATAAATAAACCTTATGTTACATCCTATCACGAGTAAGTAATTTAAATTGAGAAATAATTTAAACTAGAAAAATTAGCGCGCTAATAACTTGATACTTGTTTTGATAATATGATTACCAAATTAAAAGGGATGATTTTTTGTGTAGTATCGAATATAATTAATTAGGCTGCGTCTGGGCGTTCCGAAAATTCTGACGATCAGCCAAGCCTATGAAATATATTTGACTACTCATCGTGAATGTCGGAATGACGAGACACTTTGAATTAATTATACTAAACTTGAGTAAGGAAGCGTCACTCAGGAGGGAGTCACCAAAATTTTGTAACAATTTTCACTTTTCTGATTAAAATAAAGTTTAATTTCGTTTTGACAGACTAAAGAAGAATATTACTAAAACCAAACAAATTATTTGTTCTATTTTTAACTATATAGTTGACTTTTTAAGCTAAAAAAAGCTTGTTAGAATGCAGTTGAGGTTTCAACCCAAACAGTTGAATTTTTGAAAAAAATGGTTTTCAGCCGAAATAGATAAATTTTTCAAATCATAAAACCGTCTTTTTTTACCAGAGAAGGCGAATTTTCAATTTAAATGGATGAATTTTCAACAAAATAGTTGCAATTTTTACCAAGTCAATTTTCTGCCAAAAGACGGATCTTCTACGAAAAACACGAATTTTCGACAAGATGGTTTACTGCCTCAGTAAATAATAAAACCATTTTAAAAATTAATTTTTTAAGCAAATAGTTGAATTATCATTTGAAACTATCAATTTTCAACCGAAAAACGACACTTTTAATTTTAAGTTTAAAAACTATCTTCTAACAAAAATGCAATCCCTAACAACAATGATGATTTTTTAATAAAACAATTTATTTTTTTCTACAAAGAGACGGAATTCAAAAAAATAAAGAACTCTATACCCAAAAGTTGAATTTTCCTGCAAAAAGTGCTTTATAAAAATAGTTAAATTTTGAACAGAATATAAAAACAGTTTATAGAAAAGTTTACTTTTTTACCGGACAGCAAAATTTTCTACCGAGAAGGATGAATTTTTAATGAAGAAAGACGAATTTTTGACAAGGAATTTTAATTCCTTATGCAAATAGTCGAATTTTCACTTAAAAACATACATTTTCAATCAAAAAACGAACCGTTTAATTTTTAGCTTGAAAATCTACCTTTGCAAACAAATTAAAAGAAAATGCTAAATCCTCAAACAAAATAATTCATTTTTAACAAAAAAGACTATTTTCTGCTCAAATATACGAACATTCTACAACTCACATCAATTTTCTACCATGTTGTTGAAGTTTTTAAGAAGAAAGGCGAGCTTTTACCCTTACAGTGAAACTTTCTACCAACAGATGAATTTTCATCAAAAAATGTTAATTTTCAACAAAAAGTTAAATGCCAATTTTAAAACAAATAGTTTCATTTGATGCAAACTTCTTACATTTTTTACCAAAAATTAAACCGTTATATTTTCATTAAAAAGATTTTTTTTTAAATAATAATTTTCAACAAAAACTCAATTGGTAATTTTCAAACAATTAGTTCAATTTGATACAAAGTCCTTAAATTTGCAACCAGAAAGAAAACATATTCAATTGAATTCGATTTAAAAAAAATGTTCTGCCCAAATAGAAGAATTTTCATCAAAACGCAAAAAATTGTCTACACTCTAGATGCCTTTTCAACCCAAAAATATGAATTTTCAAACAAGAAAAATGAATTTTCAATCAGAAAGGAAGAATTTTCAACAAAACAGATGAATTTTCCACCAATAAGATGCTTTTATCACAAAAGTTAAATTTTTAACAATATGTGTGATGCTCTATCGATTTGTTGAATGTTTAAGTCAAAAAGACTTATTTTCAAACAAAACAGCAGAATTTTTATTCAAAAAATATGAATTTTCGAAAAAGTGAATTTATCACCAAATAGTTACTATATGACAATATGGATAAACCTTTTCTTTTTTACTGTTTCAGGTGAGTTCCTTCATATTGAGATCTCAGCTTGAAATAAATACATGTCATAGTTTATAGTATGCGTAAGTAACGACACACTTTTTTTCTGAATTAACTAAAAAGGTTTTGCCCGTGACTTTCAGCTGCAATTTTGTTCAGACTGATAAAAAATAATTGGTATTTGAACAATTTTTATGAATAAGTACACATTTGAACCATTTTTTCAAAAATTGTATCTACTTTATTTGCAAAATTAACTAGAAATTTATTAATATGGATTGTTTATTATGATGCTTTGTCAATAATTACTTTAAAGTAAATTAAACTAATATGATCAGTACTTCTAGCATGGCATTTTGAAACTACTGAAGGGATGATGTAAAGAGATAAGACGATACTATATTTGGTAAAAAATTTCTGACCATTGTTCTAAAAGGGTCGAAACATGGTCAGAAATCCAGGATTTTTTAATCGACTTATTCAAAACACAAAAAATAACAATCTTACATAAATATTATATTCATTAAAACTTTCTAGCGAAACTGAACGAAACGGTCTATAGAAAAAGTTTTTTTCATTTACATTAGGTAAAACAATTTAAAACGGTTGAGATCTTCATGCGCAAAAAGAGAAATGCAATTATTAAATATAAAATGATATTTGTGTGTGTTTGGACATTCAGAATATCACTTTCGAACTTTTTAAGGGGTTATGTAAAAAAAAACGGGACTATCCCAGATTCGGTATATCATTTCTGACCATAGTTCGACAATGTTCGAGCAATGGTCTGAGAGTAAACTTTCTTTTATCGACTTAGCTGAAAGATGAAAAATTACAACCTTCTAGGAATACCATTTTTGACAGAAAAAAATATATATATAAAATGTTTCGTATCTTTATGCAGAAAGAAAAATTAAATTATTGAATATGAATTCATGAAATTCGTGTGTGTTTGGACTTTCAGAATGACAATTTGAAACTTTTTAAGGGGTTATATAAAAAACCAGGGCGATCTCTCATTCAATATATAATTTCTGTCCATAGTTCGAACATGATCGAGTAATGGTCTGTGAGCAAGCTTTTTTTAACTAACTCAACCATAATACATAAAATGACAATCTTATATAAATATTATTTTTATCAAAACTTTCTAACGACACTAAACCAAGCCATCTCTGGATTTTTTTTATTCAAGGGAAAACAATGAAAAATAAATTGGATCTTCATGCAGAAAAAGAGAAATGAAATAATAAAATATGAAATCATGAAATTGTTGTGTGTTTGGAATTGGAAACATCTCAAGGAACTTTATGAAGAAATGGAACGATCCAACATTTGGCATATCATTTCTGAACATCGTTTGACAGTGGTCGAGCAATGGTCTGAACGCAAGCTTTTTTAATCGAATTAACCAAAATATCATATAAAAAATAAAAAAACCATATATGAATAATATTTTTGGCAGAAAACAATGAACAATGGGTCCGATCTTCATACGGAAAATGAGAAATAAAGTCAATAAATGTGAAATAATTTTTTTTGTGTTAGCAGTTTCAGAATGGCAATTTAAAACTTCTCAAGGGATAATATAAAGAAACGGGATGATTCCACATTCGATATATAATTTATAAACATAGTTTGACAATGGTCGAGCAATGGTTCGAAAGCAAACTTTGTTTAATCGACTTAAGCAAAACATAAAATGTCAACCATCTATGAATATCATTTTTTAATAGAAAACAATGAAAAATGTTTCGGATCTTAATGCAAAAAAAATAGAACTGAAATTATGAAATATGAAAACATTAAATTTGTAGTATCTTTGGACTTTCAGAATAAGTCTTTCAGACTTTTCAATGAGTTATATAAAGAAACGGGACAATCCCACATTCGGTATATAATTTCTGACTACAGTTCGACAATGTTCGAGCAATGGTCTGAAAGAAATCTTTTTTATCAAATTAATCAAAATGAAAAAGTGACAGTCTTCTATAATTATTATTTTTGACAAAAAACAATAGAAAATTGTTTGGATCTTGATGCAGACAAAATAAAGTAAAATAGTTAAATATGAAATCATGAGCGACATGGTTTCCCTAGTGTATCCCGGTTAGCCCCGGCTTACAGTACTATAAACACAAAGAAACTGTAGTTGCATAAATTTTCTGAAAAGGCTTAGAAAATCGTTCTAAACTCAGATAAAAATTATTGTTAAGACAACTTCAAGTCAAAAGAGAATTTCATAAGATGCTAAATTGACGTATACTAATAAACTCTCAAACTAGTGAGAATACAAAAAACTCAAGAAACAAAAGCATGCGAAAATTTAGCAGAATTTATAAACCTACCCAATTATTTTAGTAATATGAGTCTGGTATTATATACTGCTAATTTTCTAAAGTCCTTTGTTGTTCAGAATCATAAAGTCGTAGAAATTGACACTCCTCATTTCAAATTATCGAACGGAGTTAACTACCAGGTCGCGTGGGATGAATTTGCAAACAAGTTCAGTTAATGAAAGAACAATAAAAAAAAGGTATCATAAACAAAATTTTTAAAATGTAACTTTTTACCATTAGACGGCGCGATTGAAAATTTCAAAATTTAATTTTTTTTTGTATGGAAATAATTTTCGTTTCCATTTTTTTTTTGATATAGATTATGGAAGTGTATAAGCTTATACAAAAAAATGTAAGGACATTTTTGGTGTGGAAATGTATTTTAACAAAAGTGTTAAATGAGCTGTTTTGTTAACTTTTAGTTAAAGTGGACAAAAAATTATTATCATTCCTTCAGTTTTTATGCTCTTTTCTCATAAACCAGGTAAAGACTCGCATATTTTTAAGTTTTGAATTTTATTTTTATTTATAGAAGTTAATAGCTTCTAAAGAGAAAAATTTATCCAAATATAATATTTCAAAAACGAAAAAATATGCACTTTTGATCATTTGTCCTTAGAATTGCAAAAAAATAATGTTTTTATTTTTCGCGATTATTATAATAAACGAATCCTGTGCGAGGAGATTTCATGCATCTTTTGAATAAGTTGCTTATGTTTTAAGATCCGTAAAAATAAAAAAAAATTAATTAAAAATATAAGCGTGTTTTCTTAGTTTATTAAAAATAACATTAAAAAATAAAAACAACTTTTTGGTAAATTTAGCTGAAAGTTAACAAAATTTCATTTTTTCTCATTTTTTTTAATGTTATATTGAAAAGTTAAAAATTGAAATCTTTTTTCTTAAATTATGAACTATTAAACGATTCGTTAAAAATTCAATTTTTTGGTTGAAGGATCATGTACTGCGTCAAGCTAGATTTTTTGTTAAATACATATTTCTGGTTGAAAATGTATACAGTTTGATAGAAAATTGAACTATTTAATTTAAAATTGACCTGTTTTCTAAAAACTTATTTTTTTATAAATTTGTTCTTTAGACTAAAAATTTTACGTTTCGATTTTTGGTTGAAAAATTTTTGTATTGAAAATTCAACTATTTCATAGAAAATTTTTTTGATTAATAAATTACTTTTTGCTGAAAATTCTTCTTTTCTGTTTATAAAGTCAACGGTTCTCTGAAACGCTCGATTGTTTAACTCAAAACTCAATTTTTTTTCTTAAAATTACTATTAATTAATTATTACAAAAAGAGTTGAATAGTACTCTTATTAATAATCACTATTACTTTTTCTTAATATGCATTAAAAATTCGATTTTTTCGTTGAATTCAACTGCTTCATAATTTGCTTTTTCTTTTCTTGAAAATTATTTTTTTCAACTAAAAATGATAGTTTTTCATTTTTGGGCATACACTTATCTTCTTAAATAGAAAATACGACTATGTGGTAAAAAATTCTTCCTTTGGCAGAAAATTCAACTTTGTAGGTTAAGGATGCAGCTATTTGTTAAAAAATAAACTGTTTTTAAGTTAATTTGCATTTTTGAAAATTAAATTGTCTTTGCCAAATTCTTCTTTTTGTCTTGAAAATTAAACTATTTGGTTAAAAAAGCTAATATTAATTTTTTTTATCGATAATGATCTAAAAAATATGAATTTTTGGTTGAAAATTCTACTGTTCTATTAACAGGTTAATGATATTTTTAAAAATTCAACCTTATTTTACCGAATTCATATTTCTGGCTTGAAAATTAATCTAGTTAAAAATGAAACTACCTCATTTTTTATCAATTATATTTGTCTTTAATTTATCGAAAATAATTATAGGTTTTGTTTTTGATCAGAGAAGTGTGGCGGGTATTTAAATCTTTGCGACTCCCCTTCTATGTGACACTTTTTGACAGTAGGACAGACCCCTTTTCCCCCCTTCAGAGTGTTCCGTAATGAATGGAAGCTCCCTTTTGCGAATTTTTTGAAGACTTAAAATTATTTAAAATGAGAAATGCTGCAATGTGACTTGTCGCAAATGTGACTTTCTGTCAGCGTGACTAGCCGATAGTCACACAGAACAAAGTTCGCAAGCCGCTTGTGTCACACGCCGCCAGTGTCACATGCCGCCAGTGTCGGACGTCGGCAGTGGCACACGCCGCTATTGCCACACTCCGTCAGAGTAACATGCCGCCAGTGTCACATGCTCCCAGTGTCACATGCCTCAAGTGTCACACGCCGCCCGTATCACAATCCGCAAGTGGCTCACGCCGGCAGCGTCACACACCGCCAGTGTCACCGACCGCCAATGTCACACGCCGCCAGTGTCACGTGTCGCGAGTGCCACACGCTGTCAATGTCACACGCCGCCAGTGTCACGCTCCGCCAGTATGTTATGCCGCCAATATGACTCGCCGCTAAAATGACTTTTCGCCAATGTGAATCGCTACAATGACTATGCCCTGTTTAGTGTTGGAAGGCCACTTTTCACATAATAGTCCGTTTTTGCCCGTAGCTACTTTTTGCTTCAGCGTCCTCTGCCTTTGTCGACTTAGCTGATTTTTTTAATGTGCACTCGAACGCATTATTCATGAACACGTAAGTAGGCCGAGTAGAGTAGGGAACTGCAGCATTGAGGTATAGCCGCAATTCGCGAGGGACGGAACTCTTTGATGTAATCTTTCTCGTAATTTTGTCCACCGAGACAAAAAGGTCTTTTAATTATTCCTTTCAAAAACGGCGAGCAAGGATCAGTTATGTTTCAAAAGAATCGCCCGCTCGCTTTCTCGGCATAATACTCATTTTCCAACTAATTAAATATTATATGTATTTTGCTTCCTTAACTTCATAGCTGTCTATCTGGTTCTTTTTTCTTTTCTCATAATACCTGCATCAGGGTGATAATTATTTTCGATAAGAAAATCTTTTAGGAATTAGTCTTGGACGATTTTTGACGGGTGGGGGGTAACGAATACTGTAATATCACATATGGAAAATATAAATGTGGATGTACATTTTTTGGAATGCCTGGAAAAAAAACAATTATTGATTTTTTTACAAGCAAAGGATTGAAATACAGGCTTCTTGTCCCTGTTTCCCTCCTTAACCCTTATTTAAAGAATACCTCTTTCTTGTTTTTTTTCATGATACTTTTTGGATTCGAATTCTACTATTTTTTTGCAAATTCTTCATTTTGTTATTGTTAAAAAATTAAATGTTGTTAATTAGAAATTTATCTAATCTTGAAAATTAATTCTATTAGTTGAAGATCCATCTCTTTATCTTGAAATTTAAATACCTTATTTAAGATTTTTTGGAGTTGAAAATTAATTTTTTTAACGGAAACATCAACTGTTATTTTTTTTTAGAATTTACTTCCTTTTTTATTGAAAATTCAACTTCTTGGTTAAAAGTTGAACTGCTTGTTTATAGAAGCATTTCGTTTAAAATGTATATACTTTGATTTCAATTCGCCATTGTTGTTAGAAAATTAATATTCTTGATTATAAAATAAGTGCTTAGGTCAAAATTCAATTACTTTTCTGAAAATTCATTGTTTTAGTTACACATTCTTCTCTTTGGTTGGGAAATCAACTATTTTTTACAAATTTTTTTTTTAGTACCAAAAAAATTGGGCTTTTTAAATGAAAATTTAAGTATTCTCTTTTTTAAATTGTTCTTTTTTAGTTGAAGCTTTATCTACTTGGATAGAAGTTGAACTGACTTATTACAAAATCATTTATTAAAAAATTTCTGTACTTTTTGTGAATTTGTCATTTTTGGTAGAAAATTAATTATCTTGATTAAAACAAAATATTCAGGTAAGACTTGAAATAACTTTGTTCAAAATTCTATTTTTTGGGCGCAAATCAATCTGTTTGGTTGAAAATTGAACAATTAAAAAAGAGTGTTTTTTGTGTTGAAAATTAATTTTTAAACTGTAAACTGCTTCTTTTTGTTTGTAAATTCAACTACTGTTTGTTTTAAATTCGTGTTTTTTGCTAACAAATTAATTTCCTTCATTGAAAAAATAACTGCTTGGGTAAAAGTATCCGTTTTTTATTGACAACTAATTTTTAACTAGAATTGAACTATTTCATTATTGGTTGAAAATTGATTATTTCGTTGTAAATTCGTCTTTTTAATACAAAAATAAATCTTCTTAAATAAAAATTTAGCTACTTAGTTCAAAGCTGAACAGTATTGTTAAAAAATTATTTATTAGTTAAAGATGCATTTTTTGTTTTAAAAAATGAACTATTTTGCTACAAACTACTTTTTTATTGAAAATTAATTTGTTCAATTGAAAATTTAAACATTTAATTCCGGGTTTAAAATTCCGATGTGAAACTTTTTTGTTTAAACTTTATATTTTTGTATTGAAAATGCTTTTAGTTTCGCAAAAAATTTAAATATTTTCTTAAAAATTAGCTCTTGTGGAAATCTTATGTTTTTGAGTTGAAAATTATACTGTTTTCTAGAGAATTCGACTTTTTGTGTGGAAAATATAAAAATTTGTGAGAAGTTTTATCTTTTTCGGTTGAAACCAATTTGAAACCATTTTCTTAAAAATTAATCTGTTTTGATAGAGAACTTAACTATTATGTTACAAATTCGCCTGTTTTTTCTTGAATTCAACTTTTTTAGTTCAGAATTAAAATATTTTTTCACTGTTCCAGAGCGTTTGTTATAAATTTATTACAGTTTCTAGGAATTCATTCAATTATACAAGATATCCTCAAATATTTCAGAACGACTGATTTTTTAAATAATTAAATAATAATAAGAATATATTAAGTCGTTTCTTGAATAATTTCTGAGGTCCGTGAATTTGAATAATTGTTGAAACAAATTTTTATTTTATTTACATTTACAATGCAGTGCATAGTTAGGTAAAATAAAATTCTAAACTTTTTAAATAACAGTTTGTATTTTCAAAAATGTAGATGAATTTTTAATAAAATATTTAAATATTGAAACAAAAAGACAATTTTACAAAAACATACATTTATTATTAATCAAACAGCTGAATTCTTAATTAAATAGATCAATTTTAAACTAAAGAAGATCATTTGGCAACAATAAATGGAATAATTAAATGTTCAATTAAAAAATTAATTACTCACAAAAAGATTTATTTTGAAAAAAAATTGCATTTGAATTTCAATGAAGTAGATTTATGGTCAAACGAGAAGACGAATTTTGAACTAAGTTGATCAATATTTGATTGGAATGCTATAAAAGAAAAAATTTTGAACCAATATTTAAATTTGAAACAAAAAAGTTGAATTTTTGCCATAGCAGATGAATTTTTTTAAAAATACATCAATTTTCAATTAAAAAGCTAATCAAATAAATATCAATTTAAAAGTTAAATTTTGAGTTAAAAATTAATATTTAACCAAAAACATCAATTTTCAACTAAAAGGGTGTAATTTTCAATTAAATTAATTGCATTTCCAGCTAAAAATAACTAATTTGCAACGAAAGCAAAACTAATTTTCTAAAAAATACTGATATTCTCCAACAAAATTATTCATTTTAAATTAAAATGATGAATCTTGAACTGAAATAGTTGTGTTTGAAACGAAAAACATGAATTTACAACTAAAATTGTGACCCCTTAACTAAAATTTTAAATTTTCAAATAAAAATAATAATTTTGAACCCAGAAGTTTAATTTCTACCAAAAATCCAAAAATTATAAATAAAAACATAATTTTTCAACCAAAAATAGAATAGTTACATTCTCCGTGAAAAAAAATTCATTTAAATAAAAATTTAACAAAATAGTTAACGTTGCAACTAGAATAGTTCAATTATTAGGAAAAAAATGTGTAACAAAGTAGCTTATTTTTCAAACAGGCAGAATCAGAATCCATAAAAACAAGACACTTGATTTTTTGGTCCTAAGATTGGTTTCTTCGATCCACGTCACATACATCGTTGTTCGCGGCAGTGCCAATTATAATAAAGACTGAAAACATGAAATTAAATTTCTGATTTGATTTTTTTTTGTAGGGAAAATCTTCATTATTCAGAATGAATAAAAAAAAGGAAAATCGATTTTTTGGTCCTAAGGCCGGATTCTTCATTCCACGTTACATACATCGTTTTTGACGTAAGTGTCAATTAAAAGAAAAACTGAAAACATCAAAATAAACTTGTTTATTAGATTTGTTATTTTTTAGGAAAAATCTTCATTATTGACAATCAATAAAAACCAGAAAATCGAATTTTTAGTCTTCAGGCTTGATTCTTTGTACCACGTTACATATAACTTTGTCGACAAAAGTGTCAATTAAAGGAAAGATTGAAAACATTAAGTTGGATTTTATTTTATTTTTGATTTCATCGGGAAAAACTTTATGACTTAGAATCAAACAAATACGGAAAATCGATTTTTTGGTCCTGAGACTGGATTTTCTGTTCCACGTCACATGTATCGTTGTCGATAACAGTGCCAATTAAAATAAAGATATAAAACATTGATTTGGTTTTTTTTACATTTTATTTAATGTGGAAAATTTTTAGTAGTCAGAAACAATAAAAACCGTAAAATGAATTTTTTGGTCTTAATGCTGGACTCTTCGTACCACGTTACATATATCGTTATCGACGACAGTGTCAATCAAACGAAAGATTGAAAACATTTAATTGTTTTATTTTTTATTTTTCATTCTATAGGAAAAACTTCATAACTCAAAATCAATCAAAACCGGGAAATCGATTTTTTGGTCCTAAGGCTGAATTCTTCGTACCACGTTACATATATCGTTGTCGACGATAGTGTCAATCAAACGAAAGACTGAAAACAGTAAATTGGTATTTATTTTATTTTTGATTCCATCGGGAAAATCTTTATTAATCAGAATCAATAAAAACCGTAAAATCAATTTGTTGGTCCTAAGGCTGGATTCTTCATATCACGTTATATATATCGTTGTCGATGACAGAGTCAATTAAGCGAAATATTTGAAACTTTTAATTGTATTTTATTTTATTTTTGATTTCTTAGGAAAAAACTTCATTACTCAGAATCAATCAAAACCGGAAAATCGATTTTTTGGTCCTGAGACTGGATTTTCTGTTCCACGTTCCATTTTTTATTGGAAAGAGAAAATCTTTATTATTCAGTATCAAATATCAACCGAAAAATCGATTTTTTTATCCTGAGGATGGTTTCTTCGTTTCACGTCACATATACTGTTTTTGACGACAGTGTCAATTAAAATAAGAACTGAAAACATTAAACATAATTTTGTTTTGGATTTTTTCTTTTTTATGAAAATTCTTCATTATCCAGAATCAATAAAAACAAGAAAATTGATTTTTTGTTCCTAAAGCTGGATTCTTCATTCCACGTTACATACATCGTTTTTGACAACAGTGCCAATTAAAAAAAAGACTGAGAACATCAAAATTAATTTGTTTATTGGATTTTGTATTTTGCAGAAAAAATCTTCATTATTTAGAATCAACAAAAACAGGAAAATAGAATTTTCATTCTTCAGGCTGGATTCTTCGTACCACGTTACATATATCGTTGTTGACGACACAGTCAATTAAAGGAAATATTGCAAACATTAAATTGGGTTTTATATTACTTTTGATTCCATCAGGAAAAACTTTATAACTCAAAAGGAAAGAAATCCGGAAAATCGATTTTTTGGTCCTAAGGCTGGATTTTTCGTACCACGTTACATATATCGTTATCGACGACAGTGTCAATTAAACGGAATATTAAAAACATGAAATTGGTCTTTATTTTATTTTTGATTCTATAGGAAAAAAACTTCATTAATCAGAATCAATCAAAACCGAAAAATCGATTTGTTGGTCCTAAGGCTGGATTCTCTGTTCCACGTCACATGTAATGTTGCGAATAACAGTGCTAATTGAAATAAATATTGAAAACTTTGATTTTTTTCACTTTTTATTTAATAGGGAAAATCTTTATTAGTCAGAATCAACAAAAAACGTAAAATCAATTGTTTTGTCCTAAGGTTTGATTTTTCGTACCACGTTACATATATTGTTGTCGACGACAGTATCAATCAAACCAAAGATTGAAAACATTAAATTCGGTTTTATTTATTTTTTGATTTTGTAAGAAAAATCTTCATTACTCAGAATCAATAAAAACCGTAAAATCAATTTGTTGGTCCTAAAGCTGGATTCTCTGTTCCAAGTCACATGTATTGTTGCGAATAACAGTGCTAATTAAAATAAATATTGACAACTTTGATTTTTACTTTTTATTTAATAGGGAAAATCTTCATTAGTCAGAATCAACAAGAAACTTAAAATCAATTTTTTTTCCTAAGGCTTGATTTTTCGTACCACGTTACATATATTGTTGTCGACGATAGTATCAATCAAACCAAAGATTAAAAACATTTAATTCAGTTTTATTTTATTTTTGATTTTGTAAGAAAAATCTGCATTACTCAGAAACAATAAATACCGGGAAATTAATTTTTTGGTCTTAAGGCTGGATGCTTCCTACCACGTTACATATATCGTTATCGACGACAGTGTCAATAATACGAAATATTGAAAAAATTAAATGGGTTTTTATTTTATTTTTGATTCTATAGGAAAAAACTTCGTTACTGAGAATCAATCAAAACCGGAAAATCGATTTTTTGGTCCTAAGGCTGGATTCTCTGTTCCACGTCACATGTGTCATTGTCGATAACAGTGCCAATTAAAATAAAGATTTAAAGCATTGATTAATTTGTTTTATACTTTTTATTTGATAGAGAAACTCTTCATTAGCCAAAACCATTAAAACCATAAAATCAATTTTTTGGTCCTAAGTCTGGATTCCACGTTACCACGAGTACCACGTTACATATATTCTTGTCGACAACAGTGTCAATCAAACGAAAGACTGAAAACATTAAATTGGGTTTAATTTTATTTTTTATTTAATAGGGAAAATCTTTATTAATTAGAATAAATAAAAACCGTAAAATCAATTTGTTGGTCCTAAGGCTGGATTCTTCTTACCACGTTACATATATCGTTATCGACGACAGTGTCAATTAAACGAAATATTGAAAACATTAAATTGGTTTTTATTTTATTTTTGATTCCATAGGAAAAAACTTCATTAATCGGAATAAATCAAAACCGAAAAATCGATTTTTTGTTCCTAAGGCTTGATTCTGCGTTCCACATCCCATATATCGTTGTTGACGAGAGTGTCAATTAAAAGGAAGACTGAGCACATTGCATTTTCCAGCACCTTGTTCCATTGTTTAAAATTTTAATTCACGCGCAACAGTCTCACGTTTCTGCACCCACGCTTGGAAGGTAAGAAGTTAAAAAGGTAAAAAGGTAAAAGCTAGAAGGTACATACCTACCTGTAGAAAGCGTGTAGGTACACGTGTATAAAAGTACCTGTCGAGTAGCCCGTACGTCTCGTATATCACGTATTTAAGTGCACTCCACTTGTGCCTTTCGACCTTAACATTTCTCGTAAAGTTATAAGTATCGATGCCGCAAAAGTTTGTCGTCAATACAAAAAATCGAGAACGATGCCGACAATCCCAAGCTGCTTCAAACTAAATTCAATTAACGTTTTATAGTCGCCTAATAAACGAACATTAATCTCTTTACCGATATTTACTGATTTAATAAACAAATTTTTAAATAATGAGACGAATTTTTAACAAAAGAGCTAATCAAATAGGGCAATTTTTAACTCGATTGTTTAATTATTAACAAAGTAGATCAATTTTTAATCAAATAGTTTAATTTGTAAAAACATAGATTTTTAAACAAGAAGAATGTTTTTTTAACGAAAAAGACGAATTTTCCAAAAAAATACATGATACTAAAAATCGTAATTTTCCGAAAAATAGTTTAATTTTCAACCGAAAAATAGGAAAGGTCCAAAAAATTTTATTTTTAACCATTAGGATTAACTTTTTACCAAAGAGGAAAATTTTCAACATAGTAGTGGAAGTTTCAATTATAATAATGATGAATCTTCAAACATGAAACTAAATCTTTTATAAAGTAGCTGGATTTTCAACAGAAAAATCGGAATTTTTCAACAAAACGTTTTACTTCTCCTATTAGTATAAATTTACAACAACAAAAAAAAACAAATTTTCAAAGAATATGTTACGTTTCGACTAAAATAATGAATCAACAAACAGAAAACTAAATCTTCATCAGAACAGATGAATTTTCAAACAAAAGATTTGAATTCACGCATCCTAAACATATTATTTTTAACAAAACGTTAGCACTATTAACCAAAAAAGATAAAACAGCAACCAAAATAGTTAAATTTTCAACCAAAACATATGAATTTTTTAAAAATGTTAGTTTTTAACCAAATAATTGAACTTTCAACTTAGAAATACAAAATTTTCTAGAAAAAGATGAATTTTATACAAATCATTTGAATTTTCAACCCTAAAACATGCATTTTCAAAACTAGAATTTATTTTTAACTGATAAAATTAACTTCCTACTGAAAATACTAAATTCAAACTGTTCATTTTACTATTAAAATAAGGAAACTTCCACGAAGAAACTAAATCTTTAACAGAGTAGTAGAATTTTCAACAGAAAGATTTGAATTCCTAACTAGAACAGTTTATTTGCAACAAAACATTATGATTATTAACAAAAATAGACGAAATTTAAAACAAAACAGTTTATTATTTAACCTAAAAATATGAATTTTCAAAAAAATATTGCTTTAGCCAAATAGTTTAGTTTTCAGCCAATAATTTTAAACAAAAAATTCATTTTCGGCCAACAATATTAATTTTTTACTAAACAGACCAATTTCCAACGAAATAGTGAGCTGAAATAATGAATCTTCCTTCAAAAATGTCAAACTTCTTTATAATATTTAAGGGTTTAAAAAAGTTGTTGAACTTTAAAACAAAGATTTAAATTTTCAATCCGCAATAAAAAATTTTTAAAAAGTCGACCGTCCAAAAAATAGATTAACTTTTTACCAACAAGATTAATTTTTTACCAGAAATACCATTTTTCTACGAAACAGTTTAATTTTCTACACAATAATCTGAATTTTCAAGAATAATTTTCATGTTCAACCAAAAAGAGGAATTTTCAACTAAAATAATAAATATTCAACCCAAAAGATGAATCTTCAACAATCTATTTTACTATTTAAGCATGTAGTTTAGCTTTCATGCAGAAAAAAATTTGCATCAATGAAAAATCTAATAGTTCAGATTTCAACCGAATTTTGTTTTTATTATAAATCAAAAACAGTTTTTTTTATCCAAAATAGGCGAACTTTTAACAAAATAATTAAATCCCTATCCAAATTAGATTATTTTCAACTAAGTAGTTGTATTTTCAACAAAAGAAAATTAAATTTTAACTAAAAAGAAAAAAGTAACTTTTAACAAAATTCAATGATTTTCAACAAAATACTTAATTGAGAAACAAACAGATAATTTTTTAACTTAAATAATAAATCTTCAACAAAGAAAGATGAGTTTTAAACAAAGTAATTCAACATTTAACCCGGATGCTTAATTTTTTACCGAAAATATTCTGTTTTAAAGAAATAGTTCAATTGTTAACACAGTAGTTTAACTTTCAACCCAAGAGTCGAATATTTAACTACAAAAAATGTATTTAAAAAAATACTGTGTACCAAAGAAAAAAAAACAATTTTTAGTAGCAAGAAAAAATTTATTGTCAGCCAAATAAGTCAATTATCTACAAAGCGAAATTATTTTTTACCTGAAAAACTTTTAATTTAAGATTAAAGACAGCTTACGTCAACCAAGAAAGAAAATTTTCATGAAAACAGTTAACTTTTCTACCAAAAATAATATTTAAAAAATTTTAATTTTAAATATATTAGATTAATTTTTAAATAAATAGTTGAGCTTTTAACAAAAAGCAATAATTTTTGAACAAGAAGAATAATCCTTTACCTAATAAGGCAATTTTTGTAAATATAGTTAATTTTTAAACCAAGAAGGATACTTTTATTAAATTGGTCAAAATTCATCAAAGTTGAATATTTAACCAGAAACGACGAATTTAAAAGAAGAAGACCTTTTCAACCAAAAAATTTAATTTTAAGCCAAAAAGCTGCATTATTTAACAAATTGATTAATTTTTAACACAAATGTAACCCAAATGTATTATTTTAATTTTATTTTCAAACAAAATAAACTTTTAATCATAAATAAAATAGTTACATTTTAAATTTGAAAAATAAATTGTGTAGCAATAAAAAAATTAATGAAAAAAATGTTAAATTTTCTACCAAATAGTTGAATTTTCATTGCTAAGGGACAAATGTTGTATCCAAGAAGAATAATTTTCAACAAAACAGTTAAATTTTCAAAAACATAATTAAGTTTTTGACTGAATAGTTGAATTTTTATTTTTAAAAAACTGAAATTTTTAACTAAAAACATGAATCTTTAAGACAAAAAAAAAATGTTATCAAACATTTTCGACTTTCAACCAAATAGTTAAATTTATGATAAAAAACATTAACATTAATGTGCAACAAAACTGTTAACTTTTCAACCAAAAAGAATAATTATTTATAAAGTTGTTAAATTTTCCAGAAAATAAATTATTTTCAACTGAACAGATTAATTTTCAAAACCAAACATAAATATTTAACAACAAAAAATAGTTTACTTCTGAAAAAGATGAATTTTCAATAAAATAGTTGAATTTTCAACCAAAAATTAACCATTTTTTGACGAAATAGTTCAATTTTGAACCAAAGACATAAATTTTTAACAAGAATAAAGAGTAACTAACCAAAGAAATTACTTTTTAAATAAATTTCAATAACTTTGTACAAAGTAGAATTATGTTTAAGAGAGATCGATTTTTATTTTTTAATCAGAAGAGTTACAGCCAACCGAAAAAACATCATTTAAATGAAATAGTTAACTCCTACCAAAAACGATAATTTTTGCAAAAATGTTTGAGCTTTTAACGTCGTAAATAATTTTTTAAGCAAATAGTTTAATTTCTAAGAAAAAACATGAATATTTAACACCTAACAATAATTTTACACTAAGAAAGACAACAATTTTTAACAAAATAGTTATATTTTGTACTAAATTGATGAGTCTTCAACTGGATTAATCATATATTTAGTTCAAAAATTAAACTTAAACCTAAAAACGACGATTTTTCAGCAAAATAGTTAAAATTTCCACCAGGGAGATGAATTTTTTATCAAGAACAGTTGAAGCCAACCAAAAAATACTAATTTGCTACAAAATAGTTAAATTTTCAAACAGCAAGGAATTGTTTAATTTTCAACAAACTGGATTAATTTTCGATCAAGTAGTTAAAGTTTCAAGCAAATAGTTGAATTGTCATTAAATTTAATTAGTTTTCACCGTAAGTTGAATTTTTATTCAAAAAGTTGAATTAAAAAAAAAATTTTATAAAAAAGTTAATTGTGAACCAAATTGTTAACTTCTTAAATAAGAAGGATAGTTTTTAACTGAACTATTTAATTTTCAGCAATATAGGTTATTTGTCAAGCAAATAGTAGAATTTTCAAAATCAAACATGAATATTCAAACAAGAAGAATAATTTTCTACTGAAAAATACGAGTTTTTAGCAAAATAGTGAATTTTTCAACAAAAAAGGATACTTATTCAAAAAATAGCTTAATTTTTAACTAAGCAGATTCATTTTCGACCAAATAGTTTGATTAAAAATCAAAGAGATGAATTTTTCATTAGAACTCTTAAAGGCAACTAAAAAATATTAATTAAAAAAATATTAAAATTTTTAACCAGCAAGGAATTGTTTAATTTTCAACAAACCAGAATTATATTCGATTACATTGTTAAAGTTGCAACCAAATAGTTAAACTGTCATTAAATAAAATAAATTTCTGCTCTAAGTTGAATTTTTAATCAAAAAGTTGAATTTTAAACCAAAAAACCATTGCCTCCTATAGTTTCAAATTTCGTTTGAGAAGATGTGGAAACAAGTGCTTTTCAAAAAATTGAATTTTTAACCTATTTTATATAAAAGGTATTTGGATGATTTTTTAGCTTTTATTCCTGCTTGAAAATTCACGATTTCATAGATAATTTTAACAGTATTGAAAAAATTGATTGTTTAAACAATTTATTATTATTGTTAATAATATTTTCTTAAAAAATGCTACAAAATTGAACTTTTGAAATTAATTCACTTTTAATCAAATTTTCAATTAGGATAAGATAAGAAATGATCATAGTCAAGAAAATTATTTGTTTAAACGATTAATTATTATTATTAATATTATATTTGAATATTGCTAGAAAGATACCATTTCTTCTGAAATTTCTGGCTTTTGTCCAAATTTCCATAGGAGTGAAGTAATAATGAATTCAATATATCAAAAATAATTGTTCAAAAAAATTAATATTGTTTACCTAATGAGATAATAATTAATGAAAGTTAACAAAATAGTTTTTTAATCAATTTAATATTGTTTATAATTATCTTTTCTTATATAACTGCTACAAATTTGTGGTTTTTTATAAAATATTTAATTTTGCTTCGGCTGTTTAGTTATTAATAATTAATAAATAAACATTAGAGAAAACTATACTTTAAATAATCTTTTTGTGAATATGTTTTCCTGATCTAAAACACATGCTTCAAATTTTCTAAACCGATCTTATTAAATACAACTTTCCCTTAAATAAGTTACTTTCTAGCACTTATCTAAGACCAGATAGTTAAAACCAATATTGAATTATGCAAACAGATTTTTTGTTAACTTTCATTAATTATTACTTCACTAAGTAAAAAAAAGAACACAAAGTTAAAAATTGCCGAAAAACCACAACTATCAGGTATTTATATAGATTAAGATAGTCAGAAACAATAATAATTTGTTTAAACAATTATTTTTGCTAAATTTTATTAATTATTAAGTTTCACCTAATTAAAAATAGACAAACAGTTGAAAATTTTAGAAAAATCCGCAACATCCTACAAGTTAAGAAAGAGAATATTATTAACTATAACAGTTTATTGTTTAAACAATTATTCTTGTTGAATTTAATTCATTATCACTTCACTTCAATTGAAAATTGGACAAAAAGCCAGAAATTTCAGAAAAAACCGCATCTTTCTTGAATTATATAAATATAATATCAAAAATAATAATAATCACAAATTGTTTAAACAATTAATTTTTATGGTACCAATTAATTACATGAATCATCTTAATTGAAAATTTGACTAAGAGTCTAATTTTTTAACTGCAATTTTGTAGCATTTTTCTAAGAGAATAGTATTAGGAATTGTAATAAATTGTTTAAACAATCAATCTTGTTAACACTGATCAACCTTAACTGCCCTCTAATTAAAAATTGGACAAGAAGTGAAATTTTTTTGAAAAATCCGCGTCTTTCCAATTCCATTCTATGATAAAATTGCTAAAAACAATAATAAATTGTTTAAACAATTTATTTGAACATCCAATTATTAGTCGGAAATTGTCTTTTATGTCTCAAAAACAATTTGCATTTTTCAAACCGCAAAAACAGTCATAATTCGCACCAAAGACTCGCAAAACTCATTATTTCACTCATGGGGTTTTTTTGGGATCATATAAAACAGACTTGTGGTTTTAATATTTGCAAAGTGATATTTTATTCGTATTCTATGACTATAAGGTTGAACATCAACATAAATGTTTATTTTATTAATAAAAACACTCTTAAAATTTTTTTACTACATCAAAAAGACATTGATAGAACGGAAAATTTGTCTGGAACGTTATATCTCTTCAAATTTCATTGTTGTGAAAAAGCTTTTGTTAGTGAAACAGGTAAAAAATTTAAAACTAGAGTTTCGAAACATAAAAGAGATTTTTGGGCTGGAAATTTCAATACAGGTCTCTCACAACATTGTTGGAACTGAAACCATTATTTTGATTTTAACAATATTAAAATTCTTGCTATAGAAAAAAATACATATAAGAGACGCATAATAGAATCCATTTTTATAAACAAATATCACAATATTTCGATTCACTTACAACCGGAAATTATTAATGTCAACAAAATATATCAAAGTATTATAAAATAAACCAAACGAAGTTAAAATTCTAATTACTTTGGCGCGCATTCCTCATTTGCGGTTCCTTTAAGGCCATGTGATGACTGAATCACGTGACCAGATTCCTACCTTACCGACACTTTTTTTATTTTTTAACTTATTTTCACGAAAAGTTTCACATCGAGTTGAAAATTTGGTATAATAAATAAAAAGCGTTAAGAAAGATGTGTCTGTTCATCAATTTGAATAATTATGCAAAAAGAAAAACAAAATTATTCACAAAAAAAACCTTTTTTATCATTAAATAAATTTAGGACCAGACCCACCTTTCTTGGTTCTCCTTATTTAATATCCGAAATTTTTGACTTAATGTGGATGTTCGAGTAAAAATAAGTGAGGAAATAAAAAAAGTTTCGGTAAGGTAGGAATCTGGTCACGTGACCCACTCGTCACATGGCCTTAAATGACGCCTTCATTATGTATTAATGAATTTACCGCCTTAATTTATGACTCTTGTTTACTTTGTTATATGTTCGTCGTTGTCCAAAAACATTCTAAAGATTTTTTTTATCAATTAAGATGTATTTTTAAAAAATCGTCTTCGACTTTTTTGACGCTTTTATATTATACGTTTTTTTGTATATTTTAATTTCATTTGGTAACAAACATCAGTATTATTTTTTAAAATTGACCCTTAACTATTCACAGATTTTTCCTTCTAAAATTGAATTTTCTTGTTTTTTATAAGAAAATGAGCACAAGTATTTTTATTTCTTTTACTTTTTTTTAAACAAATTTGTTTTTAATTTCATGTAAGCAACGAATTTAATGAAGACGGGACGACAATGGGCGCGCTTTAGCGCGAAATTACTTTTGTATTCATTTTCATTATTTATACCATTTTTAATAGCTATTTATTTGTTAAAATTTTCTACCAGTTAAATTTTTTTTTATATCATTTTAGATTTTAGTGACGTTTCATATTGTGTAAACAATTATTCAGTTGGTAATTAATTAATCCATTTACAACATACAAATCAACGTACAATTATTTTCATTGATACATTAAAATAATTTCTACTTTATATTTTTACAAAAATTAGAATTATTAATAAGATTTTCAACTAATTTCAGAAAAGTTAAAATATATTTTTGAAAATTCAAGTTAGACACTTATTCTACAACATCACACAAATTACAAAAATTACATAATTTAAATAAAGGTATTTCAGAAATAAATAAACTTTTATTATACAAATTTATGTTACTCGATTGAATAAAATTAAAGTTCAATCTGTATGTTATTTAATATTGTGAATAAGATTGTTTAGCTGATAATTAATTAATGACTCAAAAACATTAAAACTTAAACAATTATTTTGATCAATTTAAAAAATTATAATCCTGGAATAGGGATATCTTAAGAATAAATAAACTTTTATTATTCAAATCATATGTAATTTAATATTGTGAACAAAGTTATTTAGCTGATAATTAATTAATGACTTAATAATATTAAAAGGTAAACAATAATTTTGATGAATTCTAAAAATTATGTTACCGAAATAGGGATATAGTGAATCGAGAAAAATTAAAATTCAATTTTTATGTTATTTAATATTATAAAAAAATTAAGCAGCTATTAAATAATTAATCAGCTTATAGCATTAAAAGCATTAAAGAATAATTTTCAGTGAATCATTCAAATAATTTGTATTCTACATTTTTCAGAAAATTTTAGTTATTCATAACATTTTTAACTATTCCAGGAAAAATGAAAATATAATCGCACATAATTTTTAAATCAGAATTCAGATGCGAATTTAACATCGCAAGACTTTACAAAAATAAGGTAACTGTAATTAAGGTAATTTAAACATTTACAAACTTTTATTATACAAATTGTGACCAATAATAAATTACATAAACTTGAAGAAAATAATAAATTCATTATACTTAATTCCAAGAAATTACAATTCAATCTTTATATAATTTAATATTGTGCAAAAATCAGACAATAATAAATTAATTTATTCATAACGTAAAAGGCATTGAACTATAGTTTTCATTTAGCCATAAAAATCATTTTTATTCTAGTTTTTTTTTTATTTTAACTTGAATTTCTAAAAATTGGATTTACTAGTAACCTTTTAAACTAATTTTAGAAAAAATTAAAACACATTAACATATGAATCCAAAAATTAAATTTAGATAGCCATTTCACATTATAAGAATCATTTGAAAAATTATTTATTTGAAATAGGGATGTCTTAACATAAATAAATTTTCATTTAGCAAATTATATCCAATATTCAATTATATAACCTTCGAATAAATAATGAGCTTCTGTCAACTAGTTTTAAGAAACTAAATTGTAATCTTTACTTAGTTAAATATTTTGAAAAATTTATGCAGCCAATAATTAATTAATTATTTTACAATATAAGAAGCATTTAACTATAACTTCCACTAAAGCATTTAAAGAATATTTACTTAATATCTTTTTTTTTTAAATTTGAGCATTCATTTCTTAAAATTTGATTCGTTATTAACATTTTTAACTAATTTCAGAAATCATAAGTTTTAATAGAATCAATTAATAATTAATCCGTACAAAACATAAAAAGCATTGAACAATCATTTTCATTGAATAATTCTTATCATTTTTACATTAAATTTTATTTAAATTTGAAACAGCATTTCCATATGTTTAATTTATTAATAGCCTTTAAAATTAATTTTGAAAAAAAACTTCATAAGAATAAAAAAAACTCATATAGTTGTATTAGAGGTATTTAAAACAACTGGTTAAATCGCTTTGTTAAGAAATCACTTTTTTTGTTAAAGATTTATATTTTAAGTTAAAAATTTATCTCTTTGGTTAGAAGCTTAATTATCTTGTTATAAATTAATCTTTTTGAATTGGAAATGTAAATATTCGGGTCAAAGTTCACTTCATTGTGAACATTAGTTTAATTGAAAGCTTATGTCTTATTTAAGATCTAACGGATTTTTTTTAAGATTGATATTTTTTAGCTAAAAATTCGCGTTTTTGGTTGTTGCAAACAGTAATTTTTTAGTTTGAAATTTCATTTTTTTGCGCAAAAATGCACCAGTTTCGTGGAAAATTAATTTTTTGTTAAAGTCTTTCAATTTGGAGGTTCAATTATTTAAATAAACTTTTATTTATTTTTTTGAGTGGAAAATTTTGATTGGTTCGAAATTCATCTTATTGGTTTCAAAATTCCTTTCTTTTGTTGTATAAGTTTTATTCTTTTTTTATTAAAATACAAACTGTGACGCTTTTGTTGACAATTTGTCTTTTTAGGTTGAATATTCAACGATTATCATTAAAATTCAATTATTTTGTTGAAGAGTTATCTTTAAACGTAGAAAAAACTTTTTTTGTTTGAAATAAACTAATACATTTGAAAATTGTAAAGTACATGAAACACTGTAACGCCTGAATGTGTCTGAACTAGAAAATAATGTAAATTCAACCGTTGATATAACCTGAACAATAAAAATATTGTTAAAAATAATAAATTCTTGAAATCTCTTAAATTCTGTCATATTCTCGTTTATATAACCTGAAATTAAATTCTCGGGAATTTAAGAACTCTAGTTCCAGGGGGCTGGTAAGACCTACAAAAAATGCTTATTCATACCACCCAATAACCCGTGTAGAAACTCAAATGGGGAACTAGCCAGGTTCCCGACCATTCGACTCCACTTAAAATTCGAGGGCTAGTCGGGTCATCTGACTAGCCCCGGACCAGTAGCGTCACGGTAGATTAGTCAGGTGACCCGACCTGCCCTATTCGGGGCCTGATCGGGTACTAGTAGAGATCATATGACAATACATCTGCGTGGAATATTAACGAAACCCCCAAAAATTTGTGGAACATCCCCTAAAAGCTTGTCAAAATACTTATTATTTACGGAAATCTCCATAAATTTTTTTGAAATATTTAAAAATTATCAAATTTACCCAAGATTTAATGGGGAACGTATCCTGCGCTTAAAAATACATAAATTTATGTAACTAAAGTTCCCGAAAATTTGTGGAATATTAATTTAAAAAAAAAATCAGCTGGAACGCAGGAGTGCAAGAGCTTTACTCTAAAGGAACCGCCATGTTGGTCACGGTAGTCTCTGCTTCCAGGTAATAATGCTTCGTTACGTGTGGTCTGCTGTCTTAAACACTCGACGCGTCATTTCTGTTGCGCGAGAGGCGGCACGTCGCGCCCTTGCGGATTTTCTTTAAAGCTACCAGTCCAGAACCACAAGACTCAAATGAAGGTGATAGCGAAATCTGTGCTTAATAGTTTACGACTAGGATACTGCTCTTCACTTATTAATCAAAAACTTTTTCTCTTTCCAATTTCAACTACATGAAGGATTAGACTTTATTTACATATGGCAAACCTTTCAGATCAATTTAAAAATAAGCATCTGTATAAATTTAGAGTCTTATGACTTTCGGTAGACTTTTCACCTACATCTATATGTATTTTTTCCAATATGAATTTTCTTACAATTCTATACAAAGGTATTTATCAATGTTCCTAGAAATTCTTAATTTTCTAAAAAATACTACAAAAAAATAAGATCACGTCTTTTTGAAGATTTTGATCGTTGTTTTTATAAAAAGTTGATTTTCGTACAAAATTATTAACTTAATAATTATTAATAAAGTATATTTGAGATGAAATTAACATTAATAAATCTTTTCTCCAAAAAACGTTGTAAAATTATTGTTAAATATATTCTTAGTGTTTTAGAAAAAAAAATCATTACGCTTTTTTAGATATTACCTCATTTGATAAAACCTCGCCGAAAACTCAAACATAAGAATAACCCGACTAGAGCCTCACTAGCTCCCGACCAGAGCCTGAACATTACCCGCACGGAAATTAGTGAACAAAAAGGCCCGACTAGCCCTTGACCAACCACCGACCAGGCCCCGACTGAAATTTTGACAACAAAAAGCCCAACCAGTCCCCGATGAGTCCCCGACTGGGTACTTTGTCAAAACTAATAACCCGACTATCCCCCGATTAGTGCCCGACTTGTAATAGGGCCAAATGGGGTTATAATAGTCTAGAAACCATTAAAATATCTGTCAAATCAAACGGATTATAAAAACCAAAACTAAAACGATTTCGTCGATTTTCTCCCTTCACTGATTGGGTAGTTACTGCCTTTTTCAAAGAATGTAATGGTGCTATTAGTGGGCTAAATGATTGTCCTGATGAACGACAAAGTTTCTGCAGTCTCTGTACCTGAAACTGGTTCCAGGATTGTACCCACATGGAGGTAGGGTTTATAATAAGCGTCATTTGCGACCGGAAATTAAATTCTTTAGCTAGCCTTTTTAGATTCTTCGCTTAAGAATAAATTTCATGGAATATTTATCTATAGGTGAAGAATTCCCATAGCTTATCGGAGTCCTATAATAAGACTTTAGTGATAATGTTAAGACTTTTCTTTTGCATACCACCCACGCAGATAGGTATCCTGCCAGAACATGTGTTGCTAAATGACCTTTTGAATTCTGCTTCTTGATGATAAACTTTAATGCTACCCAATGGATTATGCATGTTTTTCTTCAGTAAATTAAAATCTAGGGCTCAGTCAATAACAAAAAATAATTTTTTTTGTCTTGACAATTTTTAAATTCAAAATCTAAAGCTAATGTTAATATAAACTTTTTAATTTTTATAGTATCTATTATCATAAATAATAGATAAGAAAACTAAGGAATTTAGTTGTGATCATTGGTGAGGATTGATGCCTTACGTTTTATTGCGGTCAGGGAAAATTTAATAATTTTTTAAAAAATATTAAAAGAGTCAGGAAATTTCCATAATAAGTATTTTTAATAACTATCAAGGATTCTTTTATCTATATTTCTTTTTTTAGTCAGATTCTTTATTAAAACTTTTACAAAATTAATATTCTAATCTTTGCATAATAATTCTAAGGGGAAAACGTAAAGATTGGTTTAAAAAATAGGAAATATTGAAAATTATTTTTTTTACCATTCTGATATCACATTCTTATTATAAATTTTTTAACTTCAAAATTATATGTTTTTGCAGTTGCTTCTTCCTGAAGATTATGTTTTTAGCCGAAAATTTAATTATTTGTTTAAAAAGTCATCTTTTTCTAATAAAAATTCAACTATTTTATTGAAAAATCATCTTTTTCGTTGAATTCACCTGTTTTTTCATATAAACTTAAAATCCTCTTTTAGCTGGAATAATTAATTTTATATTAATGTTTGAAAATTTATGTCTTTTGGTAAAAAATTAGTTTTTTTTGTTGATGTAAATAATAATTTTTTTGACTGAAAAGTTTAAAATTGATCTCTTTGGTGAAGTTTGAACTATTTTGTTAAAAATTGATCTTTTTCAATTTAAAATTCCATAACGTTAGTAAAAAATGAAATACTTTGTCTACAAAATTTTTTTTATGAAGGTTCATCTTCTTTGTTAAAAATTTGAATATTTTGTAGAAAATTTCACTGTTTAAAAAAAAATTAATCATTATAATTGAAAATTAATCTATATGCTAAAAAATCCATTTTTTTGCAACAAACAATTTATTTACAAAAATTCAATTATTCCACTTAAAGATACTTCATTTTATAGGTAAAAATGTATCTCTTTGGTTAATGGTTAAACTATTCTTTTGAAAACTGATCTTCTTAAATTTAAAATTTAAATACATGGTTAAAATGTGTACTACTTTTTAAAATTTTGTTATTGAAGGTTTACCTCTTTGATTAAAAATGTAACTATTTTATTTAAAATTTTACTGCTCAAAAGAGAATTCATCATTTTAGTTGAAAATACATCTCTGTGGATCAAATTCTTTTTTGTTGTTGTAAAAAGTCATTTATTTAATTAAATATTTAATTATTTCATTTAAAAATTCTTCATTTTAGTTAAAAATGTATCTCCTTGGTTTAAAAGGTGTACTATTTTGTTGAAAATTGTGTTTTTTTAAATTAAAAATTTAACTACTTGGATAAAATTCTTTTTTTTTGTTCTGTTGTGAAAAATCATTTATTTTACTGAAAATTCAATTATTCCAGTTCGCGATTCTACAATTTATTTTAAAATGTATCTCCTTGGCTAAAGGTTGATCTATTTTCTTGGAAATTTAACTGTTTCGTTGAAAATTTATCTGGTTTACAGAAAATTATTAATTTAAGTTAAAATTTATCTTCTAACTGAAAAATTGGGCTATTCTGTTGAATGAATTAAAAACAATCTTTTTTACTAACAAATGAACTTTTTAATTTTTGGTTAAAAAAATATTCTTTTCAGTTATTCCAGTAAAAAATTTTACTTCATTTAGAAAATTAAAAAAAAAAATTTTTCACCGGCATTTAAAATTTTCCATTTTTGATTTGAGTTGATAAATTTATGTTAAAAATGAAATTATTCGCTTAAAAATTTATATATTTTGGTAATTTAATTTTGTTTCTTTATAACTACTATTAAAAAAATAATCTATTTATTTGAAAATTCAACTTTTTTGTAGAAATGTTTTTTTATTATTATTAAAAATGCAACCATTTTGTTTGAAAGTTATCTGATTTGGTTTAAAATTTAACTTTTTTCTGAAAAACTCATGTGTTTTGTCAAAAAATTATCTGTTTCATTAAACATTATTAAACATGTTAAACATATGTCTAAGAGTAAATTATTTTTCATTAAAAAATTCCTCGTATATTTTTGTTTCACAAATTCATCTCTTTTGTTTAAAAACTCGATTAATATGTTAAAAATTTTATTATTTTTTTAAACTTAAATAATTTTGTTAAAAAATAATATTTATTTAATGCAATTTTATTATTCTTATTTAAAAAGTTGCCTATTATATTTTTGGTTTGCATCTCTTCTTTTTTTGATGGAAATTTCACCTGTTTTATTATACATTCCGCTCTATATAGATTTATATAGATTTTTTCGGATAAAAAATTAATTTTTAATAGAAAAGTCGTCCTTTGAATTGAAAATTAATTTTTTTAAATTAAAATTCTACAATTCCGTTATTTGTTCTACATATGGATACTTCTATATGAATTTTTTCGGATGAAAAATTCATTTTTTGGTAGAAAAGTCGTCCTTTGATTTGAAAATGAATTATTTTTAATTAAAATTCTACAATTAAGTTTTTTGTTTTAGATTTTAGATGAAAATTTATACCTTATGATGAAAAATTAATTATTTTTAATTAAAAAGTTTACTATTGTATTTTTGATCTAGAATTAATGTCTTTTGGTTAAAAATGCTACAATTTGCTTCACAATTTGATTATTTTGTTAAGTAAAATTTCATTTCTTTTCATTTATAATTTTTTATTTTGGTCAAAAATTCTACTTTTTTCTTTTTGGATAGAATATCCGCCTCTTTGGATTGAAATTTTAATTTTTTTCAGAAAAGTCGTTTTTTTCGGTTGAAAATTTATATTTTATGCTTTAAAGTAAATTATTTATAATTTAGAAGTCTAATATTAAATTTATTTTACAGAAATAATTTATTTTGGTTCAAAATTCTACTATTTGTATAAAAATTTAATTGTTCTGTAAGAAAAATCAAATATTTTTTTAAATCATCTTTTTTAGTTTTTACATTAACTTTTTTGTTTCAAATTCATTTTTTCGGGTTTAAGAATCAAATATTTTGTACAAAATTTGACTTTAAAGTTAAAAAAAACTCTACTTTTTTGGTTAAAATTCAACTGTTTAGTTAAAAATTAAATGTATTTCGACTTTAATTTTCAGAAATATGGCATCTACATATTTGAATTAAATACGATAATTTTTTTTCCTATCATCACCCTATTATTGTTTTATTTTATTTAAATCACCCTATTTCACCTATTTTAAATATATTTTGATTTGCCAAAGGTAAAATCAATTTTACAATAATTTGGATTAAAATTTAATAAATTTAAACTAGATTAAGATCAAATTGAAAATCCTATTTAACGTCCAATTATCAAGTTAATGTGTAAAATTCCTGAAAATAAAACCAAAACTCCAACGAACAGATTTGAACAACCACATAAGATGCGACTATTGTAATTAAGAAAAAGATTTCCATTTAAAAAAAAATCTCCGGACAAAAATAAAAAAGAAGAAAGAAATATAAGAAGGCAGCCAACCAAATCAAGATAAGAAAAAATTTGAGCATGTAGGAACAGCAACGAAAAAAGTTTTAAAATTATTTTTAGGTGTAACATATGAAACATATTTTACAATAATTTAGATTAAAATTCATGAAATTTAAATTAGATTAAAATCAAATGTAAAATCCTATTAAACGTCAAATAATCAAGTTAATGTGTAAAAAAAAGAAAAAAGAGGAAACAAAAATAAGAAGGCAGCCAAAGAAGTGAAGCTAAGAAAAAATGTGAGCATGTAGGAACAGCAACGAAAAACTGTTTCAGATTATTTTTAATTGTAAGGTATGAAATCTATTTCACAATAATCCACATTAAAATTCAAGAAATTTAAATTAGATTAAAGTTACATTGAAAATCCTATTTAACATTTAATTATCAAGTAAGTGTGTAGAATTCCTGCAACTAAAATGAAAAATCCAACGATCAAATTTGGATAACCATCATAAGGTGCTCCTATTGTAATTTAATAAAAGATTTTTCTTAACAAAAAAACTGTCGACGAAAATAGAAAAGAGGGAAGAAGAATGAGAAGGCAACAAACCAAATCAAGGTGAGAAAAATTTTAGCAGGTAGAAACAGCAACGAAAAAAATCGTTACTGTTCCTAGCTGATGAAATTTTTCTTACCTTGGTGAGAGTACAGAAATGTTCTTTTATTGTGATTTGATAATAACAAAAATAAAAAAGACGAAAGAATTTTTTTGTACAGGTTTTTTTTTAAAGGAGGATCTTTTTTTAAATTGCAATAAGAGCATTTTATTGTGGTTGTCCAAATTTGGTCGTTATTCGTTTCGCCTTAAAGTTCATAAATGTTTAAATATTTTCAAGTATTATGTGATGAAGAAATTATTATTGAGTAATTGTTATTATAAACTCTTATCGTTTAACTATAGAAAATTAATTTTTGATTCCGGAAAAGTGGGAAATAGACTGGAATTTGTTTTTGTAGTCCACCCTATAACAGCATCCTGAGTGATAATTTATGTTTATACCTCTACTTTCAAGGAGAAATTTTCTAGCTTTATTTATGAGAAAACTTTTCCTTTAGAGCAAGTTTTAATGGCAGTTTGATTGTAACGTTTGATGAAAATTCCTAAGCTTTTAATAGCCGGTCGCATCGCTTTATCCAAGAAGTAAATGTTGCGTCGTGAGTGGTACTTTCAAGCAATTCATCATCGCTAAGATCTAGCTGATGATAAGGAGAGAGTCCCATTTAAAACCCAGCACGTAAATCGTAAACGTTGCCAAAAAAAGTGCATTTTGCCCTCCTGTGTTTTTAGCCTCGTGTCTCAAGTCCCCTTTTTAGGATTTCGCCGAATCGATATTATCTTCTCGTGAACACCCAACACGCATACGTGGATCTGAGTGAGAACGCGAATTAATGATACGATACACTCCTGCCTACTTATACCTAGTGCCTTTCCCCATATTCATTATTTATTTATATGTGACAGCGTCTTGAATATTTCAGCAGGACACATTTTATCTTATTTTCACTGAATTTATCATAATTTACGTAATAAAATGTTTTAATTATTTAAAAATTTGGGTAAATGAAGAGCAGAAGCACAGAATTACACGAAAATAAGGGTATAACTGAGGCAACTGGGTATATGGGTGCCTCAACCATAGACTATTAAAGATCAGTCCCAGCCGTATCTACGGGTAAGGAATCCATAGACATTTTAAGACTGGGATATTGCTGTGTCAAGAAAAAGTTATGGTTGAGCTAACCATAGTAGTGGTTTTCGGTTAAAAATTTATCTTTTATGATATAAAGTCAATTATTTTTATTTGTAAAGTCTACTATTCAATATTTTTCAGAATCACATATTACTTGGAAATAAACCCTAAGTATTATATTTGGCCACCAAATAAAAGTTAATAACTTTTTAAAATACTAACTTCTCAATTCTTAAGCACATTCTAATGAGAGTGAACAATTTATTTTTGTGAAAAACAATTGTATAAACGAATTTTTATTATTTAATGTATTTATAAATTAAACACCCGGTTTTTCGAGAAATCGCCACACTTATTCAGCAATGGTGTTTTGCTATGAATCGATAACATTTGAGAATTGTTTAAACAAACTTAATTAAAAAATGCATTATTTGGCTATTTTTCAGCATTTAGACTAGTTCTGTTGTATAATGAACTGTTAATAATACGTTTTTTTAAAACTTTTTTTAATAGTTAGATAAGAATCCACTATTTTTATTTTTATTAACAATTTAATTAATATAGTCATAGGCGATATATAATACAAGATTTTTACAAGTATTACCCTGATGGGGATATTTTGATGAAATCTGACTAATTATAAGAAAAAAACTTTCTGTTTTACTCATTATATTCTGCAAGAAACAAATTTTTAGTTTGAAAATTCATTAGCCGAAAAAAATTAGTTTACTACATTGCTAATAAAAATGAAATAGTGGATGGTTGTCGAACTATCAAAAAAAGTTAAAAAATGTGTTCTTAAGAGTTGATTACACAAAAAAAGTTTAAATGCTGAAAAATGGCCAAATGATTCATTTGTTAATTAAGCGTGGTTAAACAATTATCAACATTTATCGTTTGATAACAAAAAATCATTGTTAAATAACTGGCTGTTAATTTGATGAAAAAGCAATGTTTTATTTATAAATACAGAGGCTGATTAAAAAAAAAATTGTTAATAGTTTTTTACAACAATAAATTGTGAATTTGTTAATTACAGTAATTTAAACAATTTTTAACTTTTATTTGGTGACCAAATATGATACTTAGGTTTTATTTTTAAGTAATATATGATCGATTCCATTGATAAAACTGTATTAAACGAAAAAACTCTTTTTATCTATAAACTGTTGAAATTTAGTACAAATTAAGTAGCGAATCGCCGCTTATCCCCCCGAAACTATTTTCATTGACTTAATTGTTTATAACAAATTCAAAAAATTTTTAAAATTTGAATTGCTCTTTGACATCTTTTTTGGATAGATTCTTTCAGTTTTCTAGGTATTTTTGATTCAACAAAAGCATTTTTTTGAAACCAGTCTACTTCAAAATTCAATTCTATAAAAATTTTTGTTATTAGTCGCGAAACCGCCAAGGATATCAATTCTCGGAACGACATACAGTGGGAGAAAATGCACTTTTTTCGCTAAAAAAAGACCAGAGCTATCCATTTGGTCCCAAATTTGAATTATTAAAAAAAATTGAAGTTTATTAAATTCTAAAGAGTTTAACGTTCCGAACTTTTGTCGTCTCTATTTGTTTATTAATAATTTTTCCACTCAAAACATGAAAAACTGAAATTTTCCACAAACAATTTTTTTTGCTTTAATAACTGATCAGAAAAACTGTATATTGGCGTAAATGAATGTTTAGGCACTCATAGAATACAAATAATTTATTCATTAGTCCATTTGTTTGTTATAAACAAATTTTATGAAAAAATTGACAAATAGTCTTATTATCGGTAAAAATTTGTTGTTGCTAAAAGTGCTTTATAATAATGTAGAAATGACATTTTATTACATAACATATTTAAAAGTTTTAAATAAACATTGTTAGAAAAAATTCTTGTGGAAAAATATTAAAATTTAAGATTTGTTTAAATTATAATTTGTCACAATCGGCAGAACGACTTTAGGTATTTCTTAAAATAATAAATATTTAATAATATTTGATAAAATATAACAATTTATATTTTTATAAACAAATGGCAGATATTCATGACAATAATATATCTTCGATAATATTTTGTAAAATATAAAAATGTGATAAAAGCTTATCTAAATTATTTATAAACATTTAATTTGTTATATTTTACTAAATATTACACAGGCCCACAAAAAAAACAAAAGTGTCTGTGCAATTAACCAGACCTATATGTTCTTATGTATTTTTCGACGCTGAATCCGAATTTGCAATAAAAAAGTAGGGTCCAGCTACTTTTTTATGGGGTTTTGATCGAAAAACCTCATTTTTTACGGT
>NC_046663.1:11480279-11503047 GCF_010883055.1 Belonocnema kinseyi | reverse complement strand
TTTTTTGCAAGACAAAAATAAAAATAGATATCGCCAATATCTAGTATCCAACATCTCACTATCGTAGTTGCGAAGTATTAGCGAAAATTCTACAAACTCAATAGATTAACCCATTAAAACTCTAAGGAACTTCTTAAAAGAAGCTAAAAATATTATGATGGAGTTCATGAATATCGCTATACATAGGTTCTAAGTCTTACTTTATGATCAAGGGTCAAAAAAAGTTCTAGTTTTTTATTCATGTAGTGGAAAACCTCCAGAACAGTATCCAAAACATCGATTTTTTGAGAAAAAATATCAATTTATCACGTTTATTGTCCACTTACGCCGACTAGGAGTTGTTTTTTGAAAAAATGACTTAAAATTCGTGATCAGTGACCTCAAAAACCCCCAGTAAAGTATTTTCAATGTTTATAAATCGGTTTAAAATAGTAAACCTTGATTTTAATGTCATTTTAATCAAATTTGAAGCAAATTTTCACTTTTCGCGATTTTCTGCCTTTTCATCGCCGTATGGTGGGTTGAAATTTTTGTAAAAAAAAAATCAAAACATGGTTTTCAATTTATTTTTTCCCGTCAAATTCGATTCTGAAGTCAAAAAAATAAAATTTTTCTTTATTTTTTTTTTATTAAAATAAACCATGAAAAACCGTTAAAAATGAGGTTTTTCGAGCAAAACCCCATAAAAAAGTAGCTGGACCCTACTTTTTTATTGCAAATTCGGATTCAGCGTCGAAAAATACATAAGAATATATAGGTCTGGTCAATTGCACAGGCACTTTTGTTTTTTTTGTGGGCCTGGGTTATCAGAGATACATTTTTTGGACAATGTTTCCAGAGCAAAAAAAAATTTTCTTGCGAAAAGACCAAAATTTTGAATTTTTTCATATAACTTGTTTATAAACATCTAAATTAATATATTTTATTAAATAAAAATAAATATTTATTTAGTTATTTTATTAGTCGTTATGGTAGTACAAGGAAATTATAATTTGAAAAAATCTTAAATGTTAATATTTTGCCACAAGAATTGTTTATAAGAATGGCAATTATAAACTTTTTAATTAGTTTTGTAATTAAATGTCATTCCTACATTAATATAAAGCACTTCTAGCAACAAAAACATATTTTTACCAATAATTAGACTATTTATTAATTTGTTCATAAAATTGATTTATAACAAATATATGAAATAATGAACAAATTATTTGTATTCAATGCGTCCCTAAACATTTATTTGAGACAATAGAAAGTTTATCTTATCAGTTATAAAAGCGTAAAAATTTGTTATGTACAAAATTTCAGTTTTTCTATATATTGAGTGGAAAAATTATTAATAAACAAATAGAGGAGACTTTTTAACAAAATACTTGAATTTTCAACAAAAGAGTTAAATTTTTAACCTGATAGTCAAATTTTTAACCTGAAAAGATCATTTCTCAACAAAAAGGTGTAATAGTTTATATTCTAGTAAAAAAGATAAAATTTATACAAAAAAAAAGGAATTTTAAAACCAAAAAGACGAATTTTTAACAAACAAAGATTTTTTATATAAAAAAAAGTATGACTGAATTTTTAAACCTTTAGGCCAAAGACGCATTTTCTCTACAACGATTTAATTTTCAGAAAAAAATTTCCAACAAAAAAACACGAAGAATTTTTGACTCAAAAGATGAATCAAAACTTAATTTTTATTTTAAAATATTTCGTTTCAACAGAATGGCTCAACTTTGCACCAAAGACAGGAATTTTTAACTGAAAATACATATCTGCAACAAAAAATGTATTATTAAAAAAGCGATTCTACCAAATTGTTTAAGCAAAATAGTTGAAAACTGAAGTAAAGAAAAATAATTTTTAACAAAAAAGTTGCATTTTCATAAAAATGGAATTTGTACTAAAACAAATGAATTTTTTTTTAATTAAAAGACAGTAGTTGAATTTTTGTACAAAGAAGATTGCAGTTGAAATTTCAAATATTTTTGTGACTAGCAATCATTCGTTTAGCAACTTAAAACATTTCCAAAGCAAAAAAAAGTTTTTCTACGCGAAAAGGCTAAAATTTTGATTTTTTAATATAATTTCTTTATAAATATTTAAATTTCTATCTTTTATCAAATAAAAATAAATATTTATTGGTTGAAGAATTACCTGAAGTCGTTCTGGTGATTGAAGGAAATCATAATTTGCAAAAATCTCCAATTTTAATATTTTGCTACAATAATTGTTTATAACAATGGTTATTATAAACATTTTAATTCTTGTTGTCATTGAATGTCATTTATACATTAATATAAGTTATAAAAGCGTAAAAAATCGTTATCTACAAAATTTCAGTTTTTCCGTACTTCGAGTGGAAAAATGATTAATAAACCAATAGAGGAGACAAAAGTTCGGAAGGTCAAACTCTTTAGAATTTAATATACTTCAATTACAAAGAAAAAGGATTTGAAATCGCACCAAAATTGATTCCTCTGGACATTTTTGACCGAAAAAAGTTCATTGACACCCACTGTGCGACGTAAACTCGAATTGCTTAAATCCAAGTTCCAGTGTATAGTGACAAAATTAGTATAAATCTGAAAAAAGTTGAACTTTGAAGTTGTGTGTTCTTGCGCCAATATTGCACCAGAATTGAACCCTGTATGTCAACTTCCGCCTACCAGTTGATGTGTCGTTCTGAAGCCGATTCAAGTGGCAGCAGAAAGAGTCGTTGAGTGGCTGAGATGACTGGGGTAACAGAGGTGGTTGATGATCCTTGGGGGTGAATGGGTGGGGCAAAGTGAGGGAGTAAGAGAGTTTCTTCGCTTGTTCTTGGGACTCAGCTGCGGCATGGCATGCCATGCCATGGACCGTGATCGATGTCTCTCTCCACTCTCCGCAATGTCTCGCGCTCCCTTCTTGAAACGCGCGCACGCTCGCCATTCCTGGCATGGCATTCTCCTCTGAAATGAGTGTTTTTTACGCCAACCATTCTTATTTACAATTCCTTCTACTAGACTCGTTCCCTGTCTGGGAGGCTGATTTTGTGTCTCTTTCGTTTCCCATTTTAAACCCGAAATAGGAGAACCCGAATAGAGAATAGTCATCCTGACTCAGCGATGGAAAGTTTTCGTCTCGAACTTTAAAAATAGAAACTTGGACCAAGCAAGTTGGAGTTGCGAACTGTCGATTGTTACTCAAAGTTGAGTGTGAAAAAAACTGTAACAAAATTTGTATACCCCAACAACCTCTTACTGAGCATAATTTTTAGTTTTCAGAATTTTTTGCTAGTTATTGCTAGTAGAATTAGGCAGTTCTCGAAAAGTTCATTTTTAAAATTTCCTGATTTGTCGTTGAATAATTTTTCATTGTCCTTGATCATTATTGTTCAAACACACTCGAACTCCAAAGATGCGAGCTCCAAATACACTAGTGCCCCGTAGATGCGAGCGTTCTAAATCCAAAGGAGCGAGCGTAATTTTTCCCCCTCTATTCCTGTCCCATTTAAAAGTGAGGCCCGAGCGAGTATGCGCTGCCTTGAATTCAGCGTGCACATGCGCGTGCGCGTAGTAAGCCTGCCCATGTAGGGGAGACCCTCTAACAGACGTATCTTTGGAATTCTTTATTTTCAAACTTCTCGTAACTTTGGAGTTCGCGTTCAACTGCATTTTAATCTTGTAATATTTGTAACATGGTGTCTTTTACAATCAAAATAAAACAGTTATTTCATATAGAAAATTTAAAAAATTTCGATTGCTAAATTTATTTATTTATTAATTTTAAAACCAAAAAGAAGAATTTTTAACAAATCAATATTTTTCACACAAGAAAGAAATAAAAGTTTATCTAAATTGTTGAACCTTTAGGCCAAAAGCGAATTTTCTCCACAATAATTGAATTTTCACACCAAAATGTTAAACAAGTATTTTCAAATAAAAATAAACGAAGAATTTTAAGCAAAGAAGATCATCTTAAAAATTAAAAAATTGAATTTTAAGTTAAAAAAATAATTTTAAATAAAAAAGGCTTTTACAGTAAACGAAACAAAATTTCTTAAAATTCCTGATAAAATTAAAACTTAATTTTTATTTTTAAAAATGAATTTCATAAAAGATTTGCAAAAGATTTACAAAATTGTCGAAAAAAATCTTAAACATTCAAAGGCAATTTTTTCATTTTGAAGGAATGAAAAAAAATTTAAGAAAAAATGTTTTCCTAATATTGCTGGAAAATCCTAAAATGATATTCATTTAAAAAAATTAATTTCAAGATTTCAAAACAAACGTTCAAAATTTCTGAAAATTTTTAAAGGTATCAAAAAAATAAGAAACATTTCTTAAAATTCGTGTTATCATTTTTAATATACTTTTCTTTATTAATTAATTTTAAAATAAAATTTTTTCATATTTGAAAAGATATCTAAAAATGTCAAAAAAATCTGGAAGATTTCAAGGCAATTTTTTTAATTTTTGAATATTTTTTAGAATTTTAGGAATAATTCGAGTCAGATTAGAAGATATTTAGCAATTTTAGAAATTTTTAAGAAATTCAAAATACTTTCAAACCTAAACATTTTCTAAAGATTATAAAATATTTTTGTAATTTTTTCCAAACTAGTTTTTTTTTAATTTATGGTTAGTAGAAGATTTATATATTTCAAGAGAATTAAAATAACGTGGTTGATGGTTGATCCTTTATGGTTGATGGTTGATGGTTGATGGTTGATTGATGGTTGATTGATAGTTGATGGTTACTAGTTGATGGTTGATGGTTGATGGTTGATGGTTGGCGGTTGATGGTTTATGGTTGATGGTTTATGGTTGATGGCTGATGGTTGATAATTGATGGTTGATAGTTGGTGGTTGATAGTTGATAGTTGGTGGTTGATAGTTGATAGCGGTGTTTTATGGTGGATGGTTGATTGTTGGTGGCGATGTTTGATGGTTGATAGTTGATGGTTGATCGTTGATAGTTAATGGTTGATTGTTGATCTTTGATGGTTGATGGTTGATAGTTGATACTTGATGGTTGATGGTTGATGGTTGATTGATGGTTGATTGATAGTTGATGGTTACTAGTTGATGGTTGATGGTTTATGGTTGATGGTTGATGGTTGATGGTTGATGGTTGATGGTTGATGGTTGATGGTTGATGGTTGATGGTTGATGGTTATTGGTTTATAGTTGATAGCGGTGTTTGATGGTTAATTGTTGTTGGCGATGTTTGATGGTTGATAGTTGATGGTTGATCGTTGATAGTTAATGGTTGATGGTTGATCGTTGATCGTTGATCGTTGATGGTTTATGGTTGATGGTTGTTTGATGATTCATGGTTAATGGTTGATTATTGGTGGCTGATGTTTGATGGTGTATGGTTAATGGTTGGTGGTTAATGGTTGATTGTTGATAGTTGGAGGTTAATGGTTGATAGTTGGTGGTTGGTGGTTGATTGTTGACGGGTAACAGGTGATGCGTAATTCATAATATTAGCTAAAACATTTCAGACCCTATATGAAAATTCTTGTATCACAATTTTAATGATACGTTAGAGCTTACAGATGAATTTTACACCTTCCACAAAAATTCTATCAATTATAAGCTAAATATATTCTTGAAGAGTGCATTAACAAAAGCACTTATTTTTATCTTAAGACCAATATTCCTGAAAAGTACTTGGCAGAATCCGAGTGGAATTCGAGACTAGACTGGCGAATAAGTAATAACGGACCCGTAGCATACTTAAGACATTTTCATCCCAGTGCAACGTTTGTTCAGCTAGGACGAGGAGACTTATGATTGCAAGGAGTTTCCATCGTGGCAAAAAGCTCCCGATGAAAGTTCTACTTTCAAGCTTTTCCCACCCACATTCTGTGTTTCCACTCCAACCTGATACTACTCTCCGCCTTCGGAAAACCCGCAACGAAGGTTAGAGCTGCAAAGAATTTCAAAAGGCCATTCCTAGGTTGCTCAAATGCAAATCCTTCTCAATAAGCTTCTTGTAAGGGTTTCTTACTAAAAGGCACGTTTTTCAAGAACTTGACAAATTTTAAGGAAAAAATTCTCAAGTCTCAATAACATTATGCGAACAATATACGCTTTTTGAATATATTGGTGGTGATCGATCCCGGTTTCACTAAATTAAATCCGTCGTCTCGCTGATCTTTTTTTTTTTAACTTTTTTGACTTTTTTGACATACAAAGTAAAACTTCTGAGATATTTTTCTTGAAAATTTGGTTAAAATTTTTTTTTCGATTTTGTTTTTTTGATTTGCAAAATAAAGACAAAATTAACTGTTGGTGATTGATGCTCTAACTCTACCTAATTTTGGGAATTATTTATTTTAAACTTATTGATTTTCCAGGGTTAATATTAATTGAGTCTTTAATATGTATTAGTGAATATAATTTCTTTTTTTACTTTTAACCCTCATTCGTTATTTTCACTTATTAATGACTCAATCATTATTTGTCTTAAAAAATCAACAAATTTATTTTACAATTTGTTTTAATCTCATTTATTTTGTTAAACGTTTATACTTAGCAAATTTAATGATGATGCTGAATTAAAAAATTAATAAAGTAAAATATTTTGCGGCGAAATCATTTTTTCGAAAAATTTTCAAATTAATCACATATGTGTAATAATTTGTTTATATTTTAAAGAAACAGTAGGAATATTATTTTAATTTTTTTAATGTGGCCCTAAGTTGGCCATTGTTATTTTCTACAAATTTTGCATACTACCTTTATGCTTTAATTCTTTTCATAAAAATATTGATCCTAAACCGTTATAAAAATGAACTAACCTTTTAAGAGGTTTAAGATAATAAACAAATTTCATTTAGGATTCCTGGGAAAATGTAAAATCATATATATTCCAAAAAATTAACTTGAAGATTTCGCAGCAAAATTTCAAAACTAACCTAGTCTAACCTTTACTTCCTTTTCTACTTTCTTATTTTTCTTAAACTGAAAGTTAAACTTTTACAATTTTGGTTAAAAATTCATATTTGCTGGTTGTAAGTTTAATAATTTTGCTGAAAATAGAACTACATTGCTAAAAATTCATTTTATTAGTTGAAGAGCCATCTCTTCGGTTTGAAAATTTGACTATTCTATTGACATTTTTTTATATTTTTTGTTAAGAATTATTAATTTTGACTGTAAATTTAACTATTCCACTATTAGTTCAAAATTAAATGAATTAAAACGAAAATTCATCAATTTCGTTAAAATTCTTCATAATTTGTTATAAATTCGTCTTTTTTCGTATAAAAATAATCTTCTAGATTGAAACTTTAACTACTTGATTGAAAATATAAGTTTCTCGTGAAAAGCTCATTTTATTAGTTGAAAATTGATCTTTTTTGTTAAAATTTTAAATATTTTGAAGAAAATTCCTTTTTTTTAAATTAATTTTTTTCTGGAAATTTTGCCATTCTAATATTGGTTTAAAATTTAACACTTTTAGTTTAAAAATGTGTGGGTTAAAAATTCAATTATTTTCTCAGTGAATTCAACCATCTTATTAAATAATAACCTTCTGGTTGTTAAATTATATTTTTTGGTTGTCAAATCATATTTTTTGGTTGAAAATTTATTTAATTTCAAGAAAATTCGCTTTTTCGGTTTCAAAATTAAAAAGTTGGATTAAATACATACGTAATTTTTTGTGGATATGTGTTTTTTTCATAAAATAATCTTACCATTTGAAAAGTTGTTTGTTTTGTTAAAAATTTGTTTTTTTTTATTTAAATTAAATCTTGTTTGGATTAAACTTTTATTTTTTCTTGTGGACTATTCAGTCAAAAATGCAACTTTTCGGGGTTGATATTAATTATAATCAAAATGTACAATTTTAAATTCAAAAATTTTGTTAAAAATTATTTTATTTGAACTAAATATTAAACTATTCTATTTCAGATTCTAAAATTTTTGATAGTCGAAAATTCATGAATCTGTTGAATCTTGCCTTTTATGGAAGGAAAGTAATCTCTTTGGATAAAACATCATCCTCTTGATTGAAAATTCAACTACTTAATGGAACATTTAACGTTATTGTTAAATTCTCATTTCATTAATGAAAAGTCGATCCTTTTTGTTAAAAATTTAGCTATTTTTCAGAAAATTCTGTTTTATTAATTAATTTATTTCTGGAAATTTTGCAACTCTAATATTGATTTAAAATAATTCTTTTTAGTTTAAAAATATTCGGATTGAAAATTATATGATTTTCGTAGAAAAGTCTACTATCTGGTTAAATATTAACCTACTGGTTTTTAAATCATATATTCAAGTTGAAAATCTAACGTTTTTCTAGAAAATTCCCGTTTTTTTGGTTTACATTTTTTTTAAAGTTGATTGAATATATATGTAATTTGCTTTAAATTTGTGTTTTTGGCATAAAATTATTCTTATCTTTTAAAAATTTAATTTTAACTACTTTGTTCAAAATTCATTTACTATTTGTTAAAGATTAATTCTTGCAACTCAAATTTTAAATATTTCATGTTTTCTTCAAATTGTACCTCTTAAGTGAAAAATGAATTAATTTGATTTAAAACTCTTCTTTTTTTCTTTTTTTTTTTGTTGAAACTTAAATCACATTGAAAGTACATTTTGGGTTCAAAAATCATTCTTTTTTGGTCGAAAATTCAATTAGTCTGTTATAAATCAGTATTTTTTAATTGAATAAAACAGTTCTAAATTGAAAATCACAATATTTTGTATTGATATATGAACTATTATACTTTTTGTTGGGAATTCCTTTTCATTGTTATAAATTCATCTACTTTGCTGAAAAACTTATTTTTTATTGCTGTTAATAAATTAATTTTCTTGGTAAAATTTTTTCTAATTTCTGGCTGACCCCTTTTAAAATTAAAGTGAAAGAATTTCCAAATCTGAATTTTGTACCAACCCTTTCTATAAACGGTCTCAAAAACATTTTCCGAAAGTTTGAAGGGCTACTTGTAATATTTTCACGTATCCTAATTTTAAAGTACGGTCAGAATATTTTTTTTAACTGCATCAGATTGATCCGATTTTTGGAAGATATCGAAAAAAAGGCGATGAAAACGAAATTTATTAACTTTTTTAATAAATTTACTAACTTTTTAATAAAATCCGGAGAGATTATCGTGAACAAAAGAAAAATTGTCGAGTCGCTTTCACGCTTGATATCATTCAATATCAGAAGAATAGGTTTACTGCATCTTTATAATTGAAAAAAAAAACTTTTGTTGTTAATTGCCACCCATGACCATAACCACCATACTTTATCCGCTTCGAACGCGATTGATAACCAGGGAGTGCGCAGTTAACAACTGCGCACTTCTCGCTCATCAATCGCGTTCAAAGCGGACAAAGCATGGTGTCTGCGGTGATGGGCAGCAAATAACGACAAAAGTTTATATTAAATTATAACGATGCAGTAAACCTATCTTTTCTGATATTGAATCATCTCAAGCGTGAAAAGTATTTAAAATTTTCACGCTAAGAAAAAGCTAAAATAGTTTTAAAATCCCGATTAAAGGCAACGATCTAGAAACTCGCTTTATGAGCGAATTATCTTTCCAATAAAATAGTTACAACTGCCATCATCTGCCTCGTGAATGAACTTCTAAAAAAAGGTACATCGGGACCTTAATTGTTTGAAAGCAGCTGCGCAAATTAATAATTAATGCATTTTTCAATTCAATAGTGAGTCTGATTTTTATGCCCATTCAGAAAAATTTCTCAAAGTTTTTTTGATGAAATGATTTTTTTTTAAATTCCTACAGAAATTTCGAACAGTCTAGTTTAGACTTTCTGCCTCCATTAAGCCCACTCGAGCGAGCATTCTAGAGTTTTTGGACTTTCTCTGGTCCAGTTCGAAAGTTCAAGAAGGGATTTGAAACTGGCAAAAAATGGGAAAGAGAAGGTTGCAATCCGGCGAGAATTATCGTGCAATTTTAATTCCAAGAGGAGGAAGCGAGGAACTCGTGTGGCAGATTAACGGCTTAAAGCGAACTCTGCCTAGGAAATGGGCGAAGGCAGAACCGTTTCCCAGCGCACAGGGTGTGAAAAATTCTTAGTCGTTTCCGCTTTCTATAGTCGATGGAACTTCGATTCGTTAGTTGAATTAGTTATAAGATTGCAAGAAAAGTTCCCCAGAGAGGAAAATAATTTTTTCTCATATTCAACCGAAGATTCTCTAGATTATAAAATGCATTTGTAATCTAAGAACGAATTTTCAACAGAACATTTCAAATTTCAATCTTAAAGAACGGATTTTGAAGAAAACAGTTGAATTTTCAACCAGGGCAGCTGAATTTAACAAATTAGTTGAAATTAGAACAAAATGAATTTTTAATTTTTAACTCACATAGATGGATTCTCTACCAAAAGATAAATTTTTCATAAAGCACAAACATTTTTCATCAAAAGGTTAAATTTCGAACTAAAAAAGATTGGTTTTCAATTAAAAATGGAACTGTTTAATATGCAGTTAAAAAAACTAATTTCCAAAAAAACAAAAATTAATTCTTCACCAGTTGAATTTAACGAAAAAATGAATTTTTAACGAGATTCAATTATCTTGCTAAAAACTCGTCTCATTCAGCTATTTGTTACAAATTTAAACTATTTAATAAAAAATCTATTCATTTTGTTTTAATTTTGAATGAACGATTTTTCCAAATGATACTTTTGATTTTAAATACACAAAGTAAATTTTTAACCAAGACAGCTTATTTTAACAAATTAATTGAATTTACAACAGGTTAATTAATTTTTTAACTAAAAAGCTAAATTTTTAGCCTATGAAGTCGAATTTTTAACAAAACACATCAATTTTCTACCAAAAAGTTTAATTTGAACTAAAAAGGGTCAGCTTTTAACCAAAAAATTGAACAGTTAAATATGCAGTTAAGAAACTAATTTTCGACAAACAAACAAATTAATTTTCCACCAATTAAATTTATAGGAAAAAGATGCATTTTTAACAAGTTTCAACTATCTTCCTAAAAATTCGTCTTTTCCAGCTATTTAGTAAAAATTTAAACTATTTGGTAAAAAAGTGAATTATTTTGTTTTAATTTGAAATAAATGATTTTTCTAAATAATAGTTGCAATTTCAAATAAACAAGGGCAAATTCTAACAAAAACAGCCTATTTTAAAAAAGTAGTTGAATTAACAGTCAGGTAATTATTTTTTTCCAAATAGCTAAATTTTGAGCCGATGAAGACTAATTTTCAACAAAATACACAAATTTTCAACAAAAAAGTTGAAATTCGAACTAAAAAAGGACACTTTTTATCCAAAAAAGGAACAGTTGCAGTTAAAAAAACTAATTTTCTTCTGACAAAAAAATTAATTTTCTATCAATTAAAACTAACGAGAAAATACGCATTCTTAACAAAATTTAACTATCTTGCTAAAAAATCGTCTTTTTCAGTTATTTGGTGAAAGTTTTAAATATTTGGTAGAAAACTTAATTATTTTATTTTAAATTCAAGTTAACAAATTTTTAAAAAAATATTCGAAATTTCTAATAAACAAGGTAAATTTTTAACCAAAAAAGCTAACTTCAAAAAAGTATTTGAATTTACAACAAAGTAATAAATCTTTTTTCAAATAGTTTATATTTTTAACTGTTGTTTTAGCTTATAAAGTCGATTTTTCAACAAAATACATAAATTTTCCTTCAAAAAGTTAAGAACTAATTTTCTAATTTTCAACAAACAAAAGAATTAATTTTGCACCAGTTGAATTTAATGAAAAAGATGCATTTTTAACAAGATTCAACTATCTTGCTAAAATTCTTCTTTTTCAGCTATTTGGTAAAAATTTTAACTCTTTGTTGAAAAATTTAATTATTTTGTTTTAATTTCAAATAGAAGAATTTAAAAAAAATAGTTGCAATTTCAAATAAACAAGGAAAATAAAAAGTTTTCAACGAAAAGTGGAGCAGATAAATGTGCGGTTGAAAAAAAAAGTTTAGCAAAGAAAAAGATGAATTTTTTATCAGTTGAATTTAATGAAAAAGACGATTTTTTAACAAGATTCAACTATCTTGTTAAAAATTTGTCTTCATCTGCTATTTTGTAAAAATTTTTAATATTTTATAAACAAATGTATTAATTATTGTTTGAAAATTCAACTGTTTTGTTTAAATGAGCTATTTTTGTTAAAAATTTACCTTCTTTACCTGAAAATTAAACTATTTCATTGAAAATTTATCTATTTGCAAGCAAAATTAATTTTCTATGCCAATAGAGGAATTTTTAAAGAAATAGTATAATTATCAACTACAGAAGTCAAATTTTGAACCAAAACAGCTGATTCTAACAAAGCAGTTACATTGATAACCAAATAATTAAACTTTTAAACAAATAGTTTAAATTTTTACTAAATAGATGAATTTCGAACCTACAAAGATGAATTTCCAATCAAATACACCGATTTTCACCAAAAAAGTGGGAATTTGAATGAAAAAATATGAGTTTTTAACCAAAAATGGAACAGTTGATTATGCATTTAAAAAACTAATTTTAAAGCAACAAAAAAATAAAGTTTCCACTAGCTGAATTATACGAAAAAGCGACGAATTTTCAACAAGATATTTGAATACTTAAAGAAAAAAACATATTCAAAAACCAAAATTAATTTTGTATGGAATCAGATGGATTTTCCGAAAAATAGTTTAACTTGCAACTAATACAGATAAAGTTCCAACAAAAATTAGAATTAAAAAATTTTTGGTTCCAAAACTAATTTTTAACAACAAAAACTAATTCTCAACAGAATATTTGAATTTTCAAATAAAAAGTTTAATTTTCTTTAAACTTATTAAATCTGAAAGCTAAATATATTCATTTTCTACAAAACCACTGATTTTTCAACCCGAAAAAAAGATTATCAATAACAAAAATATTTTTATTTAAAATAAAAAAAAAGTCAAATTCAATGAAACAAGACAAATTTTTTACAAAATAGTTAAATTTTTTCTTAAATGAATAAATTACACAAACAAGATTAATTTTTCACACAAATAGACGAATTATCAACCTAATCGTTGAATTTTCAACTGAAAAAGCTCAGGTTTTAAAAAAATTTAAATCCTCACATTTTTATGTTGAAAAAGTAATTTAAAAAAAAAATAAAATCATAACCAGTTGAATTGATCTAAAAAAGACAAATTTTTAAGAAATTAGTTAAATTTTCCAACAAAATTATGAACTCTTACAAGAAGAATAATTTTTTACAAAAATAAACTAGTCTTCAACAAAACACATGAATTTTCTACAAAATAGTTTCAACCAAATAGTTTCAAAATTCATGTGTTTTGTTGAAAATTTTTTTTTAGAGAATTTTTCCTTCTGGTTAAAAAGTAAACTATTTTTTGAATACTACTATTTTTTTTGTTAAAAATTAAGTTTTTTCAAATAAAGTTTTACTTAATAATTTTAATTTCTCAATTAAAATTTTTTAATTTGAAATTTATATATTTTGTTGAAAATTAATCTTTTTGGTATAACTTCATTGTATTTGTTTAAAATTTATTTTTTGTTTGAAAGTTCAACTATTTTATTAAAAATGATTTTTTTTTATTTGTGAAAAAAAATTCATTATTTCAGATAAAAATTCATTTCTTTAGTTGAATGTTTAATTATTCTATTCAAAACCTATTCTTTTTTGGTCAAGCATTCATTTTTGTAGTTAAAAATTTATGTCTTTATTTATAAATGTAACTATTGTTTGAAATTTCAGTTTTTGTGGCGTGGCAATTTTTTTAACTTTATACTAATCAAATTTCTTTTTTAATAAAAAAGTTACCCTATATATTTGTAAATGTAACTGCTTGGTTGAAAATTCATGTCTTTGATTATAAATATTGTTATTTTTCTTGAAAATGAATCTTCCTGGTTTAAAACTATACTATTTTTTAAACTAGTTGTTTTCTAGTTTTCAATCAATTCTTTCAAAGTTAAAATTTAACTAAGCTATTTTTGTTTTAAAATTCATATTTTTTAGTTAAAAAATCATGTATATTATCTAAAAAAATTTTTTTGTAATAAAATGTTTTGTCTAAAAATTTATTTAATATTATTTTAAACTTATTCCTTATTGGTCAAAGTTTCATCATTTCCGTTAAAAACTAATTTCTTTATTTAAAAATTGAACTATTTTCTTCAAAATTCCGCTTTTATTGCTTGATGATTAATTTTTTAAATATGAATGAAACCACCTCTTTTTTGTTTAAAAATTTAACTTTTGTAGTTAAAAATTTGAGTGTTTAGCTAAAAATTCAAGTTTTCTGTTAAAACTTCTTTTATTTTTGTAGAAAATTAATCTTCCTGGTTCAAAAAAACACTTTTTTTAAATAATTATTTTCTACCTGGAAATTAAGATTTTTCAAGTGGAAATGTAACTATTTAATTTTAATTTAAAATTTATTTATTTTTGTTTGAAATTTATGTATTCTTATTTTATTTTTTATTATACTTTTTTTGGTAGAAAATCAGTTTTTTTTGTTGAAAATGTATTTCTATGAAATTTTAACTATTTGCTTAAAATTAATTTTTTTTATCAAAGAATTATCATTTTCGTTCAAAGGTTAATTTCTTCAATTGAAAGTTTAACTACTTTCTTGAAAATTATATTTGTGTCGTTGATAATTATTTTCATACCTAATAGTATAAATTTAATCTTTTTGGTTAAAAATTAAACTATTCGGTTTATAATTAATTTTTCGGCTGAACATTTATTATTTTAGTTGGAATTTCGTTGCTAACTATTCTATATAAAAATACTGATTTATTCAATTTCTCCACACTATTAAAAAGAATTTTTTTTTAAATGTGTATCTTCCAATTGCCCTTCTCTCTATCAAACAGTCGTCTAAAGTAATTTTTGGATGACCCCTAATACTCAAAAGTTCAATACCTCACAAGCCTTTGATTTTTTTTAATTTGATAATGGAAATAAAAAGACAAAAAAAATATTTTTTTTAATTTTCGAAATTAAATTCAATTTTATTCACATTGAAATATTTTCAACGCGAATATCGATATTTGGCTTCCTCCATATAATATTATATCGGCTTCGTATTCGTTCCAAATACTGCCGCAGTCATAAATATCAGAGAATTGATATTATAGGAAAAGTTGTTTGCTCAGAAAGATTAACGATAAATTAATATTATATTTTAGGATGATAATATTATTAAAAGTATTTTATTAATTAGTGATCAGCTTGATAAAAATAATTAAAAACTCATTGTCTATTTACTGAAAAGAAACTATATCTTTTCGCAGATAACATGAATTTAATTTCAAATTTCAAACAGAAAATGTGAATTAATGTTTGTGGAAAGCAGAACTGGTACTAATTAATCCTTTTAACAGGGCTCAAATTTAATTAATTTCAAAGTTATGTGGTCAGGGAGCCCAGTGACCCTCCTTTTTCTTTTCAGTATACAGTCTAAAACCGCATACGCTATACCAAGTGGAAGCTTTGAAAATCCGATTTGAGGTCCTACTCTCTTTCCTCTTCTGACTTTCCAACCCCAAAGCGGATCGTCTCCCAATTCACAGTCTCGATTTTCCCTTAATTAAAACTTTTCACTTTGCAAATCATGTTCAAAACTTTCTTTATTCGTGATTGAGATGATTTTAATTCTGATAAGGAACTTTAATGGACTTTTAAATGCGAAAGATTGATCGTTTTTTGAAATAAAATACAAAGTAAATATCATGATAGAGATTTGAAAATAAGTCAAATTCTTAAACAATTAATTACCGAATATCTGAAAATTCCAGACTGGGCCGAAATACGAATAATAAGGCTAAAAGTGAAAAAATAGGAATCTGAATTTTGAGTTCAAAATTCGTGCCAATCTGCGAGGTTTTCTTGAAAATATTTAAAGAGTTCTTTTAATTCAGTCCAAATAATTTTAACGTCGCTTCCATGGAAGAAATTGTTTTGCTTTAAATTTTGAACCAAGGATTTTTTTAATAAAAGGAATTTTTGAAATTATAGATTTTTTCGATTCTTTCTTTTTCTATTTGTAAAATTAAATAATCTAAATATATTGGTTCAGAATCAACCATAAATAAATTTGTATTATCAATTTCACAGAAAATTATTATTTAATAATCATCATAATCCTTAGTTTGATCTGAAATTTTAAAGAAAGTGATTTCCGGAATTCATGCAATTGAAGAAATTCACAGAATACGCCTAATTTATGGAATTAACGGAATTCATTAAATTGATGGAATTCATAGGATTAATGGAATTTCTAGGACTCGCGGAATTCGTGGAATCGAAGGAATTCAAGGAATTCACTGAATTAAAGGAATTCAAGGAATTCACTGAATTAAAGGATTTTACGGAATTGAACGATTTTCCGGAAGTTAAAGGATCTGTTTTCTTCATGAAATGGACGGAATATAAGGAATTCGCGGAATCGACTGTAATCACGGAACTGACGGAATTCGTGCCAAGCCCGCAATTCACAGAATTCATGCAATTCGCCAATTTCACGGGATTCATAAAATTTAGGGGCTTTACGGAATTCATGGAATTTTAGTGATTCAGGGAATTTGAATAATTATTGAGATTCATAGAATTTATTAATTTCGCGGAATTCAAGGAATTCATAGAATTAAAGAAATTCTTGGAATTCAAAGATATCACGGAAATTCTGGAATTCAAGGAATTCGCGGTAGTCCATAAATTCCAGAAACATATTGATTTAATTGAATTTCATTAGTTTATAAAATTTCATAAATTCCTTGAATTTCGTCAATTACATGCATTACACGATTCATGATTCATGAATTCTCTGATTTCCATGAATACTGTGTGTTCTATGCATTCTTTGGAATCCATTAATTCCGTGATTTGCATAAATTCCATGTATTACACGGATATCGTAAATTCCAGCATTTGCTCGAATTTCGTGAATTCCATTAATTCTTTAATGGTATAAACTCCGTAAAATCCATTCATTCCGTTAGCTTCTTAAATATTATGAATTCCTTGCGTTTCTTTAATTCTTTAGATTTCGTAAATTCGTTGAGTTTCGTGAATTATTTGATTTGCGCGAATGTTTTGCATTTCGTGAATTCCACAAATTCCGTGAATTTTCGGAATTCATGGAATTGAAGGAATTTACGGCTTTGATCAAATTCACGGGATTAATGTAATTCACGAAATCGATGGAATTTGCGGAATTCACGGCATACCCTTAATTTATGGAAATACCAGAATTTATGAAATTGACGGAATTCACAGGATTAATGGAATTTATGGGGCTTGCGGAATTCGGGGAATCGAATGAATTCAAGGAATTCACGAAATTCAAGGATTTTCCGGAAGTCAAAGGATACGCTTCCTTTATGGAATGCACGGAATATAAGGAATTCGCGGAATTTATTGTACTCACGGAAATGACCGAATTCGTGTAAAACCCGCAATTCACGGAATTCACGCAATTCGCCGAATTCACGTAATTCATGGAATTTAGGGAATTCGCAGAATGTATGAAAATGAAGGAATTCACGAAATTCATAGAATTCACAGAATTCGCGGGAGTCCATAAATTTCGCGAACTTATTGATTTGAATGAATTTCATTAATTCATTGAATTTCATAAATTCCTTAAATTTCGTCAATTACATGCATTGCACGATTTTCTTGAATGTTACGAATTAGTTAAATTTCGTGCATTGCATAAATTCCGCGAAATCCATGAATACCGTAAATTCCAGCATTTCCTCGAATTTCGTGAATTCCATGAATTCTTTAATGGTATAAACTCCGTAAAATCCATTCATTCCGTAAGCTTCTTAAATATTATGAATTCCTTGCGTTTCTTTAATTCTTTATATTTCGTAAATTCGTTGAGTTTCGTGAATTATTTGATTTGCGCCAATGTTTTTCATTCCGTGAATTCCGCAAATTCCGTGAATTTTCTGATTTTCTTGAAATGCATGAATTCCGTAAATTCCTTGATTTTCTTTAATTCCGTGAATTCCGTAAATTCGAAGAATTCATTGAATTTGTTGAATTCCGCGAATTCCTTGAATTCTGTGAATTCCGTAAATTCTTTAATTTCCGTGAATTCCACGAATTCCGCTATTTCCACGAAATTCATGAATTCTGTAAAGACGCGTGTTATATACTATACAGTAACAAAAGTTTCGGCTCCACCAAAATTTTTGGTTGTTACCAGGAATAAATCTTTTGAGAAATGATTAAAATTTGTTCTTTCTAAAATTTTTGCTTGTGTTGGAATTTAAACTAAAAAGATCAAATTTCTACTAAAAATGGAGTAGTAAAATTTTCAATTGCAAAATTAGTTTTGTTAGTTGATATTTTGAATAGAAAAGATACATATTTAACCAACAATGTAAAAGTTAAACTTTCGGTTATTAAAATAAATTTTCAACCAAATAGTTTAATTGTTAACGTAGGAGATGAAATTTTAACCGAAATTATGCATTTTTAACCAGAAAATAAATGCCTTACAAAGTAGATCGACTTTTAACCAAGTAGTAGAATTTCCAGCAACAAAAATGAACTTTCAACTAAAAAGGTTCATTTTCTTCCAAAAAATACGAATTTTCAACAAAATACATTGATTGTCAGCGAAATAGTTCATTTTTGACTATAAAAAAATTATTTGCATTTAAAAACGAAATAGCTAAATTTTTTTCGAATTTTTATGCAAAACGCCCGAAAATTTTTTCGAACCCACAAAAAAATATACCCATTTTTTTTTAATAACATTTAGAGGTGGCGCAAGCCCCGTGAAGTTTAACCTGTATTTCCCATAAGAACACTCTTCAAATATCACCACCATAAGTCTGTTTTATAGGGTACCAAAAAACCCCCATAAGTGATGAAATGGGTTTTTCGAGTTTTTGGCGCTAATTACGATTTTTTGCGGTTTTTTTACGCAGATTGTTTCAAATATATAAAATACTACTTTATACTGATAATCAGATGTTTATTCAAATTGTTTAAACAATTTATTATTGTTTTTAGCAACTTTCTCTTAGAAAAGGGTTAGAATGTCAAGGTTTTATCTGAATTTTTCAACTAATTTTCAACGTTTTAGTTAGAGCGAGGTAATAATCAATTAAAGTTAACAAAAATAATTTTTTAACCAATTTTTTATTAATTATAACAATATTCTCTTAGAATAATGCTACAAAGTTTTGGTTTTTCTGAAATTTTTAACTTTTTGTCCACTTTTCACTTAAAGTAAGTAATTATTAAATTTAATTTAGTAAAAATAATTGTTTAAACAAATTGTTAATGTTTATAGCTATCTTCTTCTAGATTAATACCACATAGTTGCGTTTTTTTCTTAGAATTTTTAACTTTTCATCACTTTTCAAATATAGTGAAGTAATAATTAATTCATGTTAACAAAATAATTTTTTGAAAATTTATTATTTTTGCTAATAATATTTTCTTTGCTTAATGATAAAAACTTGCGGTTTTTTCTGAAAATTTTAACTTTTTGCCCACTTTTCACTTGAAGTGAGTTAATATTTAATTTAATTTGTCGAAAACAATTGTTTGAACAAATTATTATTGTTTATAGCTATCTTCTCTTATATTAGTGCTAAAAATTTATGGTTTTTTTCTAAAATGTTTAACTTTGCTTTGCCTTTTTAGTTGTGAACAAATAATAAAAATTAGAAACAATCATATTTCAAATAGTACTGTGTAGTTTTAAGTAAATTATTTTTGTTCTTTTACCAATGTTCAAAAAAAATTAATTAAAACAAAAAAACTATTATAGAAGAGAGTCAAAAACGAAATATAGAATAATTAAAAGTAAAAAAGAAAGAGATTGTTTAAAATATGATTCTCTCTAATGTTTAATTATTATTTTTTCACAGCTAAAAAGGTAAAGCAAAGTTAAACATTTCAGAAAAACTATAACTTTCTAGTACTTATCTAAGAGAAAATGGTTATAAACAATAATAAATTGTTTAAATAATCATGTTTCTAACTCGCATTAATTATTACCTCACTAAGTAAAAAGTGGACAAAAAGCTAAAGAGTTTAGAAAAAACCGCAACTTTTTAGCACTAATCTAAGAGAAAATAGCCATGAATGATAATAACTTGTTTAAACAATTATTTTTATTAAATTAGATTAAATATTAACTTACTTCAAGTGAAAAGTGGGCAAAAAGTAAAAAACTTCAGAAAAAACCGCAACTTTCTATCATTAAGCAAAGAGAACATTATTACCAATAATAAATTGTTTAAACAACTGTTTTGTTAACCTGAATTAATTATCGCTTTTGCCTAATTAAAAAGTGATTAAAAGTTAAAAATTTCAGGAAAAAACCGCAACTATGTAGTATTAATCTAGAAGAAGATAGCTATAAACAATAATAATTTGCTTAAACAATTATTTTTCCTGAATTAAATTGAATAATTGCTTACTTTAAGTGAAAAGTGGACAAAAAGTTGTGAATTTCAGAAAAAACCGCATCTTTCTAGCAATATTATAAGAGAATATTGTTATGAATGATAATAAATTTTTTAAACAATTAATTTTGTTAAATTGAATTAAATATTTACTTACTTCAAGTGAAAAGTGGGCATAAAGTTAAAAATTTCAGAAAAAACCGAAACTTTCTATCATTAAGCAAAGAGAATATTATTAGCAATAATAATAAATTTTTAAAACAATTATTTTTCCTGAATTAAATAAAATAATTACACACTTCAAGTTAAAAGTGGACAAGAAGTTGCGAATTTTAGAAAAAACCGCATTTTTCTAGCATTATTTTTAAAAAATATTGTTATGAATAATAATAAATATTTTAAACAATTAATTTTGTTAAATTGAATTAAATATTTACTTACTTTAAGTGAAAAGTAAGCATAAAGTTAAAAATTTCAGAAAAAACCGCAACTTTCTATCATTAAGCAAAGAGAATATTATTAGAAATAATAATAAATTGTTGAAACAATTATTTTGTTAAATTGAATTAATTATTACTTCTGTCTAATTAAAAAGTGATGAAAAGTTAAAAATTTCAGGAAAAACCGCAACTATGTGGTACTAATCTAAAAGAAGGTAGCTATAAACAATAATAATTTGTTTAAACAATTATTTTTTCTGAATTAAATTGAATAATTGCTTACTTCAAGTGAAAAGTGGACAAAAAGTTGTAAATTTCATAAAAAACCGCAACTTTCTAGAATTATTTTAAGAGAATATTATTATGAATAATAAAAATTTTTTTAAACAATTAATTTTGTTAAATTAAATGGAATATTAACTTACTTTAAGTGAAAAGTGGGCACAAAGTTAAAAATTTCAGAAAAATCCGCACATTTCTATCATTAAGCAAAGAGAATATTATTAGCAATAATAATACATTTTTTAAACAATTATTTTGTTAACTTAAATTAATTATCATTTCAGTCTAATTAAAAAGTGATGAAAAGTTAAAACTTTCAGGAAAAACCCGCAACTATGTAGTATTAATCTATATGAAAATAGCTATAAACAATAATAATTTGTTTAAACAATTGTTTTTCTGAAGCAAATTAAACAATTACTCACTTTAAGTGAAAAGTGGACAAAAAGTTGCAAATTTCAGAAAAACCCGCAAGTTTCTAGCATTACTTTAAGAGAATATCGTTATAAATAATAACAAATTGTTTAAACAATTATTTTTGTTCACTTTATTTGATTATTACCTCGCTCTAACTGAAACGTTGGAAATAAGTTGAAAAATTCAGAAAAAACCTTGACTTTCTAACCCTTTTCTAAGAGAAAGTTGCTAAAAACTATAATAAATTATTCAAACAATTTAAATGAACATCTAATTATCAGTATGAAGTAGTATTTCATGTATTTGAAACAATCTACGTTAAAAAAATCGCAAAAAAATCATAATTAGCGCCAAAAACTCGAAAACCCCATTTTTTCACTTATGGGGGCTTTTTGGGACCCTATTAAACAGACTTATGGGGGTGATATTTGAAAATTAATATTTTATTTGCATTCTCTGACTAGTTGTGAACAGATATGGTGAATTTCGAACTCGATTCACCTAATATAGAGAATTCTGAATAAAATTTACAAACACGTCTTTTTTTCTTATGGGAATACGGGTTAAACTTTATGGGGCTTGAGCCACCTCTAAATATATTTTTTTTTCAAAAAAAAAATGGTTTTATTTTTTTGTGAATTTTAACAAATTACCGAATTATTTGAAAAAAAAGTTCTGATACATTTTTGGACCAGTATACTGTCAGAAATAAACATTGATGAGGTAAAACCTAAAATTATGAGAAAATGACCCATAGGAACTCTAGACAAGGCAGTGCATGCCCTCCTTGGCATGGATAATTAAATTTACGAGGTTCTTTCTTGCGTGGAACACATCTGTGAACCCCTTGTCTGAGCTTCCCTATAGGTATAATGTATATAGGTATATTACCTAGGGCGTGTTATGCCAATAAGTTTTGGTGGGAAGAAATACTGCACCGGCCGATAGGGGGTAATCAATCTCATCCTAGAACGTCTCCCTCGAGATTCGCGACGCATGTTTGCGTTTGCGTGCTAATTTGCCAAAACCTAATGAGAGTCTACCCAGTTTACTCAGTCTTCTTCGTATGTTCATTGTTCAAGCCAAGATATTTCCAGGGTTTGCTTTTACTTCAGAGGACAAAAATAGTGCCAAAAGTGACATTCATTTTTACATTCTCATCAGAGAAGGTATTAGATTTGTTTAAAATTTGACCCCCCCCCC
>NC_046663.1:11421956-11480179 GCF_010883055.1 Belonocnema kinseyi | reverse complement strand
TAGCTCGGGTTTACTATGGTTTTCGGGGTCGCCGAATACAAATCTGGCGTCCTTTGACTTTTATCGCGTCAGGTTCAAGGTCACTGGAAGGTCAAATCGAGATAAAACGGTAAAAAAATCCAAAAAAATACGTTATAGGTTTTTGGGGTCGCTGATTACGAACCTGTTGTCCGCTGACCTTTATCGCGTCAGGTTCAAGGTCATGGGAAGGTCAAATCGAGACAAAACGCTGAAAAAAAATATGTTATAGGTTTTCGGGGCCGCTGATTACAAATTTGGCATCTGTTAATCTCTATCGCGTCAGGATCAAGACCATTTGAAGGTCATTTGAAAGTCAAATCGAGAAAAAACGGTAGAATAATAATAATAATAATCGACCCCAAAAACCTATAACATATTTTTTTATAATTTTTTTACCGTTTTTCTCGATTTGACCTTCAAATGACCTTCAAATGACCTTCAAATGACCTTGAACCTGAAGAGATAGAGTTCAGCGGATGCGAGATTCGTAATCAGCGACTCCAAAAACCTATAACGTATTTTTTTGGATTTTTTTGGATTTTTTTACCGTTTTCTCTCGATTTGACCTTCCAATGACCTTGAACCTGACGCGATAAACATCAAAGGACGCCAGATTTGTATTCGGCGACCCCGAAAACCATAGTAAACCCGATTTAACCTCAGAATACATGTTTAAGAGTGTCAAATCTCTCGAAAATACCGTTGGTGGGTAGTGGTGGGTCGAGGGTAGTCCGTTTAGCGTGCAATCGACTCGCGATACTTATAAGATACTACCATGATTTTTTCAGATTTTTTGGTCCAAAAATAAATTAGGCCAAAAACCGGCCTTACCGACCCTCCCCCTTTGTCTGTCTGTATGTCTGGCTGTCTGTCTTCATGTCTGTCTGTAAGCATGATAACTTTTGAATAAATTAATCTATTAGATTGGCCTCTGGTACATTTTTTATAGCGTTCTAAGCTAAATGCCAAGTTCGTTTGTAAACCATTTCGAACAAAAATTCTAAAAGTGAGCGCATTTTGAAAAATTTGAGAAAACATTTTTTCATGCTTCAAAAATTCTTTGTACACTTGTTCATAGTACTTAAATAGAAAAATATTAATTTTCGACAGCCCTACCAGATTATTAGAAGAACTTTTTAATTTTTTCGATTAAATGAAAATTCTAATTTTTAACGCACAAAAAATAATCAAAAATCAAAACTTGTATTTTGCGGTCAAACTATGCAAGATAGGGAAAATAATTATATGACAAACATTTTGTATTAAAAAAATATCTACAAATTTGTTATCAATCACTTTTTTATAGGACACGTCGTCTTCGTTTTATTTATTGAAAAAAAAACATTAAAAACACTCAAAACTTTTGAGAAATTGATTCTATTAGATTGGCCTTCAGTATACTCTTTAAAGTGTCCTAAGCTAAAGGTCAAGTTCGTTAGGCAGCCATTCTGGATAAAAAGTCAAAAGTAAGCCCATTTTGAATATTTTTGAGACCACTTTTTTCAAAATTCGAAAGTTTTCTGTACGGATGGTTATAGTATTAAAAAGGTTGAACAATTTATCCTGATGAATTTTTTCATAAAATCAAAAATCACCAGAGTTATAGGATTTACAAAATTCCAAAAAATATACGAATGTGAACCTTTTCAGCCGAATAACGGACGATATAAAAAAAAAAGTTAAGAAAAGAAAAGGTTTGACTTTTAAATGTCGTACAAGATTATCATAACAACTTCTAGAATTTTCTTCAAAAATACAAAATTCAAATTTTAACAGCATACAAAATAATGCAAGGTCCAAAAATTTCAGTTTTCGAAAAACCAGCAGAAATTGCGATAAAATGTTTAATAACATTTTTTTTTAAATGCGCATTCTTTAAACGAGACAGTAAAGCTACGTCTATTTTTATATCAATGAATATTATAAATTGTAATACTTCGTCGAAAATTAAATTTTTTAACTGATAATGTAACTGTTACATTTTTGATTAATTACTTATGTTTTGAATTTTAATATTCATTTTTTAAGTTGAAAATTGTACAATTGTGTTTAATTTTTTTTTTACAATTTATCGTTTTTCAGTTGAGAATTCTTTTTTTTCAGTAGATAATTATTCTTCTTGTTTTAAAATTCATCTATTTGGTATAAAATTAATTTTTTTGGTTGTTCATCTGTTTTGTTGAAAATTCGATTTCTTGATGATTGAAAAGCATTTTTTTAACTGCAGATTTAACTGTATTATTTTTGTTTAAAAATTTATCTCTTCCAGTTGAAACTTTATTAATTTTTTCGTTAAAGATTGAACTATTGTGTTGAAAATTTGTTTGTTTTTTTGCTTGAAAATTAACCTTTCTTAATTAAAAGTTCATGTTTTTACTTTTTGTATGAAATAATTCTTCTACTTTTAAAAAGCATCCATTAAAAAAAAAATTATTTATTGTGTTTTTTTCAAAATTCTACTATTTTATTGCAAATTAATTCTTTGAATTGAAAATGTAACTGTATCCTTTTTAGTTGAAAATGTTAAAAAAAAATTTTTTATTGGAAAATGGTCATGGTATTTTGCATGAAAATGGACCTTTCACAGTTCGAAATTCATTTTTTTTTTTTTGGTAGAAATTTATTTCTCTTGTTTAAAGTTCATCTATTTTAATTAGGAACTCATTTCTTCAATTCAAAATGCATATTTTTGGTAAAACTCCTTTTCTATTTTGCTCAAAAAAATGTTTGTTGTTGCAAATTTAATTTTGAATTGATAATCTAACCATTTTTCATTGAAAAATTATCTAATTGATTACAACATTCTTTGTTGTTGTTTCAAAATTAATTAATTTTATTTTGAATTTGTATTTGAGGTAGAATATTATTAGTTTAAAAATTAAATCATTTGTTTTCAAATTCAATTTTTTACTTGAAAAGTTAAAGATTTTGGTAAAACTTTATTTTTTGTGGGTAATATTTATTTTTTTTACTGTAAATGTAATTATTCCATTTTTAGTTGAAACATTGTCTTTTTCAGTTAATTATTTCACTATATTGTTTAAAATTCATGTATTTTGTGCAAAATTCGTCTTTTTTTTAAAGGATATTAGCCTTTTTGTCCACAAATTCATTTCTTTGTTTCAAAATTTCATTGTTTTGCTTTAAATTCGATTGTTTTTTTAACTCAATTTTTTTTAATCTACAATTTAAATTATCCATTTTCGGTTTATGAATTAATCTTTTTTACTCAAAAACTTATTTTATTAGTTGAAAATTAAACTATTCTGTTAAAAATCCACTTTTCATCCGAAAATTAAACTAGTACATTTTTTGTTTAACACTTTTTTCCCTTAAAATTCGTTTCTAAAGTAGAAAATTATAGAATTTTTTTTGAAAAAGAATTTGTTATAAAAAAGATCTTTTTAATTGACGAATCAGAAATACTATAGAATAAAAACTTTCTTTTCTTGACGGGCAGTTGAAACTTAAATTTTTGCGCTCATGATCTCTGTATAAGACATTTTTTGTAGGAAAACTATACTTGTATTAAATTCGGTGTAGGAAATATTCTATGTGGAAGACATTTTTCCGTAGGAAAAATATAATAGTATTCAATTCTGTGTAGGATATATTCGTTTAAAAAATGTTTTTTTCTAACAGAAGTATAATGGTATTAAATTCGATGTAGGAAATAGTATATAAAGTAATATTTTGTGAGGGAAAACTTTAATAATATTAAATTTAATGTAGGAAATATTCTTTGTAGAAAACCTTTCGTGCAGGAAAAGTATAACAGTATTAAATTCGGTATAGGAAATAACCTGTATAGAAAATTTTGTGCGTAGAAAAAGTGAAACAGTATTAAATTTTGTGTAGGAAATAGCATGTGTAGAAAATAGTTTTTAAAGAAAATATTTTTTGTTGGAAAACTCTGACAGTATTCAATTCGGTGCAGGAAATATTTTGTGTAGAAAACATTTTGTTCAGGGAATATATAACAGTATTAAATTTGGTGTAAGCAATATTCTATGTAGAGAAACTATATCAGTATTTAATTCGGTGTAGGAAATATTCTGTGTAAAAAATATTTTGTCTAGGCAAAATATCACATTATTAAATGCTGCGTAATAACTATTCTGTTTAAAAATTATTTTGTATTGGAAAAGTATCACAGTATCAAATTATTTTGAGAAAAATTTTGTGTAGAAAATATAGTGTGTAGAGAAAGTATAACAGTATTAAATTCGGTGTAGGAAATAGTCTGTGTAGAAATTCTTATGTGAAAAAATATTTTGCTTCGAAAAAGTATAATATTATTAAATGCGATGTAGAAAATATTTTGTTTAAAAATATTTTGTGTAGTAAAAGCATAGCAGTATTAAATTCGGTGTAGGAAATAATCTGTGTAAAAAATATTTCACGTAGCAGATAGTCTGTGTAGGGAACATTATGCGCAGAAAAAATAGTAGTATTAAATTTGGTGTAGGATATATTTTTGGTAGAAACTGTTTCATGTAGGTTGGGTATAATAGTATCAAATTCGGTATAGGTAATATTTAGTATAGGAAATATTTTGTTTAGAAAAAGTATAACAGCATTAAATCCGGCGCAGGAAATTATATTTGTAGGAAATATTCTGTGTAGAAAATACAGTGTGTAGGACACAGTAACAGTATTAAATTCGGCGTGGTAAATATTCTGTGTAGCAAATGTTTTGTCTAGAAAAAATATGACATTATTAAATTTTGCGTAGAAACGATTCTGTGTTAAAATATTTTGTGTAGGAAAAGTATTACAGTATTAAATTTAGTGTAAGAAATATTCTGTGTAGAAAATATAGTGTGTAGGGCAAGTATAACAGTATTAAATTCGGTGTAGTAAATAGTCTTTGTAAACATTTTTATGTCTAGAAAATATTTTGCTTCGAAAAAATGTAACAGTGTTAAATTCGATGCAGAAAATATTCTGTTTAAAAATATTTTGTGTATAAAAAGCACGACAGTAATAAATTCGATGTAGAAAATAATCTATGTAGAAAATATATTACGTAGAAAATAATTAATGTAGAAAATATTGTCTGTAAGAAAACTATAACAGTATTAAATTCAGTTTAGGGAATAATCTGTGAAGAAAATATTTTGTCTAGAAAAAATATGACATTATTAAATTCTGCGTAGGAACTATTCTGTGTAAAAAATATTTTCTGTAGTAAAAGTATAACAGTATTAAATTCGGTGTGTTAAATATTCTGTGTAGAAAATATTTTGTCTAGAAAAAATATCACATTATTAAATTCTGTGTAGATGCTATTTTGTGTTAAAATTATTTTGTGTAGAAAAAGTATTACAGTATTAAATTTAGTGTGAGAAATATTCTGTGTAGAAAATATAGTGTGTAGGGCATGTATAACAGTATCAAATTCGGTGTAGTAAATAGTCTGTGTAGACATTTTTATGTGTAGAAAATATTTTGCTTCGAAAAATGTAAGAGTATTAAATTCGATGTAGAAAATATTTTGTGTGAAAAAAGTACGCCAGTAATAAATTCGGTGTAAAAAATAATCTATGTAGAAAATATATTACGTAGAAAATATTGTGTGTCTGAAAAAATAAAAGCATTAAATTTGGTTTTCGAAATATTCTCTATAGAAAAAGTTTCAGACAGGAAAAGTATAACAGTATTAAATTCGGTGTAGGTAATATTTAGTGTAGAAAATATTTTGTCTAGGAAAAGTATAAGAGTATTAAATTCGGTGTAGGAAATAGTATGTGTGGAAAATATTTTATGTAGAAAATTTTGTGTGTAAGAAAACTATAACAGTATTAAACTCAGTGTAGGGAATAATCTGTGAAGAAAATATTTTTCTCTAGAAAAAATATCACATTATTAAATTCTGTGTAGAAGCTATTCTGTGTTAAAAGTATTTTGTGTAGGAAAAGTATTACAGTATTAAATTTAGTGTGAGAAATATTCTGTATAGAAAATATTTTGTCTAGAAAAAATTTGATATTATTAAATTCTAAGTAGTAGCTATTCTGTGTAAAAAATATTTTCTGTAGGAAAAGTATAACAGTATTAAATTCGCCGTAGGAAATAGTCTGTGTAGAAAATGATAATTGTAGAAAATATTTTCTTTCCAAAAATTATAACAGTATTAAATTTCATGTAAGAAATATTATGTACAGGATACATTCCATGTAGTACAAAGTATTATGTGTACAGTATATTTGTTTAAGTACGGGTGCTGTTCAACTAAATCGTTTTCTAAGTGTGCTTCCTTATTGCTTTTGTCTTACCATAACTTCCTTTTCCACTTAAGGCGCCAGATATTCTCTCTCACATATCGATGTTGCTGGGTAATTATTTTTCCCAAACGAAGTATATACCCGTGACTTTATTCTCTTGGCTCTCCATTAGCCGGTAGATCGGTTTCCGATGAAAAAATATTGGCGCGACCAATTAGAGGACGACGTGGATAGAAAGAGAACAGAAAAACAATCGCAACCGAAGAAAAACTTCAATGCGGACGACGTGCTTCAAGGCCTGGGACATTATGTTTTGTTGAAAGGGGCGGAAACGGGCGAATGTTTTCGTCTACCCTTGTCATTTAACACAGGGGAGAATTCTTGAAACCCTGCCAAACCGTTGCAGACACTTAAGTGTGAACTTCTGTAAATTTAAATCAAAATTACCTCCCCTGATATTTTTGTTTAAATAATTGGACAATAGGGTGATCCCAAAATAAGTCTTAATTTTTTATTTAATTGTTATTCATATTGACTCAAAATTTGTTCGAATCCACACAAAAATAAATTCATTTTTTTAAAGAATTTTTTTCCTATAAGAAAAAAGACGTTTTTCTATATATTTTATTCATAATAGTCAATATTAGGTGAATCTAGTTCAAAATCAACAATTCTCCTTACAAGTAGATTTAAAGTACGAATTAAATATTGTTTTATAAATATCACCCCCATTAGTCTTTTCAATAGGGTCCCAAATTTCTAATACGTAAAATACTACTTTACAATGATAATTATATGTGCAATAAATTTTTCAAACAATTTATTATTGTTTTTAGAATTTTTCTCTTTAAATCGAGATAGAAAGTCGCGTTTTTTTTTAAATTTTACCCTTTTTGCCTAATGATAAATCAGAATAAGGTGAAAGAAAATTAGTTTTCACAAACATAATTGTTTAAAGAATTTATCATCATTAATAATATTTTATGTAAATAATGCTAGAAATTGCCGGTTTTTCTAACATTTTCAGGTTTTTGTTCACTTTTCACTGAAGGTGAGTTAATATTTAATTTAATTTAGCTAAAAATAATGATTTAAATAAATTATTGTTGTTAATAGCTATATTCTTTTACAACAATACAATATAATCGTTGATTTTCGGAAATTTTTGTCTACTTTTTAGTTAGAGAGAAATAATAATTAATTTTAATTAGAAATAATAATTGTCTAAACAAATTATTATTGTTATAAATACCTTCATCTATATCAATGACAGATAGTTGAGGTTTTTTCTAGGATTTTCCACTTTTTGTCCACTTTTCACTTAAGGTGAATTAGTGTTGAATTTAATTAAGCTGAAAATTATTATTTTAACAAATTTTTATTGTTTATAGCTACCTTATTCTAAAATAATACTAGGTAATTGCTGTTTTACTTATATTTTTAAATTTTTGGCCACTTGTTAATTATAGAGAAAAAATAATTAATTCAAATTGGGAAAAATAATTGTCTAAACAAATTATTATTGCTTATAAATATCTTCATCTACATTAATGACAGATATTTACAGGTTTTTTTTGTTGATATTTTCAAGTTTTTGTCCACTTTTCAGTAAAGGCGAATTAATATTGAATTTAATTTAGCTCAAAATAATTATTTAAACAAATTATTATTGTTTATAGTTACCTTCCTTTACAATGATACTAGATAATTAATGTTTTTCTGAAATTTTCAACTTTTTATTCACTTTTAAATTAATGTGATGTCGTAATTATTTAAAATTAGTAAAAATGATTATCTAAACAAATTATTATTGCTTATAAATATCTTTGTCCATATTAATGACAGAAAGCTGTGGTTTTTTCTAACATTGTCAACTTTTTCGCTACTTTTCACTTAAAGTAATTTCATATTGAATTTAATCCAGCTGAAAATAATTATTTAAACAACTTATTGCTCATAAGTATCTGTTTTTCTAAATTACTAATAGAAAATTACGATTTTTGCAGTAATTTTTAACTATTTTTCAAGTCGAGTGACTCAATAATTATTTAAGTTGGGCATAAATAATTGTTTGAAGAAATTATTATTCTTAAGAACTATCCTCATCAATATTAATAGCAGATGATTGCATTTTTTTAATTTTGACCTTTTTGTCCACTTTCCACTCAGAGTGTGTAGTAGCAATTAATTTAAGTAAACAAATAGAATTGTTTAAACAACTAATTATTGTTTTGAGTTCTTAGTATGGACGTTATTTCTTTAATATTGATGATTGTGAATAAAATTTGCAAAAACTTCTTTTTTATAGAAAATTCATTGTCAGTACTATTATCATCAATATTTTTTTATCTTTTCAAATTTTCTTTTAAAATAATTTTTTGCTAAATAAAAAATCATTAAAAATTTTAATCTTTTCAGAAGTTTCTAAATTTTTGAATATCTTTGAAAATTATTACAATTTGTCCTACAAATTTTTCTAAATTCTGCATAAATAAACAAATTTATCTCAAATGTTCCAGATTATTTTTTAAGAATTCTGAACATTTTTCAATCTATTTAAATTTTCTATTGAAATAAAAAGTCATTTAAAATTTTAAGATATTGTTAATCATAATAATTGCTTTCAAATCTTCCATATTACTTCTTGGAATGAGTGAAATTGTTTAATATCTATTTAAATTTGCATTAAAATTACATTTTGAAATAAAAAAATCCATTACAAATTTTTCAGAAATTCTAAAAAATCAATTTGTATCTGCCTTTGAAATTTTTTTTACACATTTAAGGGTTTAGCATATCCTAATAAATTTTTTGAATGTTTTATTTTAATCAAAAGAAGGTAATTTGAAAAAATTAGAAAATTATTTTTATAAAATTTGCTATCTTTTCGTTTTTTGTTACACAGACTCATATTTTTTCTAATGTTTTTAATATATTTCAGAGTCAGACGAAAAGAAAAATCATTCAAAAAAAGACAAATCATAATTTTCATTAAATTTACTGTGTTTGAGTTAAATTTTTTTTATGATTTTTAATTATTTTTTATGAATATTTAGTATTGAAAAAGCCTTAAACACCTGAATTAAATTATTTCATTTTGCTGTAGATCTCAAAGTCTAAAAAAACTATTTTTCCACGAAATTCAAATTTCCATTTCCAGATTTTTTTTTCAATTCAGCCCAATGAACGTTGTTCAATAATAATATTCTTTAACAAAAAGTCATTAAATAAAAATGTTAACACAATTTATTGAAGGACTCCATTAACTTTGCCTTCTTGTATTTTCTCTGGGTACTTTCATAATTGAAAATTGGACAAAAAGTAGAAAATTTGAAAAACCCCAATTTTCTAGCAATATTCTAAAAGAATATCATGAAAAATAATAATTAATTGTTTAAACAAATTATGTTTGTTGAAATTAATTACTTATTACCACACAATAGTTAATAATTAGACAAAAAGTGGAAAATTGTTGAAAACCCGCGACTTTATAATTCTATAACAAAAGAAAATATCTAAAAATAATAAAATAAATCGTTTAAACAATTTATTTAAGCATCTAATTATCCGTGTAAAGTAGTGTTTCGTGTATTACAAACAGATTTAATTTTAAAACCCGAAAAAACCATAATTAGCGCTAGAAATTCGTAAAACCCATTTTTTCACTTATGGGGTGTTTTTTGAACTTAAAAAAATGGTTATTATGGTGATATTTAAAAATTAATATTTTATTAGCATTCCATCGTTCATTTTGAAGATGAGTTTTGAGTATGAACGTTATTTATTTAATATTGACGATTTTGAAAAAAATTTGCAAAAACTTCTTTTTTATGGGAAATTCATTGTCAGTACTATTATCATCAATAGCGCGCTATCAGCACCTTTAGATTTTCAATTTTAAAGAAAAAATTATTTTTAACAAAAATCTGAATTAAGTTATTCGCTTTGCTGTAGATCTCAAAGTCTAAATATACTATTTTTCCAAAAAATTCAAATTTCGATTTCCAGAATTTTTGTTTTCAATCCAGCCCAATGAGCGTTTTTCAGTAATAATATTCTTTGATAAAAAGTCATTAAATAAAAATGTTAACACAATTTATTGAAGGAGTCCATCAACTTTTCCTTCTTGTATTTTTTCTGGGTACTTTAATGATACATTTAGAAATATGAAAAATGGTTTTATGATTGAAAAGTTTAATCCTATATCTGTCGCGAGCCAGCTCTCAAAAATTATCGTTCTAGTCGGTGATAATTCACGGGGATATTTATCACCTGTAACCCTCGATATCTCGACACTAAATATCCGGTTTCAAGATTCTATGTTGCGAACCTCCTCTCGTAGACACCATTCATTTTGATCCGCCTCTCTTTACCTCCAGCATCCAACCCCTTAACACCATTCTTTCACATCAGTTCCTCCAGCAAAACATTTACTCAAACCCCTCAAATCTCTCAACATCCACACTTGGGTTTAGGTAGAGTCTTCGCTTATAAAAATTATTCTATTTTATATTTAATAACGTCAAGGATTTTTTATAAACAGATCTTTACTATTTAGGGTGAGTGACCCAGTGAATGAACACTTAAGGAAATCACTAATTACAACTAGTCTATTTCACGTTCTAATAATCGATTATTCTTACAAAACTTTTGAAAATAGATTCTTAAGGGTTCAAATTTCATAATCCGATAAACAAATTTTGTTTTTACCAAAAAGCTTTATAAAAAATATTTAAATAGTGAGCCAATGAATGAACAGTAGAGCACCAGTGAATGAACACTATAATCACTACAAATTAGAATTGGGATTTAGGTATAAAATTACATAGGTACATTACAAAATCAGCAATTAAATAATGTACAATATTAGAAAGCTTTGCGAAATTCATTAAATGTATTATTTCAGTACAAACCACAAGACATTTAGATATAAAAAAGAAGGGGTTACAAAAGTTGAACACAGAACTAGGTTAACTTTTCCTAATTTTTTATTGCAATATTAATTTTTAAACCATTTCTATCAGTTCTTATAAACTTTCAAAAAATACAACTTTTCGTTTAAAAATAGACAACTCTTATCTAGTGACTACAATAGAAAACTGCGATTTTTAGGTCACATAAAATTTGTAATGCAACACCTTCCCGTGCAGAAATCGCCCGATTTCAAACTTAATACCGATCTGGCCCCGATCGGATTTCCCGATCTGGCCCTGATGGGTAGAACTTTGTGGCCCATACCTGGGCCCGACCGGGCCAGACCCATTTCCTACTGAAACGCCATCTCTATGCGCTCGCAGAACTAGTGCTGCTTGAGAAACCTAACCTCAAATACATTAATAATTAATTAAATTGTTTTAGGTAAAATTAGTATATTTCCCATTAGATGAGTCAAATATTATTATATGATGAAATTTATCAAGTTCTGTTGTTTTCAATTATTATTTAAGAACTCAAGGTTTTTCGATTGAAGTATGCAGAAAATTGTAATGTTTTTAGATTATGAGAATAAAATATGTGATACAATCGATTATGTTATTGAAATTTTGATTCTGTATTAATAATACATTCATCACAGACATACATTAAGGACAAATGTTTATAACATGAATTTCAGAATCAAGTAGTACAATCAAAATGCAAAATGCCAATTGTGGAAATAATATTCAAAATAACCAGATGTATTTAATACAAAACTTTTCATTTTTGTTTAAAAGTTTGATCTATATTGTCCATTAACAGACTTGAAAAAATAAAACGATGGAATAAATGATAGCTAAGTTTTTCGACGAAAATATTATCTACAACCACCCTCTCGAATTTGTCAAGAAATAATGCAATTGACAGAAAATTGAACTTCTTTACAGTAAAATGTTAATCAATCGTGAATCATAGGTTATTTCCCGCCGATTTTCTTTGGAAGCATTCGAAAATGTCAAGTTATAGCAAATCTTTTTTGCGAAAAAAGTTAAAATAACTGAATTGGAAATCCAAAATATTAAGGTGGCCTTCGAAAGGAGAGGACCATTCGATAGATTCAAGTTTACTTATATTACACCATCATTCGCGAGATTCACGAATAGATTATATTGAGACTAATCGTGTGCCGATCGGGCACCGATGAGGCACCGATCGGGTGTCTCGACCTGGCCCCGATCTGGGCGTGTGTTTCATCCGCGATCTGGCCCCGACCAGGATTCTCGATCGGGACCCAATCGGGACTGGTCTGGCCCCGATCGGGGCCAGATCAAAATTTCTGCACGGTTTACTATATTACTTTAGGTTAAATTAGCAAATACAATTATAAATCACACTGTTGTAAAAATGGAAATTCTTTAAACATTTATAAATATATATTGAATAGTACGCAGTAGCACGAATTAACGTCTTTCTCACCACCAAATCGATGATGCTTCACATTCAAGACATTTTTAAAATTATTTAAAAGAATATACTGCAATGAATTGTATATTAATTAAACTCTTCAAAATTTTTTTAAGGTTTCAAATATATAGAAATTCATAAAGAATTTAAATTTGAAAGGTTATATTTATATATTTTTCGCATTAGTTTTTATTCGCTGGTGACTGTTCAGCCACTGGATCACTCACCCTCTGTACAGTGTTAAAAATGTTTGCAATTCTTTGATACTTCTACAACACTTCTAAAATACACTAATGAAAAAATTAACGACTCTGAATCAAGCTATACATATAGATTTAAAAATTGAGTTGAAGGCCTCTCATCCATAGTTCTAGGTGATTTTTGAAACATGAAAAAAAATTATTTGAACAATTATATTGTTCATAATATTTATCATTCGTTTAAACAATAAGTGAAGAACAATTGACCCTGAATGATAACCAGATATCTATTCAAAATTAAAATCTATTTTCAGTGGATTTTTTTATTCAGAGTGGATGGGGTAAAAACAATGTTTAAATTGGAATTTTTACATTTCGGAAAATTTATTTCCATTCTACAGTATTTTAGATTAGAAATCTAGTTGTCAGTTAGTGTGAATTCTTGTCCACTCATTGTTCAAACAAGTTATGAATATTATAAACATTCAAAATTTACGAAATTTAAATTAAACCAAAATCCAAATTAAAAACCCCATTTAACGTCCAATAATCAAATTAATGCAAAATCCTGTTAAACAATACAAGAATTCAATGACCAAATTTGGACCACAACGAATAAACGAAAACCAAAAATTTTATTGTAATCTGAAAAAAAAACAAAAAAATAAAAAAAATTCTGTTTTTCTTTTACTTTCTCTATTTCTGATGTGATTGTGACAGATATTTATATTGTTTTTACAACAGGTTGGCTGCATTCTCATTTTTCTTTCCTCTTTTTCATTTTTGTCCGAAAATTTTATTTTAATTTTTGTTTTTTTTTTCAGATTACAATAAAATTTTTGATTTTCGTTTATTCGTTGTGGTCCAAATTTGGTCGTTGGATTCTTGTTTTGTTTAACAGAATTTGCATCAAATATAAACATTATTATTGTTTAAATAATGATTTTTTTCAAGATTCGAAAATCACCTATAGATATGGATAGGAAGCCTTCAAAGATACCTTCAATTTTTTCTGGGACTATTTGTCCTAATATAGAAATTGATTTGGAAAAGCTTTTTTGGCAGTCAGTCAGAGTGGAGAGGATATAAACAATGTATGATTAATGAATTGTTGACTAATTTTGTTTCATTAATGTTTAAAATAGTATAATTGTTATTTAGATTGAGTCTTTTAGGTTTTACTTAACATTATTTTACATTATATGATTAAAAACGAAAAGAAATTTTATAAACATTCTATTTGTTTACATTTTTTTTGGATTATTTAAAAATCACCTGGGTCTAATGTGCTTTAAATATTGTGCAGCTTATACGTTTGATTATATTGCATTCCTATTTATTTATAACAATAAAATTGTTTGAAAATTATTTTTTTCCTAATTTGAAAATCCCCTAGAGGTATGACTAAGCCGAATTCAGATATCTTTTTGTTTTTTTTTATAGTACAATTACTTTTGTGGAAAAAAATTCCCCAATTTTTAAATCTATATGTATAGCTAAATTGAGGGTCGTAAAAATTAAAGGATCAACAAAATTTTCCGAATTTATAGTGAAAAAGGATTTTGCCACAATCTTAGATACAAATTTATTTTTTCATCCATGTCACAAACTTGAAAAAACAGGAAAAAAATGTAATTTATGGTTTTTCAGAAAATCAACGGCTAAATTACACAATTTCATGAAATGATTCATGTTGATGTGTACGATATCTCAGCAACCAATGGTCACACAGAAAATTTGAGAGCAATTCTGAAAACTGGAATAAATTTCCTACAAGATTTTGCCACGATCTTGGATCAAAATTTATTTTTTTATACGTGACATAAATTTCAAAAAACAGGAAAAAAGGGTAATTTATGGGTTTTCAGAACATCAACGGCTAAATTTCAAATCCTAATGAAATAACTAATGTTGATTTGGCCATTGAACATTTCCCTCATGTTCTTTGAAATGCTTTTTTTAAGACCTTGATATGACCATGTTTCACTGAAATATAGCATTCTGAAAAATCACTAAAAATTCGAAACTTTTGTTGACCTTTAATTTTTGCTATTAGTGTACAAGCGTCCATCATTCCAGTACATGTATTCAAGGAATTCACGGAATTTTAGAAATTCATAGAATTCCATGACATTCATGAAAATCACGGAACTTTTAGAATTCATGAAAATGAAGGAATTCACCAAATGTATGGAATTCACGGAATTCATGGAATTCAAGGAATTCACCAAATTTATTGAATTTATGAAATTGCAGAAAATAAAGAAATTCAGGGAATTCGAGGATTTCGCGAAATTCATGAAATTTACGGAATTCAATCAATTCAAAGATTACACGGAATCAAAAGAATATACGAAATTCAAAGAATTCACGGAATCCAAAAATTCAAGAAGTACACAGATTTCACGAAATTTTTAGATGTCCATGAATTCCATGCATTACGTGAATTCCGTGAATTGCTGCAATTTCGTGAGTTACTTGGATTCCGTGAATGACTTGAATATCTAAATTCCATGAATTCCGCGAATTCTATGAATTTCTTGATTTTTTTTAACTCCGTGAATTCGTTTAAGTCACGAATTCTGTACATTTCTTGGATTTTGTAAATTCCTTAAATTCATTCAATTCCGTAAATTCATTAAATTCCTTAAATTCTATAAATTGTTTTAATTCCGTGAATACTGTAAATCCTGTAAATTCCATGAATTCTTTGAATCTCGTGAACTCCTTGAATACCGTTTGTTCCGTGAATTCTATTAATTCCATGAAATCCGTGAATTCTGTTTATTTCATGAATTCCATGAAATCCGTGAATTCCGGGCGTTATATAAATTCCGTGAATTCTTTGAATTCTGGTGTTGAGATTTAAACTTTTCGCAGATCACCTGAAATAAATTTAAAAAATTGATAGACCTGGGAAGGACGAAAAAAATATCCTTTTTCGTGATTTTTGCCATTTCCGGTTCCTTGAAATAAGTGTGCGAACATAATAGTATATTATGCACCTAGGAGGATTATAACAAATAGATAATTGCATACATTTCTCGAAATACAGTCATAATTGCAACCCATGTTAGATTTCGAATGAAGGAAGCATTATTTACGGTAATTTTAAGGGCAATTTATGAGAACTTACTATAAATTGTCCAAAATTAAATTTCAAAATGTCTATAAGCTTCCGGAAATTCATGAAAATTTTCAGTAATCTATGGTAATTTAACAGTTAAATATGGTAAATTACCATAATTTACCCGAAATTCGATTTTAAACATTTTAAAAAATTTCTGTAAATTTATGAAATTTTTTGTTAATTTATGTTAATATTACTAGTAATTTATGGTAATTTACCATAAGTGGACCAAAAATCAATTTCAAAATGTCTACAAATTTCCGGGTATTTATATGAATTTTTGGTCATTCATGGTAATTTTAAAGGTAAATATGGTTAGTTACCATAAATAACCAAACATTTCTTGTTAAACATTTTTAAAATGTCTGAAAATTTCGCACATTTTTGGGTATTCATTCTGATTTTACAGGTAATTTAGGATAACTTAACATAAATTCCCTTAAATTAAATTTAAAAATTCCCGGAACTTTATGGATATTTTCGGTCATTTATAGACATTTCCTCAAAATTCTATTATCTGCAACTAAAATTTTCTTACAGTTTTTATGTTGAGTGGGCTGGTTATCGTAAAATGTGAACTAATAGATATATAATTTTCATTATTCACCTCCGACGTCACTTTTCACCCCCTAGAGAGTAAAAAGTACTTTTACTCCCTAGAGAGTAAAAATTATAGCTTTAGACCCGCTTCATAAGCGTTAAGAAGGTCTGAAATCATGCACGTGTAAAAAAAATAATTTTTGTTGTGATCTATACTGCCTAGAAAGTTTTATTATCATAGTATAAACTTTTCGTGGTTTACCCGGATTAAATAAAAAAAAGTGTTTAACTGAAAAATAACAACAAAAATATCCTTTTTCGTGATTTTTGTTCGGTCTTTGTATTTCCCTCATACTTGTTCGCAGGAATTTTAAAATTAAAGCTCAAAAAATCGACAACTGTAATTTAGTGATTGTCAATTCTCTTTTGTTAAAGCTCCTTCGGCTTTAACTTATACTGCAAACGAACTTTTTTATCATTGTGTACACTTTTCGCGGTTGATCGGCAATAAATAAAAAAAAAAGTTATTGGCCTCAAAATGTGAAGGAAAATACCTATATTCATGATTTGAATTAGTTTCAGTTTTCTAAATAGAGTGTTAAATTTAATATTTTGGTGTTGAAAAGAGAACTGAAACCTTTTGTGAAAGAAAATTCAACTATTCAAAGCAAAACTTTTTTTTGAATTCATCAGTTTCAATATAAATTTCATCATTCTTGGATAAAAATGGAACTGTTTAGCTGGAAATTAAAATATTTTGTTAAAAAGTCATACTTTTTGTTTTAAAATTCTACTCTTTTGTTAAAAATTGAACTATTTCGTAGAAAATTTACTTTTTGTTTAAAATTTATATTTTGGTAATGAAAGACGAATTGAAGTCTATTTTGAAAAAAATGCAACTACATATTTGGTAAAGAATTCCACTTTTTTTCAATTCATTCTTTTTGGCTTCAAAAATACGTCTTTTTGGATTCAAAAATACGTCTTTTTGGATTCAAAATTCAATTTCTTTTGTAGAAACTTATTTATTGATAAAAATTCATATGTTGATCATAGAAATTCTACTCAAATCATTTTCAACAGAAAGATCAACTATTTTTTTGTAAATGATCTTTTCGGTTTAAATTTTATCTGTTTTGGTGGATATTTTATTTTTTGGAATAAAAATTCAGCTTTTTGGTTAAAAATTCTTCTTCGTTGCTTGAGTATTCAACTGTTTTGTTTGAATTATTTGGATGAATTACTGTCTTGAGAAATTATTTTTTTAAAGATTTCTATTTTTAAATGAAATTTCATCTTTTTGGTTCCATATTTTTTAAATCGATATAAATTTTGTAGCGAAATATTCTCCTTTTTTGGGTAAAAAAAAAGTAATTTCCGTCAATTGAAATTTTATTTTTGCAGCGTAAAAATACATCTGTTTCGTGGAAAATTAATTTTTTGCCGAAAAGTCTTTTTTATAGTTCGATTATTGTTGAGAAGATTTGTTTTTTGTTTAAGGATTCAATAATTCAAGTAACATTTTTCTTCTTTCTTAAGTGAAAAATCTTTATTTTGTGGAAATTCGTTTTTCTGTGTTTTTTGTTTTTCTTTTTTTTTAGAATTCTTTTCTTTTATAAATTTCTTTTACTATAGTGAAATATAATTTATGATACTGTTTTGTTGGGAATTTGTATTTTTAGGTTAAAAATTCATCTAGTGTTTTAAAAATGTAATTATTTTGTTGAAAATTCAACTATTTTGTTGAAAAGTCATCTTTTATAGTAGAAAAGAGATTTCTTGTTTGAAACAAACTAATAAATTAACAATTTAAAAATTTATACCTGAAATACTTTTTTATTCCGTTTATATAAATGATCTTATGTCAAAATTATTGCACGAATAAAATGTTGTTATTTAAATATTAATTCTTTAACGCCAACCATAGTTCCTGTTGAATAATAATTTAGAAAAAATAATTCAGAAATAATGTTTGGTCATTTCCTGATCAATTGCTGTAATTAAACTTTTTTTCTAATTTTTATTATTTTCTGGGTTTTTTTGTTAGTAAACTATAACTTATAACCACCTCACGAGATGCGGGATAAGCCACTTTAATCTAACCCACGTATTTACTTTACATAATCGTAAGCTTGTTCCATTAAAATCAAGAAAAGCAAAAATAGATAACGTTGCTCATCCGCAACAGTGATTGTTAAAGGGTTAATGATCACAGAAAATGAAAAAATTGTCAATAAAAATTCAGGGAATTTTAAAAATGAATTTTTCCGCCTATAATCTATTACGTGATTTAAGTACTACCTTTTAAAATTAAACATTTTTCAAGCATTAAAAAAATAATAGTCTAAACAAAACAAACAACAGAAAAGAAACATTGAGTCAGAGACTTTACTGCCATTCATTAAAGTCAGGTTTTTAGTAAACTCAACAAAAAATAGGGAGTAAGTTATTTTTTAAAAGGTCCACATTTGAAGGGTTCAAACCCTTTCTTGAAAATATATTTAGATTTTGAATAAGCACTCTAGTATACATTTATTCCGTGCAGAAATTTCAATTTGGTTCTGATCGGGGCCAGATAGGGCAGAATTTGGCCCAAATCAGGCTATCTAGATGGGGCCAGACTCAAAATGAAACGCGATGCCCGATCAGGTCCTAAGCGCTGTACCCAGAGATAACCATACCTGGCCCCGATCGGGCCCATATAACTTATTTTTCTTATTCTTAATTAAAAGGGATTCTTAAATAAAATAATATTAAAATCGAATATATCACCTCCTTAACTGAAATTTGAGAATATAAATATCAGGTTATCTAACAGATCGGAAAAAGTCAGCGACACAACATAACAGCCAGAATTTGTGTATGATAAACCATTTAAGTATTTTGCAATATATTTTTGGTTTTAATTTCTAAATTGAAGTTGCTTTCAATTTCTATATTGAACCTAATTGTGGAAAGTATCAAATCACCTAAAAATGCGTGAAAATAAATATGTTTATAACATTATTGTTGATCTAGTTCGTTTTCACATTCAGCAAATGAAATATTACTTTTTCTACTTTTCTTATAAATAAATAACCTCATTTCGAGGTTAGGTTTCATCTCAACATTTTTAAAAAATTTACTTATTATAGTCTTCAACACGTAATTCAGGGATATTTTGAAGTATATTATACCTACGCACTCGTCTTGTGCTCACTTTTGGCATTTTTTCCCGCTTATTTTGACACTTTTCCAAATATTAATGGAAATATTTTTGACGCTTGACACTTTACGTTGAAACTTGGGCGATTTGGAGTCAACCCACTTTAGTCCCCGAAATTAATGGAGCGCCATCTAATGGCAAGCTTGGCTGTTAAGTCGGGGTCTAGAGGGGGCCAAATTTAACAACCACAAAATTGTGTGCCCGATCTGGCCCAAATCGGAAATAAGGCAAACATTTGGCAATTTCTGCACGGGATGTTGCATTTTCGAATGAGCATCAAGTTTTAATTATATTTCTGTGACTAAAAATGATTCGTTCTGGAAATATGTTTACATGTATACACTTAAACTGCTTGTGGAACATCTGCACTTGAGTTTGCAGTCCTTTGTGAAAAGATGGCACACACACATCGTATCTTTGTCAAGTTTGCAGAGACTATCGCACACCTTTTAACGACCTTATGAACAGGTTGTCGAGTAGTTTCGTGCAGCTGAATAAGTTGGAGTCATTAGCGAAAGCATTAGCAAAGGTACCTCTATAGACATCGCGTATGACATTGTATAATAAAATGCAAAACGCATCCCATTTCAGTAATGAGGTCGCAGACCATTGAATCGCACTCTCTTATACGGGTCTTGAAACAACAAATGTCGTCGCTTCTTGGCTGAGCGCAAAAGTTAATGAACGTAAACTAACCTTCTTCACTATTCTTTTTTTTACCCGCATAATTTTTGCGGATTCCTTTTTTACGCCCAACACCTTTTTTCTTAGTCACTTGTTCGTCGCCACAATCTACGCTTTTAGCAGCAGATTCTGAAGAGGTATTGAATGTATCCAGTGTGAATGATGGAAAGAGGGAATCTCCAATTTCATCTCATCCCATACTATTCCGTCCCGTCTAGACCGAGATCCAACTCCCATTGAACATATCATGGCATCATTTAACCCATCCGTCATCCCATCCTTCATCCTATCCGTTATCCCATCTAAATCCACTCTTCATCTTCACTTCCATCGAAACCTTAATGCCATCCATCATCTCATCTTTAATACCATCCTTTGTTCCATTCATCTCATCCTCCGTCCCGCTCTATTCCATATTTCAATATTTACAATTTTATACTTTATCGAATTCTATCTTTCATCCCACCTTTTATCTCATCCCATTCGATCCGTCCCTCCCCACATTCAACTCCCATCCAACTTCCCACCGCATCTTTTATTCCACCCGTCATCCCAACCTTTATCGCTTACTTCCCTTTCACCTTCATCGCTTCATTAAGGCCAACCGTCATTCCATGCTTTATCCCATCCTTTATCCCATCCTCTATCCCATCCTTCATTTCATCTGTCATAATATATCGTATCCCATTCTTTATAACATTCTTCATCTTGCCTAATCTCATCTTTCATCATATCCCACCACATACTTCATCAAATTACATATTTTACTCCGCCTTATTCCATCCCGTCCTATCCACATCCAACTCACATCAAGCTCCCCATCGCATCCTTCATCCCATCTTTCATCCCTTACTTCACCTCAACCTTCATCGCTTCCTAGATATCATCCGCCATCCCATGCTTTATCATATCCTTTATTCAGTCATACTATTCATTATTCTATCCTTCATAACATTCTTTAGCCGGCCCCATCCCTTCTTTCATCCCATCCCATTATGTGCTTTATCAAATTACATCTCCCATCCCACTTTTCATCCTATCCTGACGCGTATTTTTCCCGTCCAACTATCTAAAAGCTCTCATTTTACTATCATCGAACTCCCATCCAACTTCCCATTTCATCGTATCCTTTATCCCAATTTTCATCCTATTTCTACCCATCTTTCATCATACCCTTTATCTCATTTTACTTCAACTTTCATCACATCCTAAATTTTATCTCTCATCCGTACTTTCATCTTGTAATTCATTTTATCCTTTATCCTATCCTTCACCCAATCTGACCTTACCCGTCATTCGATACTTTACCTCAACCTTCATCGCATCCCTAACACCATTCATAATCCTATCTTTTATTCTAACCTTCAACCCGTTCGTCTTCCCATACTTGTTCCCTTCCTTCATAACATCCTTCGTCCTACTCCATCCCATCGTTCATCATATCCCACCATATACTTAATTTAATAATATTTGTTTCCTATCTTTCATACGATCCCTCTGCATCCTGTTCCGCCCCACATCTAACATCTAACTCTCATTTTACTGCTATCTAAGTCCCATCCAAGTTTCTATGTTTTTGTATCCTTCACCAGAATTGTCATTATATTCCACCCCGCCTCTCATCCCACTTTCCACAAATAATTAAAATTTTCACTTTGAGACAAAATATTTATTTTAAAAATTATAATTCTGAGCGAGGCTTGAAATGTTGTTCAGAATCAGACACCATAGAATAAAAACATTTTTTGCTATGCGGACAAAGTTGAAATCCTACACAGATGAGAAGCATCTTCATCAAATCTTATCCTAGCCTTCGCCATCTTCTTTCTCTCATTCTTTATCACAGCCTTTGTCCCATCATTCATCCAATCCTTCATACCGTTTATCATTGCATCCTTTATATACCACCTTTTATCGTGTTTTTCATCTCAACGTTTATTACATTCTTAGTTCCATCCGGCATGAAATTCATATGGCCTTCATGTTAATCTTCATCCTATCCTTCATCACATCACTAATACCATATTATACTTTATCAAATTCGTCTTCCCATCCCTCTACATGTCTTTCACCTAAACCTAACCCAGCCTTCATCACATGCCTTATTTGAAAACTTTATTGCTATTCTCCATTAAATTCGTTATACCATTCTTTATCCTGTTCTTCATCACATTTCATTCCAACTATCATCTCAGTCTTCATCCCATCCATCATTCCATTGCTTTTTCTATATTTTATCCCACTTTATTCTATCTTTCATTCCATCCCTCATCTCACTCAATTTACTATCCCAGCGATTGATTCATCCTCTCCTTAATAAGATCTTATTCTTTATCCTATCCTTCCTCGCAACCTCTACCTCAAACTTCATCGCATCACTTATCCTATCCTTCAATCTCGTCCTATTCCTTATACTGTATTACCCTTTATCCCATTCGCTATCCCTCAATTCATTCCCTTCCTAATTTAATCTGCCATACCATCCTTTATCTTGCACTTATTCCTATTTATCCCCATCTCTATTATCTTTATTATATCTTTCATCCGATCCTTTAACACATATTATTGTTTATTTGCCTTATCGTCATTATTTATCCCATTCTTCATTCCATACTTAGTTCCATTCATTATCAGATCCGCTATAATATATTTCATTCCATCCTTTATCGCATCCCTTTTTCTTAAACTTTACCCGACTCCACCCTTTATCCATTTCTGCATTAAATCTCATCCCAGTCTTAATCTCATCATTTATTCTATCCTTTATAGCATCTTATCATTCACCTCATTTTTCATCCTATTTTGAAAAATTTTAATTTCCACATAAATCAGATACATTTTTATCGAATCTCATTCTGGCATTCATCTCGTCCTTTATTACATCCTTCATTCCACCATTCAGCCTATCTTTTCTCCCATTCATCATCGCATTCTTCATCCTATATTTTATTGCATCCTTCATTATATGCTGTTTAACATTCTGAACTCTATCCTTTATCTTATTCTTTATACACTATTATACTCTATCTGGTATCATCTCATCCTTCATCAAATCCTATATCACCTTTTATTCTATCTTTTATTTCAACCTATTTCGCATCCTTAAGTCCATTCGTTATTCCATCCGTCACCCCATGCATCATGACATCCTGTACCATATCCTTGATAATACCCTTCCTTTCACCCAAACCTTCAAGTCATTCTTTATACCAACCTTTATCCCATCATTCATAATATCCTTAATACCATATTATAATTTATCTGATTCGTCAACCCATCCATTATCCCATATTTTATCGGAACCCATCCTACCCTTCATCACATAATTTCCAAGCTTTATCGCAATCCTTAATTATATCCGAAATATCATCATTTATCCTATCTGTCATTCCAGCCTTAATCCCATTTATCATGCCTTATATTTTTTTATCCTTTATTTTATCTTATCTTTGATTCCATCCGTTATCCCACTCTATTTCCTATCCCATTATTGATTCCCTCCCCATTTACATCGGCCATATCAAACCTTATCTTATACTTCATTCCATTCTTTATACCTTTCTGCGTATTATTCTTAATTCCGTCGTTTATCCCATTCTTCATAACATACAAATTATTACCCCATCTTTTCTCCCATCCTCTATTCCATGATTCATATAAACGTTTATCGTACCCTCAATTTCATACGTCATCACGTCCTTGTCAGATATTTCATCTCATCCCTTATCCCATCATTTTTCTCAACTTTCATCGACCTCATCCTTTATCTCATTCTTCGTGCCGTCTTATCTTTCACCTGATTTAAAATCCCATATTTCAAACAACACTTCGTAGCTAGTAGTTAGCCACTGATTGAAATTAGTAATATTCCTAAATTATGAAAACTTAGAAATTGAAGAGTTATAATTTCTTCTTCGGCAAAGTTCAAAATACATCTTCAGCACATCTTATTCTAGCTCACAACACGTCCTTCCTATCATCCTTTATCGCATCATCCATCCCACCATTCATCCTATCCTTCATCCCTTTCATCATCGCATCGTGCACCCCATACTTTGTTTAATTCTTCATCCTATGCTGCTTCTTATTCTGCGCTCTATCCTTTATCTCATCCTTTATACACTATTATACTTTATTTGATCTTATCTCTTCTTTTAACCCATCCTTCATCGAAACCTATACTATCCTTCATCCTGTGCTTTATCCCGCTCTTCATCTCAAAATTCATCGCGTTCTTAGTTCTAGCCGTCATACTATTCTTTGTCTGAGACTTCATCCCTTCTTATACTTTATCCGACTCTTCATCCCATCCTTTATCCCATTCTTCACTCCACTTCGAACCTAAACCATTGCATCATTTACCATATCCTCATCCTATCTTTCTACACTCCCATCTCATATCTGTTCCCATCCTTTATCACATTCATATCCTTCGTCTCATTTATACATATTTATATATATATATATATATTAACTCGCACTCTATAATGCGGGATTTAAAAGAATAATCGGCATCGTATCTCGACTAAACGTGAAAGTTAATGAAACTAACCTGACCATATATACCCTCCTCTCTTCTTTCGCTTAAGATTTTAGCCGATTCCTTTTTTACACAAACTACCTTTCTTCTCGTTTACTTTTAGCTCCCCCACTCCTCTTCAAAAAAAGTACCCTAACTCGACTATTCTAGAAGCAGCCGTTAAACGAGAGATTGAATCTACGCCTTCGGAATAATATAACTGGCGAATCCCTTGTCCCAGTTTCTCGAAGAAAACTGAAAGGTGATAGTATTCTTACAGGAAATGCCCCTGCACGATTTGAATTCTAAGCGCTATTCTCGATATGGTCATTGGCACATTCGAAGAACGTTGTCTCACTTAAAGGTGATCACGACCCAGAAGTTTGCTATGCATATAGATTTGAAAATTCGACCTTGAATAAAAAATGAAATAATAGACATAGCCAAAAACTAAAAAAAACTGCCGAAATCGTCTGAGCCTTATCTCTAAGTGTTATTTGCATTTTTTTCTTTAAATTAATTATTTAAACAATTATATTGTTTATAATTTTTAAAATTTATTTAACAATTGTGGTAAACAATTCAGAGTTGTTGAGCGAAAAATAACATACCTTAAAGTATTATAAATGAAAAAAAAATTTTAATAATGCAAAAAAATTAGTTTAAGCATTGTTTTTGCCCCCTCTACGCACACAGCTTTACGATATCCCACGGCGCATATGGATTTGATTATTTATCCTACATTATAAAAAAAAACCAAAGGTCCTAAAGAAAAAGTGAAGATAGTTCGGGATTTTTCTCGGCAATATCTCCAGGTGTTTTTTTCATTTTTTTTTAAATTAATTATTTAAACAATTATATTGTTAATAATTTTAAAAATTTTATTCAACAATTGTGGTTAGCAATTCAGAGTTGTTGAGTGAAAAATAACATACCTTGAAGTATCATGAATGAAAAAAATTTTTAACAATGTAAAATAGTTAGTTTAAACATTGTTTTTGCCTTCTCTATGCACACAGCTTTACGATATCCCATGGCGCATATGGATTTGAATATTTATCCTTCATTTAAAAAAACCAAAAGTCCTAAAGAAAACGTGAAGATAGTTCTGGATTATCCTCGGCAATATCTCCAGGTGTTTTTTTCATTTTATAAAAAAATTAATTATATAAACAACTATATTGTTTATAATTTGTAAAAATTTATTTAACAATTGTGGTAAAAAATTCAGAGTTGTGGAGTGAAAAATAACATACCTTGAAGTATCATGAATAAAAAAAATTTTTAACAATGCAAAAAAGTTAGTTTAAACATTGTTTTTGCCTTCTCTATGCACACAGCTTTACGATATTCCATGGCGCATATGGATGTTATTATTTATCCTTCAATATAAAAAAAAATTAAAAGTCCTGAAGAAAAAGTGAAGATATTCCTGGATTCTTCTCGGCAATATCTCCAGGTTCTTTTTATTTTAAAAAAATCAATTATTCAAACAATTATATTGTTTATAACTGTTACAAATTTATTTAACAATTGTGTTCAACAATTCAGAACTATCTTATTTTCACTCAAAAACTCTGAATTGTTTACCACAATTGTTAAATAAGTTTTCAAAAATTATAAGCAATATAATTGTTTAAATAATAATCTTTTTAATGAAAAAAACACCTGGAGATATTGCCGAGAAAAGTCCAGAACTATGTTCACTTTTTCTTCAGGACTTTTGTTTTTTTTTCATAATGGAGAATATATGTAAATTAACAACGTAATTGTTTAAATAATGACTGTTTCAAAAAAGTGAAAAAAACCAGAGATATGGCTCAGACGATTCCGGAGGTGTTTTTAGTTTTTGTCTGCGTCTATTATTTCATTTTTTATTCAAGGTCGAGTTTTCAAATCTATATGCATAGCTAACTTCTGGGTCGTAGATGATCAGGGTGTCTACATAACCGGGAAATCAGAAAAACCACAAAATGACTGGTAATTTTCATCATTGAGAAAAATTCAGGAAATAACCAGAAATTTGATTCAGTGACCATGATTTTTCTTCTGAATGTACAAATATGCAAATTAATGTTTTTAGATTTGTATTGCTCTGATTCTGAATGGAACAGGGTAGTTCACCAAAGAATTATTATTTTGAGATTGTGAGAAGGGATTTAAATTAATATTATCTGATCCTTAGCTAGAATTTACTCACTGATTAAAATAAAAATAATTGTTAACTAATTCAAATTCAGAGAGTAAAGAATAATAATTTTGACTTTGGAACAATAAATTTCCACAAAGAATTAGGGTTTCTAGTTTGAGACAGCAAATTTGTTATAAGCATTACAATTCTGAGGGAGTTTTACGATGGAGCTAAAAATCAGACACCAGAGAATAACCTCATTTTTCGCTATGGCGGAAAATTTGAAATCCCATACGGATGAGATACATCTCGTCACAGAGTTTTATTGCGCCATAAAAAGAGGGCACAGATGCGATCAATGCGCGGTATAAAGTTGACTTTTTCATTGAATTTTTTGTTAAAATTATGAAAACCGATTCCATGTGCAGGTATCATGGAATCGGAAAAATCACTTTGAAAACGAATGTTGAAAATTGACATTATAAGTTGTGCGAAATTGATTTTTCAGAAAAATTATTTCCTTGGGTGACACTATGGACTTTTTTGGAACTCAACCCTAAAGGTTTTGCACCTCTCGGGTTTTTTTTCTGTTTTCATTATTGATTACGTGTTTGTTTGAACAATTTTTTAGAAAAATAAGTTACTATATCATGGTTGGAAGTTGTCAAAAAATAAGTTAAAGTAATTGTACTGAGTATCGAACCACAGAACTTCTGGTCAGGTGCTTTTCCATTAAGCTATTCGAGAGGTCAGAATAAGAACCTTAATACCAGAAAATAACGCTAATTTTTAGCTAAATACTAATCGTACAAATAATTTTTGAGAATTAATCTAAAAGATTTATTTCAAATAATTATCCAAAAGATTCATTATAATAATTATTTGTTTCATTAACACCTAGCTTCAAAATAGCGATTTTTCTTGAATTCAGATTCTTATTCTGATCTCTCTAATAGCTTATTGGAAAAGCACCTAACCAGAAATCAGAAGTTCTGTGATGCAATTCTCAGTGAAGCAAAAAGAGAAACATCTTTTTTTTACAGAGAAATTTAATTTTAAATTCTTTATTTTAATTATTTATGTCAGGAAGTGAAGTAATCTTCTGGTATTGATAGGGAGCTTATACCGTTAATAAATGTTTTTTTGTTAAATAAGTTAATAAATTTTGTTAGAGCCTATACTATTATTGTAGACATTTTAATTTTTAAGAAAATTTTTTAAAAAATTTGTTAAAATAATTTTATTGAAACTATTGTTTTATTTATTGTTGCATTCATCTAAAAAGGATATAATTATATCAATCTGTAGCATACGTAGCATTTCGCGAAGTTTATAGTTCATTCAGGGGTAGAAAATTAATTTCTTTTGATTGAGGATTGATCTATTTTTTTTCAAAATTCATCATTTTTGGTTGAAACCAACTGTGGTTGATTTCAAATTGGTGTTTTTTTTTTTGCTCAATTAATATCAACTATTATATTTTTCGATAAACATTCATCTATTTTGGTTTAAATTTTAACTGCTTGTTTATAAATTTATGCACTTTGTCAGAAATTTTAGTACAACGTTCAACTTTTTTTTTTTATTCGAGATGAATGAAAAATCCCAAAAAATAAAATTCTTGACTCTGTAAAATTCCCGAATAATAAAATTCGCAAATAATAAAATTACCGAAAAATAAAATTGCTGAAAAATAAAAATACCTAATTGGAAAATTTCCGAACATTAAAATGGGCGCATAATAAAATTGCCGAAAAATGAAAATACCAAATTGGAAAATTCTCCAATAATGAAATTTTCCAGAAATAAAATTCCCGAATTATAAACTTCTGAAATGAAAAATTCCTGAATAATAAAATTCACGACAGTTTAAAATATTACCGAATAATAAAATTCCCGGTAGTTAATAATAATACTGAATTGGAAAATTCTCGACAGAAAATTGCCGAATTATAAAATATCTAAATTGAAAAATTATTAAAATTGAACAATTGCAATTTTCTGCCAGGAATATATTATTCAGGAATATTCCAATTCGGTAATATTATTAACTGCCATAAATTTTCCAATTGTGGAATTTTATAATTCGTTAATTTTATTATTCGGGAATTTTTCGATTTAACTAATTTGGCAGGATATTAATATGCTTTGATTGATCACTCACCTATTTTCTTTAAAATTGTTTTTTTTTTGCTAAATTTACTGCATTTGATTTTAAGTAAAAATGTTTTCTGGTTAAAATAATATCAATTATCATATTTTTCGTTTAGAATTAAGCAATTTTAGTTTAAAAAATAGTACAATTTGTCAAAAATGTTACCATTATATTTGGTTGAAAACTACATTTTTTTAATAATAATTCATAAATTCGATTAAAAATTTAACCGTTTTGTACAAATTTCATCTTTGTAGCTTGAAAATCCGATAATTTAGTGGATTTTTCCAAATGCTGGGTTCAAAATTTATCACTTCTTGTAAATGAATCAAGTTTGATAAAATTGAAAATTCAACTATTATGGTATAAAGTTTAAAAGTTCGTTGAAAAAAAACAGAAAAATTTCGTTGAAAATTCAACTTTTTTTTTATTGTTGATTTTGGTTGAAGACATCATCGCTTTTTGTAAAAAGAAATTTTTGAAAAGCGTACAACTATTTTTTTTTGTCTCTTTTAGTTGAGAATTTACTTTTTGTTTGAAATTTGATTTATTTTGTTAAAAATGCAGTTGCTTAGTTAAAAATTTATAATTTTAGTTGAAAGTTTATCTCTTCGGTTGAAAATTTTAATATTTTGTTTCAAATTCGATTTTTTGGGGGGAAAGGGTTAAAATTAAAATATTTTGCTAAAAAATTTAACTATTTTGTGTTAAAAATTTTTCCTTTTGGATTGAAAATGTTAGAAAACTCAACAATTTTTTTGAAAATTCACATATTTTGTTAAAAATTTATCTATTTTTATAAAAATGTCAACTGTAGTTAGAAATTAACTTTTTTATTGGTAATTAAACTTTTTTGTTGAACATTCGCCCTTTTTACTAGAACATTAATTTCTTCAATTAAAAAAATTTAATGTTTTTTTGGTAAAAAATACAGCTTTTTGTTTAAAGAATGTGACTGAAAAATCTTAATTTAACCAATGCCTTTTTCTTTACAAATTTTTGATGTTATGGTTTCGACCAAATAAATTGTATTAAATAATTTGATATTAATTGTTTTTTGTCTACTTGTCTAAAATAATAAATATTTTTTAAATATTGATTTTTTATTTTTAAATTGTGAAAAAAATTCTCACTAGCTCCGCTGGGATCCGAACTCAAGACTTTCAGACTAAGCTACGGAGAGACCAGATTAATTTCTTAACAACCCTTAAAAGTTGAATAAGAATTTCATTCCCTATATTTGTAAAATAATTTTATCAAAAATTAAAATGTCTCATGTTTTTTTATATAATGGCTTTGAACAGATAAATTGTATTCAATAGTTTGCTGATAATTGTTTTCTATCTGCTAATCCAGAATCATCATTTTTTTAATATTGATTTTAAAATAATTGTGAACAAATTTCTTTCAAGCTTCGCTGGGATCCGAACTGAGGACTTTCAGATTGCCGGTCTTGTGCCCTTGCCCACTAAGCTACTGAGAAATATTTAGATCACGTCGGGATTTTTTAATAAAATTTAACAACTTTTAACGTTAAAGGTTTTAATGAAATTTATTTGACAGCTTATTTTCTTCAATGAGGTAATTTCGAAAAAGCGCAACGGGGGGAAATTCGGGATTCTAACATCCGTTCCTCATTATAAACTTGTAAACGAAAAACTTCAACACAGAAGTAGAAATGTTTGGGAGAAATATTTCGTTTCTTGTTGCTCACGCTTTATCTCCTCTGTTTCTTCTCCACTGTCACTTTAAAAAAGACCGAAACGGCAATTTACCACTTTTTTTTTTTTTTTTATTAATTAAAGCGACGAACGATATAGTTTCAAAAATAAAAGAGGCACAAAGCCAAAACTCTCCACATTCAACCTCTAATTACCCACACCATTAATCATATATAACTGGAGGCGCGATATTTATAAAAAAAAGTTTCTACAAAATACCAATTTCAACCAAAAATAATTTTTTTCAACAAATAAGACATTTTTTTACAAAAAGGATAAATTCGAAAGAAAGCATAAATTCTCAACCAAATAATTAAATTTTTAAACAAGGAAACAGAATTTAAGTTTTAACTAAACTGATGAATTAACAAATTTTTAAAATTAATTTTAAACTATATAGTTAAATTTGCGACGAAAAAGATGAATTTTCGATCACAAAAAAACATTTTCTAGCACAAAAGAACAATTTTCTACAAAATACATGAATATTTGAAATTAAAGAGTTAAGTTTTTAACAAAAAATTGAATGGTCGAATATAAAATTTAAAAAATTAATTTTTCACTATAAAAAAAAATAATTTTTTAAACAAAGTTACATTTTCAACCAAAGAAATTAATTTTCGACGAGTAAGATTAATTTTTCAATAAGAACATTAATATTATATCACAAATATGGATTTTCGATCATAAGGCATAATTGTTTATTAACCAAAAAGACGAATTTTTCAAAGAAAATACATGAATTTTTAACTAAAAAATATAAATTACTATCCAGAAATGGATTAGTTAGAATTTTCTTTTAAAATTTATACTGAGCCAATTAACAATTATATTTAAGAAAAAAATGTTAAATTTTTAACCTCAGAAATTAATTTTTAACCAAAAAGATTAATTTTTCAACCAGAAGAATAATTTTCTACCACGGAAGATTTTTCAAGAAAATGTATGGATTTTCAAGCAAAAAGTGGAACTTTAAAAACAACAAAATTTCAACAAAGGAAATCAATTTTAACTAAAGAAATGAATTTTCAACTAAAATGAGAAATTTTTAGCAAAAACTGAATTTCCAACCATGACGAATAATCGAAGAAAAGATGATTTTTCACAAAAAAAAACATTAATTTTCCATTAAAATATATAAATTTTTAACTCAAAATAGAATAGCTACATTTACAGTTTAAACATTAATTTCTAACCATAAAAAGGAGAATTTTCTATAATATAGTGATATTGTATTTTTTAAAATGAATTTTCAATAAAAAAAGAATAATTTTTCAAGAATAAAATAAATATTCTACCCAAAAGTAGAATTTTTAACAAAATACATGAGTTTTCCAATAAAAAAGATACTCAACCCAAAAACGGAATAAATGTATTTACGATTAAAAAAATTAAATTTTACCATAAAAGAACGAATTTTCTACAGAATAGTTAAATTTTCAAGCAAAAAAATAAACTTTTTACCTAAGAATTCGAGTAGTAACAATACTGATGAATTTATAATTTTTAAAAAATAATTTTAAACTACATAGTTGAATTTTTTAACAAAAAGATAAATTATCAATCACAAAGAATCATTTTCTGCCAAAAGGACAAATTTTAAACAAAATAAATGAATATTTTTAATTAACGAAATCATTTTTTAACAAAAAATTAAATAGATGTATTTACAATTTCAAAAATTAATTGTTTACTGTAAAAAACATCTAATTTTCTACCCAAGGTTGAATTTTCTACCAAAGAAATAAATTTCCGACCAGAAAGATTTATTTTTCACTGAGAAAATTAATATTCTACCACAAAAATGAATTTTCGACCATAGAAAATAATTTTCTACTAACAAAAAGGACGAATTTTTATGATAAAAACATGAGTTTTCAACTAACAAATATAAAGTATTATCCAAAAATTAAATAGTAAAAATTTTGTTTAACATGTACACTGAACCAAATAAGAATGAGATTTTAAAAAAGGGTTGAAGTTGCACGCATAGAAATATATTTGCAATCACAAATATTATTTTTTTAACCAAAAGAATAATATTTTCCCACGAAAGATGAATTTTCAATCAAATGTATGAATTTCCAACCAAATAGAGAAATTTTCAACTCAAAAAAAAATTTCCTCAGAGTAAATAAATTTTTAAACAAAGAAATTAATTTTCAACTAAAATGAGAAATCTTTTAAAAAAATCAATTTCCAACCATAAAAATTAATTAAAGGAAAATCGAGTTTTTACCAAAAACCATGAATTGTCCATTAAAAAAAATATATTTTCAAGCTAAAATCGAATAGGTATATTTACAGTTTAAAAAATTCATTTCTAACCATAAAGAAAAAATTTTCTATAGAATAGTGAGATTTTCATTTTTAAAATAAATTTTTTATCAAAACAGATTAATTAAAAAAAAAAAGGTAAATATTCTACCAAGAAAGAGAAATTTTTAACAATAAACATGAGTTTCCAATAAAAAAGATAAATTTTTAACCAAAAATGGAATAGTTATATTTTCATTTTGAAAAAAATCAATTTTTAATGAAAATGAGCGAATTTTCAAAAAATAATTAAAATTTTAACCAAAAAATTAATTTTCAGCAAAATATATACATTTTTAACTTAAAAAGATACTGTTTTAACAAAAAATAAAATAGTTAAATTTCTATTTCAAAAATGAATTTGCATCTAAAAAATATAAATTTTTATCCCAAAATGAAATGTTTATATTTACGATTACAAATTAATCATGCTTAATCATAAAACACGAATAAAGAACAATATATATTTTTATTTAAAAAAAGAAACGAACCATCAACCGAAAAGATTATTTTTTAAATGACCAATTGAATTTTCAAAAAAAAAAAATATATATATATATATATATATATGTATATCATAGTCAAAATTTTAACCAAATAAGATTTCTAATTTAATCAAGAAAAAGTAGATCTAAAATGTTGAATTCTCGTGTCAAAAATAGGAATTTTCTACAAAACAGTTGAATTTTCTGTTCAAACTGTTTGCAATTTCTCGAAAAGATTTAAAAATTGGAAATCCTTTATAGCAGGACACATTAACAATTTTCGAGATTATTTTATTTTTCGGTTTAAAATTATTATTTTTTAACGAAATTTAATCAAGAAATGCACAATTAGATCTAATAATAATGCGTGTGAAAATATCAAATATTCAATAAGCAGGAATTAAATATTAATTTTAGGTACATTGCGAAGAAAATTTCGTAGATACTTGAAATTTCTTAATTTTTATATTTTGATATTTAAAGATTTTTGTTTTGGAATTTTTTTTTTTAATTGAATTTCTTGCATAGTTGACAAATTCAATTTTTCTTATCTATGTTTCAAACTAGAAACTTTTCAATGTGTATGATAATTCTTAACAAATAAAAAAAAATTATTTGAACTAATTAAAAAAAAAGTAAATAACATTTTTTTATTTAAAAAATTAGCGATTTTATTTTGTTTCATTTGTTCCTAAACTCATTAAGATTAAAATATTTTCGATTCAGAACTTATATATTTCAAAATTTTCAAATCTTTAATGTGCTTTAAATTTTTTATTTTTGAAAGTTTAATCTGAAACTATTGAATTCGTTTAATTTTTTACCATTTTTTATTAATGTTTAAATGCACTTCAAGTTTAAACGTCTCCAATTAAAAAATCTTTACTCTCAAATGTAATCGTTTTATTAATTAATAATATATATTATAATATATAAATTAAAATTTTAGCGAAGTCTGGGTACGAAATGTTAAAAAATTTATAAATAATTAAGATGTCAAAGTATTTCAAAAATTTTGAGAGATTTAAAAATATTTGGAAAGATCTTACGGGATATAATTTAAAATATAATTTTCATGCTTTTGAAGGCTCTAAACTGGTTTTAAAATAATACAAAGATATTCTTAAGATTCCTAAAAAAATTTTGAACTTCCAATTTCTTAAATTGTGGTTTGTTTCCTCAAATATTCACATTCTTTACTATAATGCATATTTTTCCATTTTTGTTCATGAAAAAGATTTGTACTTGATTCATAATTAAATAAATCCGCGATTAAACCATGTTTGCTGATGATTTTAATTTTCAATAATAATTTATGATTAAAGCTATACAAATATATTTTGTATTCGAAACTTCGAATTTTATGAACGCGCACGTTGAAAATATATTTAAACAATCAAAATTTGTAAATGTGTCAAAGATTTCACAAACCTATCAAAATATTTCTAGGGATTTTTTAAAAATTTAATTTTTTCTCATTAAAGAAAATATTAGAATTTTATATATCAATCGAAAATCAAAGTTTTAAGCCAAAAAACGCACGATAAGAAAAAAAGTCAGAAAAAGAAAATCATTGATTTTTGAAAACGCCACAAGATTATTATAACAACTTTTTGGAATTTGTCGATAAGATACAAATTTTGTTTTCAGGATTCTGATCTAGTTAGAAATTCGAGTTTTATTGACCAAAAAATCGTCAATCAGAAATTTCTAATTCTTTTAACAAGGTCTAAATTCTAAATTTAAATTGTAGTAATTATCTTTAGCTATTTTAAATTCCACGATTTCTAAATACTTTAAATTATTTAAACAATAAATTAGCTTTAAAATTCCAAAATTTAAATTTTTTGTTCCATTATCTAACTTTTATTTTATTTTTTGCAAATGAAAATCTTATCTATGAGTATTAGAATTCTTCTTGATAGAGAAGAATCTCTCATTGATTTTATTTATACACAAGAAATTTTGTAAATTGAAAATTGTTGTTATAAATTTAAAAAATAAACCCTTTTATTCAGCTTGCTTTTTTTTAAAAACCATTTACAATTAAATATTGTTCATTGAGAACTTATTTATTTTAAAATTGTTCAAATTTTATATTTTAAAACATGCTACATTTTTTCATGATTAATCTGAAACTATTTAATTTTTTATATTTATAATTTAGAAACTTTCAAATTTAGAAACTTCGTTTTGAGATTGTTCTATTTTGATGGTGTTTAAATATTATAATAATTATTATAATTTTTACTTTCCGCTTCCGATTTTTTAAAATTCTAAATGTAAATAAATAATACATAATTAAACAATTAAGTTATTAATTCTTAAATTACAAAAATTCAAAATTAAATACATTTAAATAAATTAATCATAAAAATAGTATGGCACAAGGGTTAAAATGGCCAAACAAAGAGTTTTGAAATCTAAGCAAATTTTTAATAATTTCGGTTTTATGTTAAGATATCAATTTTGAATTCTGAAAATTTCAAGATTCACCAAAAAAAAATTCTAAAAGATTTTAAGACAATTTTTTTTTATTTTGCAGGATTGTATACAATTTAAGCAAAACTTTGAATTATTTCAGAAGATATACCGAAGTTTGGGAAAAATTAAAAAAGAATCTTTTTAAAAAACTTGAAAGATTTCAACATAATAGAAAATTTTCTTAATATTTATGCATACATTTCAATTGACTTTTAATTTAAAAAAATAATTATAAGAGAATTTTTTTAAAACATTCCAGACGATTTTAAACAATTTCTCAAAACTTCGAAATATAAGGTTTTTTTTAATCTTGTGAGCTCTTAATAAAATAAAAAATTGTTTTAAGATTTCCGGAAAAACTGCGTAAGATTTTGTATTTAAAAAAAATTAATTTTCAAACATAGGATGAAAATACTTCAAAACATTTTAAAAGATTGCTCAAAATATCCAATGAAAGCTGAACATTTTTAAAACAAGTCTTTAAATATTGAAAGTTTTTATAGAAATTTTAGGAAGAATTCGAAAAATCTTAGAAGTTATTTATAGGATAATAAAAATAATTTCTTAAAATTACCTAAAAAATTCGAAATGATTATTCTGAAAAATTTATTATTATCAAAACACTCAAAATTCCAAAATACATCAAACATTTTATACGCATCTTAAAATATTTTAAGGGATTTTTTTTTATATTTAATTTTTTTCGGTAAGATACAAATTTTTCTTTTAAAATATGCATTAAGCATTAATGCTAATATTTTTTTCATTAAGAACTTATTATATTTTCTCTAAATGTCAAGCTAAGTACGAAACACATTTTTAATCCTCTATACTATGTAAAATAATTGAAAACATTGTGCACCACAAAATTCAGTTTAATTATCTAGATATTCAAGTTAGATTTGCCAAAAAATCGTTCACCAGAATATTCTAATTCTTTTAACCAGATCTAATACTAAGAGCAATTTTAACCATCTTTTCTGGATAAAATAAGCAAAATTTTGTTGCTTAAATTCGGGATTATTATTAATAATAAATGCACTAAATTCTTTTTGGAAGCTTCATTTAGATTTTACAAAAGTAAACTGATATAAGCCATATCCATCTTGAAATCGCCACCTCAATTTTTTTTATTTACTGATAGATTGGATGATGTTTCATGCTGCCCACTCTTCCGGGAAATTGTTATTAAAACAGAAGGCTAAAAATGATAAAAAAATCTTTTTTAGATTTATAAATAAAGATAAATTATAACCTTAAACAATAAAATAAAAAAGTTTTTATTTTATAGATGCAGCTGGAATTTTTAGAAACTTACTTGATGAAAGTCAGGTTACAATATTCATTTACAACTCCTTGAACAGCATTTGATTTGTCCGCTTCCGAAGTGCAGACTTTATTTACCAATTTTTGTGCTATTGATTTAATTTTTCTATCTTGATTGCACATTTTGTCTATAAGATCTTCGTATGGTTTTTCTCCAGGTTTCAGTTTATTTCTTATATTTTTTTCTACTGCTTTAGTAGCTGCAGATAATTCATTCCTCAAAACATCATCACCTTCAACTCTTTTGTGGTAGCAAACAAGATTGTATGGTATTTGAAGGCCCAAAATGTTGCGAGAAAAACCTGTTTGTCATTAAGGCATGAATGACAAAATTATTAATTTTGCAAGATTAGTTTTAAGGTTTTCAAATATTTAAATAATATAAATTAAATTTATTTCTAAGAAAAGATCTTCTCCTTTCGCTCCGCTGGGAACCGAACCACAGAACTTCCGATTCCCAGTTACTAGAGAGATCGAGAGGAGAATCCTTTTTCAGAAATATACGCATTTTTTCGAAGAAATCTTTCGAAATTAAAAACAAAAATGGCCATCAAATCTTTAAAATCTTTTTCGATATCTTTATACATCATTCAAAATATTTTTAAATTTTGTTTAAAAATTAATTTCTTTTTGTAAATAAAAAAAATCATTAAATATTCTTCCAGGGACCTTAAGATAATTTTTTATTCTCTTAACACCTTTCAAAATTCATAAAAAGCTTCTGGATTTTTTCAAAATTTTTTCAATTTTATATTATTCTTAACATTTTTCTCAAACTTGTAAATAGATTTCAAATTATTCGAATTTTGCTTAATATTTCTGAAAAAAGTTTTAAAAATTAAAGAATTTCCTAAAAATCTTTCAGACCTTTTTCGATATTTTTATAAATGTTTTGATTTTTTTTTAATTACTTATTTTAAATAAAAAATAATTTTTAATTTAATATAACGAAAAGTTACAACAGCTAATTTTTTTTAACAATTTAAAAAATCTTTTAAAATACAAAATTTTAAAAAATATATTTCTTTTAATATAAATTTTTTAAAATAAAGAATCGAAAAAGATTTCCTTAGGAAACTTAAGAAATTTTTTCATTATCTTTAAACCATCCGAAATCCTTGAAATGCTTAATAATTTTATTTCAAAATATTCGATTTTCTACATTTTGTTTACAATTTTTCGAAAAATCTTTCAAAAAATGACCTTAAAATATATAAGATGTTTTTCGACATTTTTATTAATCTTCTAAGGGAGTTAACATTATTTTTTAATTTTCTTTAAAAATTGATTTTTTTAAATAAAAATGTATTAAATATTTTTCTAGGTTTTATTTTTGTTTGAAATCTTTTAAAATCGACATTTTGTTTAAACCTTTTAAAAATCTTTTCCAATATTGATTTTTACAGTTACCTAAAACTTCTTGATTCATTTTAAAAGAGTTGAGTTTTTCCTAATTTGTTTTCAAAAAGTTACAAAAATTTAAAGAATTATCTTTAAATATTAAACATCTTTTTCGACATTTCTATAGATGTTTTGAAATCTATTTGAATTTGCTTTTAAAATTATTTTATTTTATTAAAGTTATTTTACATTTCTCCTCCACTAAGAATCTTAAGACTATTTTTTTATTTCGAGACCTTTTAATATTTCTAAAAAGCTAATTGGTTTCAAAGTATAAAAAAATTAACATTTTATTAGAAATTATTAAAAATCTTTTCAAGCTGGAAATTATATTTCAATATTTTCAAAAATTCCAAATATTTCCTAAACCAACTCGAATTTTTGCTAACATTTTATTATATAGAAAATCTAAAAAATTTACCTTTAAAATCTTTTACAATTTTTTTTTGGTAAATCATTGAAAATATTTTTAATTTTTGTTTAATTTTCTCTTAAAATTTATTGTTCGAAATAATAAGCCATTTGGAATTTTCCCAGAAATCTTGAAAAAATCTTTTATTCTTTTCAAATCTTTCAACATTTTTGAAAATTTTTTTCTTAATCTTCAAAAAACTAAATTGTGTTTAAAAATTGTTTGCAATCTTGTCAAAATTTAAATTATTTTATTATTTTTTCAAAACTCTAAAATATCTTTTGAAATAATTTAACTTTTTCTTAAAATTGGTTATTTTCCTGCAAAATAAAAATTGTCTTAAAATCTTCATGCTTGTTTTTCGAGATGTTCAAACAATTTTTTTTGAATTAAAATGAATCTTTTAAAATAAAACCTAAATAATGTTCAAATTGCTCAAAAAAAAAATTTTCTTTGGTGATTTTATCACTTTTACCATAATAATTTTATGATTAATGTTCTTGATAATATAATAGATTTCTTTGAATATATTTGGAATTTCTGTAATTTTAAAATCCTAATTCTGCTATTCTATGTTATATCTATTTTCCTTAAAAACTTTAAAAAAATTAATTATATCAATGAAAGAGATTTTTAATCAAAAATTCAATTTAATTGAATTAAGGAGTGAAAAATCGACTCAGAATCTATTTTTTATTAATTCGAAATAAAAATTCTTGTTTTTAAAATGGCAAAAACCAAATTTCGTAATTAATGTTTACAATTAAAGAATAAAATCTTATAGTCTATTTAAAACATTTTCAAAATTTCAATTATGTTTCCAACTTTTTTAAATAATCATCTCAAGATCTAAGGTATCTTAGAATCTATACAAAACTGATAATACGTCAGAATATGTTATGGAATAATTCAAAACATTCCCTATTTTTTATAATACTGTGAATTTAAAAATATTGTTTTTGAGAAATTTTAATAGTTTTCAAAGAATCTGTATTATCATCAGAGAATAGCATAATTTCTTAACATATTTACAGACTAGATGGAGCCATGAAATAAAATTTTGGTGAATAAAATGTTTTCTGAAAAAAGATCTCCTTTCGCTTTGCTGGGAATCCAACCACAGAAATTCGAATTCTAGTTCTACTCTCCCATTAAGCTACTAGAGAGATCGAAAGAAGAATCCTTTTTCAGAAATATACGCATTACTATACGAGCTGTTACAGGTCAAATTTTTCAAGGACTCTGTATTATCATTTAAAAATTATAAAATTTCGTAACGTCTTTACAGACTAGATGGAGCCACGAAATAAGCATTTTGTAAATAAATTTTTTTTCTAAAAAAAGATCTCCTTTCAATTTCTCTAGTAGCTTAATGGGAGGGCATCCAACTGGCAATCAGTAGTACTGTGGTTCGATTCTCACCGAAGCTAAAGGAGAATATCTTATTTCAGATAAAAATTGTATTTAAGAAGTTTTTAATTAATAGCTCCATTTAGTCTGTAAATACATTAAGGAATTCTTTTATTATCTGATAATAATACAGATACCTCGAAATTTTTGACTTGTAACATCTGGCATAATAGTGCGTGTATTTCTGAAAAAGGATTTTTCTCTCAATCTCTCTAGTAGCTTAATGGGAGAGTAGACCAGAATTCGAATTTCTATGGTTGGATTCCCAGCAAAGCGAAAGGAAATCTTTTTTCAGAAAACATTTTATTCACAAAAATTTTATTTCATGGCTTAATCTAGTCTGTAAATATGTTAAGAAATTATGTTATTCTCTGATGATAATACAGATTCTTTGAAAACTATTACAATTTCTCAAACAAAAAATTTTTTAATTCATAGTATTATAAAAAATAGGGAATATTTTGAATTATTCCAAAACATATTCTGACGTATTATCAGTTTTGTAAAGATTCTAAGATAATTTAGATCTTAAGATAATTATTTTAAAAAGTTGGAAACATAATTGAGATTTTGAAAACGTTTTAAATGGACTAGAAGATTTTATTCTTTAATTGTAAACATTAATTATGAAATTTGGTTTTTGCCATTTTAAAAACAAGAATTTTTATTTTGAATTAATGAAAAATAGATTCTGAGTCGATTTTTCACTTCTCAATTTAATTAAATTGAATTTTGGATTTAAAATCTCTTTTATTGATATAATTAATTTTTTTAAAGTTTTTAAGGAAAACAGATATAACATAGAATAGCACAATTAGGATTTTAAAATTACACAAATTCCAAATATATTCAAAGAAATCTATTATATTATCAATAACATTAATCATAAAATTATTATGGTAAAAGTGATAAAATCACCAAAGAAAAAATTTTTTTTGAGCAATTTGAACATTATTTAGGTTTTATTTTAAAAGATTCATTTTAATTCAAAAAAAATTGTTTGAATATCTCGAAAAACAAACATGAAGATTTTAAGACAATTTTTATCTTGCAGGTCTATAACCAATTTTAAGAAAAAGTTAAATTATTTCAAAAGATATTTTAGAGTTTTGAAAAAATAATAAAATAATTTAAATTTTGACAAGATTGCAAACAATTTGTAAACACAATTTAGTTTTTTGAAGATTAAGAACAAAATTTTCAAAAATGTTGAAAGATTTGAAAAGAATAAAAGATTTTTTCAAGATTTCTGGGAAAATTCCAAATGGCTTATTATTTCGAACAATAAATTTTAACAGAAATTTAAACAAAAATTAAAAATATTTTCAATGATTTACCAAAAAAAAATTGTAAAAGATTTTAAAGGAAAATTTTTCAGATTTTCTATATAATAAAATATTAGCAAAAATTCGAGTTAGTTTAGGAAATATTTGGAATTTTTTAAAATATTGAAACATAATTTCCAACTTGAAAAGATTTTTTAAAATTTCTAATAAAATGTCAATTTTTTATACTTTAAAACCAATTTTCTTTTTAAAAATATTAAAAGGTCTCAAAATAAAAAAAATAGTCTTAAGATTCTTAGTCGAGGAGAAATTTAAAATGATTTTAATGAAATAAAATAATTTTAAAAGAAAATTCAAATAGATTTCAAAACATCTATAGAAATGTCGAAAAAGATGTTTAATATTTAAACATAATTCTTTAAATTTTTGTAACTTTTTGAAAACAAATTAAGAAAAACTGAACTCTTTTAAAATGAATCAAGAAATTTTAGGTAATTGTAAAAATCAATATTGGAAAAGATTTTTAAAAAGTTTAAACAAAATTTCGATTTTAAAAAATTTCAAATAAAAATGAAACCTAGAAAAATATTTAATAAATTTTTATTTAAAAAAATCAATTTTTAAAGAAAATTAAAAAATAATGTTAAGTCCCTTAGAAGATTAATAAAAATGTCGAAAAACATCTTATATATTTTAAGGTCATTTTTTGAAAGATTTTTCGAAAAATTGTAAACAAAATGTAGAAAGTCGAATATTGTGAAATAAAATTTTTAAGCATTTCAAGAATTTAGGATGGTTTAAAGATAATGAAAAAGTTTCTAAAGTTTCCTAAGGAAATCTTTTTCGATTCTATATTTTTAAAAATTTATATTAAAAGAATAATATTTTTTTTAATTTTGTATTTTAAAAGATTTCTTAAATTGTTAAAAAAATTAGCTGCTGTAACTTTTCGTTATGTTAAATTAAAAATTATTTTTTATTTCAAATCAGTAATTAAAAAAAAATCAAAACATTTATAAAAATATCGAAAAAGGTCTGGAAGATTTTTAGGAAATTTTTTAAATTTTGAAACTTTTTTCAAAAATATTAAGCAAAATTCGAATAATTTGAAATCTATTTAAAAGTTTTAGAAAAATGTTAAGAATAATATAAAATTGAAAAAGTTTTGAAAAAATCCAGAAGCTTTTTATGAATTTTGAAAGGTGTTAAGAGAATAAAAAATTATCTTAAGGTCCCTGGAAGAATATTTAATGATTTTTTTTTATTTACAAAAAAAAATTAATTTTCAAACAAAATTTAAAAATATTTTGAATGATGTATAAAGATATCAAAAAAGATTTAAAAGTTTTGATGGCAATTTTTGTTTTTAATTTCGAAAGATTTTTTCGAAAAAATTGTAAGAAATGTATACTTAGGAAGATTTTGAAGAATTTTCGGGATTTTGTATAGTTTTAACATAATAGAATTTTTCTCAGTTTCGTGGAACAATAGAAAATGATTTTTATTTGAAAAAAAATTATATTAAAAGAGTATTTACAAGCAAAATTTCAAATGATTTTCAAAAGTGTTTCAAAAACCTCGAAAATTTTAAATAAATTTTGTTAATTTTTCGTAATATTAAAAAAGTTTGAGAAACTCTTATAAGTCCTAAATAGATTCGAAAATAATTTCAAAAGCTTTAAAAAAATTGTAAATTTTCGAAAATATCGAAGTTTTAAAAGAATTTTGATTTTTGTGTACAAAATTTATGTATATTTTCTAGAATAATTTAACTGTTTGGTTTATAATTTAACTATTTGGTTTAAAAATATACTCTTCAATTCAAAATTTAATTATTTGGTTTAAAAATAAGCTTTTTAATCAAAATTATCTGGTTTTCTTTTGAAGATTTATATTTTTATGTAACAAAATTGAACTGATTTTCGAAAATTCATGTGGATTTGATTTAATGTAAAAATTAAAACAAAAAATGAATAGCTATTTGAAATTTTAATTTTGTAACAAAAATTGCTCTTCAATTTTTTGGTTCTTTCTTAGAAAACTGATTTATAGCGCACAAAAAAGTTCGGGAATATTTTATTGTCAGAAACGTTTTTTTCATCATTTTATAATTTTGTGAATTAGCTATTACGGAATTTATTATGCTGGGAATTTTATTTTTGGGATTTTTTATTCGATCTAGAAAAATAGACACTTTAGAAAAATATAAACACTGTGAACTTAATTTTTTAAATAAATTTGGGTCCTAATTTCAATGACCATACCTAATACGTTGCTAATTAAACAAAAAATTAATTAAAAAACGAATTGAAAAAAAAAAATTTTTTCGGCTTAGCCTCACTCTCTCCTGCTTTAAAAGTATTAAGAACTAAAGAAAAGTAAAAGTAAAATTAAAAAAATGTATTTAAAATATTTAAAAAGTATTTTATACTCACAAATAAGAAGAAGCGAGATCATAAAAATTGAAAACTTCATTTTTTATTGTTTCTTTATTATATTTTAAGCGAAAACTACTTTTTAGATAGAACAACTTTTTTTTCAAATGTGAACTGAATTTTTATTTAAAAAAAAATTATACCCGCTGAGGTAATCGACCAAAAGATAAAAACGTCTGATAAACAATCCTAAAATCTATTAAGCAACTGTGTCTGATGAAATCACAAAATAAATTACAGCAATAAATATTAAATAAACTTAAAATATAAGGTTCAAATTTCAAAAGTTTTCAGAAGATTCGAGAATAATTTCAATCTTGAGAATAATTCAAAAAAATTTTAACAAAATCGAGATTTTGGAGATATTTTCAATTTATAAAGAATTTTATTATTGAATGATAACTTTATATTGATAGAGAAGGATTTCTCATTTTCTGAATTTTTAAACAAGACCTTTCGTCAATTAAGACTTTTTGTTATAAATTAAAAATGAGTAATTTTTTAGTTTTCTTTGTTCTTGAAGCCATTTACATTTAAATATTGTTTATCTGAAATTAATTTATTATTTATTTTGAGATTATAAAATTTTTAATTAATGTTTCAATATAATAATTAATATTATTTAAATTTCAGCGCTTCCAAATTGAAATTTTATACCCCCAATTGTGGTAAAATTTAAATTTTGATTTTAAATCCCTTTCAATTGGATATAATTAATTTTTAAACGATATCCAATTCAAAATAGATAAAAAGTCAAGTTCTTCATTCTGAAATTTAAAAAATTTTAAACCAATACATTTAAACAAATTTATTATAAAAATATTATGAAATAAGTAGTAAACTGACCAAAAGAAGACTTTTGAATAAATATTGTTTCATTTTAAAATGTTAATTTTGAAATTTAAAGATTTTAAAATGTCGAAAAAAAATCTTAAAGATTTTAAAACAATTTTTTTCATTTTGTAGAATTATAAAATTCCTGGGTAAATTTTAAATGAATCTTTATTTCGAAAGATTAATTTGAGCAAGAAATTTAAAAACGTTTTCAAAACGTTTCTAAAAATTCTTGAACATATCGAACAAAATCTGATTATTGTAATTCAAGTTTTTAAATGTTAAGTGCTTTTTCAAAAACTTAAAATGATCGAATCTATTTAAAAGATATTCATGTTTTGAAAATTTTTTTTATAACAATGTAAAATTTTGAAATTCTTTTCAAAAGATTACGGTGATCATTCTGAAAAATTTGTTTTTATAGAATAAATTTTTATAATTTCAAAACATTCTCGAAATTACCCAACAGAAATCGCGAAGATTTCAGGAAAATTATTATAATTTTCCGAAAATTCAAAAAAGGTTCAAAAAGATTGAAACAGATTTCAAAAATATCAGAAAAGCCTAGAACTTCTAAGCAGATGAAAAAATAATTAAAAATTTCAAAATATTAAAAAGAATTGAAAAAATGTAGATTTTTTATAATTTTGAAGTTTTTTCAGATATTTTAAAAGTTCTTAGGAAAATAAAAAGCTTTTTAAAATGTTTTTGGGAAAATTTGAAAATATTTTTTATTTTATCATATTAAATGAGAAATTTTATTTTGGGATTTTAAAATTTTCTAAAACAAGTATTTTTTCGAAAATAAGTCTTTTTTATAGAAAATTCATCGATTTTGATTGAGGTTTAACTACTTGCTTTAAAATTAACTTTTCTGTTGAAAATTTATAGGTTCGTGTGAAAAAATTAAATTATTTGGTGGAAAAATTATCTCATTTGAAAAAATTTCCACTTTTTTGTTTTCATTTTTTGTCAAAAATCATGTTTCCCTTTAAATTTCTAAAGATTTCAAAAGATTTGTAAAAATATCGAAAAAGTTTTGGACGATTATCAGGCAATTTTTTTAAAGTTCAAACTTTGAAGATTGAAGATATTTTGAAAAGATTTTAAACAAAATGTCAATTTTTAAGATTTTGAACAAAAAATCCAGAAACGTTTTAAGATGTTTAAAAGGTTTCAAGAGAATAAAAATTTTTTGGTCCAAGGAAAAATATTTAATTATTTTTCTTTAAAAAAAATAATATTTAACAAAATTGAAAGAAAATTTCGAATCATTTTGAAGATTTCGAATGGTTTTAAGATGATAAAAAAAATTTTTCACAGATTCCTGGGAACATTTCTAAAGATTTTTTATATAGGAAAGTTTATAATAGATGAATATTACTAAGCGAAATATTTAATTTTAAAGTATTTCCAAATTTTGTTTTAAAACCCCGAAGATTCTAACTCAATTTTTGTAATTTTGCAAAATATTAAAAAATCTTCAGAAAATTTTTAAACTGTTGAAAATATTGGAGAATAATTTTAACAGGTTGAAGAAAATTATATACGAAATGTAAATTTTCGAAAATATCGAAGTTTTATAAGAATTTTGAAATTTTTCTACCAAATTCATCTATTTGTTTGAAAATAATTGAACTATTTGGTTCAGTATTGAATTTTTTGCTTTAAATTTAAGTTTTTGCTTCAAATTATTTACTTTTCTTTAAAAGATTTATATTTTCATATGACAAAATTGAACTGTTTTGTCGAAAATTCAATTGGTTTTGATTGGAAATAAAAATATTTTTTGGTTTGAATATGGAATATTACATTACATTTTCGGTCAAGAATTCATACTTTGTAGTAGAAAACTCAACTTTTTTTTTTAAATTAAAATTTTTACTAAACAAAAAACATTTTTAAATTAAAAATCGAATTAAAAAAATAATGTGTCGGCTTTAACTCACTTTCCAATATTTTTAAAAGTATACATTTCATACTCACAAGTAACAAGAAGTGACATCAGAAGAATTGAGAACTTCATTTTTTATCGTTCCTTTGTTATATTAAAAGCGAAAATTACTTCTTGGATGGAGCAGGATAATTTTTTTTTAACTGAATTTTAATTTTTTTGAAATGATTTCAAGTACTCGCTGAGGTAATCAACAAAAAGATAAAATCCACTAATTAACAATCATAAAAGCTATTGCGCAGTTATGACTTATGAAATCACCAAATAAATGACTGCAATAAATATTGATTAAGCTTACAAGATAAATTTATTTTTTTATTTCAAAATTCATAACGTCAAACATTGTACACATATTATAGGCGAAATTTTATTTACTTTGATTAAATTCAACAAATAAGGCACATGAAAAAATTTAATTAATAAATTACATACGCATGTTGAAATCAAATTTAAAATATATAATAAAAAATTAAAAGTAGAGTAAAAGTAGAATTTATAGATTTTATTTTGAGAATGTAGAATTTTCAGTTCGGTTTTGATTATAATAATGATTATTCAAAATAGGTAAAAAGTAAAAAATTTTATTCCTTAATAACACAAATTTGAAACTGAATATATCCAAAAATGTTAATAATAATAATAATAATAATAATAATAATAATATTATAGCTTAAGTGCTAAAATTGTAAAACAAAAACTTTTGAAGTCTGAACAGAATTTAAATGATTTCGGTTTTATTTAAAAATATTAATATTTGGTTCTGGAAATGTTAAAACAATTTGTTTTATTTTTCAGAATTATAAAAAATTCAGAAAAGCTTTAAATTATGCAAAAGGCATTTCAAAGTGTTCAAAAGATTCAAAAATAATCTAAATCGTGAGACAATTAAAAAAATATATTTAATTAAAATTTCTTTAAATTTTGAATAAAAAGCTTGAGTTTTAAAAAATAATTTGAAAATATTTCATAACATTTTAAATTATTTTGTAATATTTCGAAAAAGTATGTAAAAGATTTTGGAATTAAATTTTTTAAATTTACAAAATAAAAAAATTTCTAGCGAGTTTATGAGTCATTCATGTTAAAGCTTTGTCAGGATTTCCGATAGTTTCAAAATAATAGAAAACATTTCTTGAATTTTAGGAAAAAAATTTGAAATTTTTTGATTTCAAAAAAGTATTTCAAGAAAATGTTACTAAAAAATGCGAAAATAGCAATGGTTATTTTATAAAAGTTTTAGGAGAAATTCTAATCGTTTCAAAATGTATTTAGAAAGCTTAGAAATTTAAAAAGAATTTAAAAGAATTTAATGAAAATTTGAAAATTAGAAGATTTAAAAAAAAATTTTTTTAATCTTTATAAGGATTTCGGATGGTTTTAAAATGATAAAAAAAACTCTCAAGAATCTTAGGAAATTTTAATATGATTTTTTGTTTTGAAAAATGTATTTGAATAAAAAAAAATTTTTGTAGGTTTCCTTAATTTCAAAAATATTTTAAGAAAAATTGGACTCGTTTTAAAAGAAACTTGAAAAGCTTAAAAGCTTTGAAACATTTTGAAAATAATTCAAATCTTTCGAAAATATAGAAAAATGGAATTTAACTTTTTAAACATTTTGAATAAAAATTTTGAATTTCGAGAGAAAATTGGAAAACATTTCATATGACTTCCTGATATATCGAGGAAGAATCTAGATTTTAAATCTAAATTTTACAATTCTGCAAAATCAAAACATTTTAGAAAAATATGAATTATTTCAAAAGTGATTTAGAAGGTTTAAAAGGATATAAAAATAATTTTCAAACTTGAAAAGATTTAAAAAAATTTTTAACCAATTATCGATTTTTTAAGATTCTGAACTACTAAAATGTTAAAGCTTTTTAAGGTTTTCGGATTGTTTCAAGGTATTTAAAAACATTTTTTAAGACTCTTAAACAGATTTGATATGATTTTTAATTTTTTTTAATTTTATTTGAAAAGAATGTTATTTAAAAAATTGAAAAATATAAAAATATTTGAAGACTTTTTTTCATTTTTTAGGATTATAGATATTTTTGGAAAAACCTTTAATTATTTTTAGAAAATATTTTAAAATTTCAGAAGTTTTCAGAAGATTCAAGAATATTTTCAATCTTGAAAATATTTTTGAACTTTTTAAAAGTCGAGATTTGTTTTTGTTCAGTTATCTGATTTTAACTGACTTTAACATTTTTTATATTTTTAAACATTTTTCTTTTGAGATTATCTTTTGAGGTTGTACAATTTTCAATTGATTTTTGAGTACTATGATAATTATTTCAATTTAAGCACTTCTAATTTGAATTTTGTTACTCCTAAATGTTATTAAATTTGAATGTTGATTTTAATTCTCTTTCAATTTATTATAAATAATTTTTGAACAATATTCAATTAAAAATTTAGGATAACTTTTCATTATTTCAGAAGATGTTTAGAAGTGATAGAAAGAAAAAAAGCATTTTTAAAAATCTGGAATGTTTTAAGAGAATAATAAAGTTTCTCAAGGTTTCCAGATAAATGTTTAATTAATTGTTATTCCAAACTATTGATTTTAAGGGAAAACTTAAAAATATTTTAAACCATTACAAATTATTTCCCAAACCTTTGAAATAGAAGCTTTTTAAGAAGTTCAAAGATTTTAATACAATAAAAAATTGTCTTAAGATTCTCGGAAAAATCGCATGCGGTTTTTTATTGGAAAAATTGTTTAAGAAAATTTAAAAATGAGCTGTTCTCATTACAGAAAATACTTAACCTCCTTTTTAGACTGGATAGAAAATTAATTAGAAAGATTTTTTAATTAAAGGTTTCTTCTAAAAAGCCTACTCTCGTTAGAGGAAATACTTAACGCTATTTTTCGACTACATGGAAAATGAATTTAAAAAGTTTTTTAATTACATTTTTTTATAAAAAAGATGTACTCACGTTACAGAAAATGCTTAACGTCATTTGTTGACTAGATGGAAAATAAATTAAGAACATTTTTAAATTAAACTTTTTCTGAAAAAAGATCCACTCATGTTAAAGAAAATACTTGAAACCATTTTTCGACGAGATAGGAAATAAATTATAAAAATTTGAAATCAAAGTTCTTTCTGAAAAAAGATCTACTCTTATTACAAAAATTACTTAACGCTATTTTTCGACTAGATATAAAATAAATTAAACCATTTTTCGATATAAATTTTTTCTGAAATAAGATATATGCTCGTTACAAAAAATACTTAATGCTAGTTTTAGACTAGGTGGGAAAAAAATTAGAAACATTTTTAAGGTACTTTTTTCTGAAAAAAAAGATCTACTCTCGTTGTTTACGAGAGTATATCTTTTTCCAAAGAATTAAGTTAAATATTTTCCGTTATTTGAAAAGTCAACTTGATCGATATAGTGATTTCTATTTTCACTGTAGTGAAAAAGATGTCTGGATTGATCGATGGTAACTAGCTCTGTTGATTATACAGATTCCTTTAAATTACTCGTATCATAAATGTAAAACCTGGATTGAGATAGCGCATATTTAAAAAAAATTCTTTTTTTGATTTCTCTAATAACTTCATGGGAAAGCACCCGAGGGTCAATCGGAAGTTCTGTACTTTAATTCCCAGTGGCGCGAAAAGAGTAGATCTTTTTTCGGAAAAAAAATTTAGTTTCGAAATTTCGTAAATTTATTTTCCAAACATTTTGAAAATGACGGTAAGTATTTTCTGTTATTTGAATAGTGAACTTGATTCATAGGTTGATTTCTATTTTCGGGGTGGTAAAAACGATATCTACACTGATCGATGGTAACTATCTCTGATGATAAAGCAGATTCCTTCAAATTACAATTATATGCGTAGCTTTTAATCAAATCTAAAATTTACAATAGAAAATTAAAAGCAAAAAAAAATTTTAATTTAAAGTATTGAATTAAAACATAATAGAATTAATGAGGATAAATCATTGACAAAATAACGCACCCCATAATTTAAAATTTCAAAATTTCAAAAAAATCTCGACCAATTAAATATTCAAAAATTAGCTTTTCTCTGCGGTTTTCGATCTAATATTATGAAACTTGGCTATAAAAAGAATCATCACTTTGAAAAGCATTCTAAATTTTGAAAATCTAAGATGGCGAGGTGAATAATAATTTTTCATTAATGTTGATAAAATTTTCATAAATTCAGTTTGATACTTTATAGAATATAAAATTTTAAGCTAATAGCGTGTAAATAAATACTAAAAATACATTTCATTTTTGTTACAAATTTTTTTCGTAAAAAACACAAATTTTTCTTTGAGGGCATGTATTTAACATTAAAGTTAAATTTTTTTTTAAATTTCTAATGTCTTTACCCAGATCTATTACTAAAAGCATAATTAAAAAAAAATTCTGGAAAGAATAACCAGCATTCTGTACCTAAGATTTAAGAATATTATTAATAATAAATGCAGAACATTCATTTTTGAAGGTTTATTTTAATGTAAAAGAGTAAAATCATACAAGCAATAAGCTTTTTTACAAACGTCACCTCAATTTTCAGTAATTACTGATGGATCAGATTGTGCTTCATGATGTCTATCCTTCCAGGGAACAATACTTACAAGGCTAAAAATAATTTGAAAGATTTTTTAGATTCCTAAATAAATATAAATTATTAACTTAGAAAATTAAGCAAAGATTAAGCAATTAATTAATTTTCAAGTTAATTAAAAAATTAACTTGAATTAAGCATAACATTTTTTATTTATAGATGTAGCTGGAATTTTTAGGAAACTTACTCTGCGAAAGCAATGTCACAATACTGAGATACAAGTCCTTGAACAGCTTTTGATTTGTCTTCTTCGGAAGTGCAGACTTTATCGACTATCTTTTTTGCTAATGAATTCATTTTGCCATCTTTAGGGCACATTTCCTCTACAAAATCACCGGCTGGTTTTCCTTCAGTTTTCATTTTTTCTTTCATTATTTGTTCTAATGCATTAGTAGTTGCAAATAATTCATTCCTAAGAGCATCATCACCTTCAAACCTTTTGTGGTAGCAAAAATGATTGTATGGTATTTCAATATGGCCCAAAATGTTGCGACAAAAACCTATTTTTAATCAAATTATCAAGGCGTGAGTGCTATTTTTAGGAAACTTGTATAGAATAATCATATTTCTTAAATGTTTTAAAATATTTTAAAAAATAATTTGGAAGCTATTCAGAAAATTTTTTAAAATTTCAGCGTTATACAAATTTTTCCCTCTCACATACAGTGATGCCAAAATGACTTTTTTTTGGTTCAAAATACGATCGAGACTGATTTTTAATTTGGTTTTACGATTTCGTTATAAATAAATAAATATGACGAAAAAAATGACAATTTTTTCTATTTTAAGTTCCCGGTGCCCATCAATAATAGGAAAATTGTTGGTATCGCCGACGTTTTATAAATTTACATTATATAAAGATATTCCATCATGATACAATAAACAAACAAATTTTATTAACAAATTATTTTTTGAAAATGTGTTTTCTATCATTTTCAATAATCGAAAGTTTTTTAAAGTTATATTGCAAGAAATTTGGATGGGAACAATATTTTAATGAAGGAAATTTCTCTTTAGACTATTCTTTTCACTATTTTAAACAAATTTAATAAACAAATGCATTATTAAGGCATTTCTTGTCAGAAAAATTAGTTTTTTTCTATGTCAATATTCTTGAATTAGAAACCTGATAATAATTTCAGAAAATTCATAATTTGTTGATGAATTTTATGATTTTATCAAACAGATTTAATAAGCAAATACATTATTCGAACACTTATCGACGGAAAAATTCGTTTTTTCAATCCCAGTGTTTTTATTCGGGAACTTCATGATAATTTTAGCATCGACCATTACTACTTGATTTTTTACAAACAAATTTAATTTTTAAAAATGAATTATTCGGGCATCTGTTCACGAAAAATTAATTTTTTTCTATGAATTCATTTTAACTGATTTTTAAAAAAATTACTAAACAAATGCGTTATTTTGGCATTTGACGACGGAAAACTCGTCTTTTTCAATGTCAGTCATTTAATTGAGAACTTTACGATAATTTCAGTAACATTCACATTTAGAAGATAAATTTGATTAAATTTGTTTAACAAAAACATAAGATTAATCAACTAATTAAGAATTTACTGAAATGATCATAAAGTTCCCAATTAAAAACACTGACATTAAAGAAAACGGAGTTTCAATCGAAAAATTCCCAAATATTATATAACAATTATATTATATATTCCCAAATAATATATAATATTAAATTTGTTTGAAAAATAATAAAATTTATAAACCTATTATAATTGTTGCAGAAATTAATCTGAAGTTTTCAATTAAAAGGACTGAGATCGAAAAAAAACGAATTTATCGTCAACAGATGCCCGAATAATGCATTTTTTATTAAATTGTTAAAAAGAAAAATTATCAAATAAGGATGGATGTTGCTAAAATTATCACCAAGTTCCTAATTAAAAGGACTGATATTGAAAAAAATAATAATTTTTTCTTCGATAAGTGCTCGAATAATGCATTTGTTTATTAAATTTGTTTGATGAAATCATAAAGTTCATCAACAAATTATGAATTTTCTGAAATTGTCCTGAGTTTCTTAATTTAAAAAAATTGACATCAGAAAAAAGGGACTTTTTCTGACGAAAACTTCCTCAATAATGCATTTTTTTATTCATAATATTTGAAAATTTTCTTTTCAGAAATTTTCTAATATAGTAATTTTTCTATTTCGGAATTTTTTTCCTCAGGAATTTTGTATTTAAAAATTTTCCAGTCATTTAAAAAATTAGATTAACAGTAATTTTAAAAGGATATATTTTATACTCACAAATAAGAAAAATGGATATGAGGAGAATTGAGAACTTCATTTTTCATTAAACCTTTTTTATATTAAAAGCGAAAACTACTTCTTAGATGGAGCGAAATAATTTTTTCTTTTTCAAATGTGAACTGAATTTTTATTTTTTAGAAACGATTATAAGCACCCGCTGAGGTAATCGACAAGATGGTAAAATCCACTAATTAACAATCGTAAAAGCTGACGCGCAGTTTTGTCTGATGATATCGCCAAATAAATTACTGTAATAAATATTAGATAAACTTACAAGATAAGGTTCAGGTTTCAATTTTTGCTTAAAAATCGAGAATAATTTCAATCTCAAGAAGATTTGAAAAAAATTTTAAATAATCGAAGTGCAAGAATTATGTTGAATTTCTAGAAGATTTTATTTTTGAATTATAAATTTTAATTGTAGAATTTTTCTTTGGCTATTTTAAATGCCAGGATTTTTAAATAGTTCGAATTATTTCAAAAACGAGTTGACTTCCAAATTAAAAATTTCAATTTTTTGTTCCATTGTCTATCTTGAAATTTATTCTCTTTAAAACTAAATTCTTGTTTATAAGTATTAGAATTCTTATTGATAGAGAAAGCTTTTTTATTTCTTCTATTTTTACACAAGAAATTTATTTCAAAAATAATCAATTTCAAACTTTTAAAAAAATGCCATTTTTGGAAGTTTAATCTGAAACTATTCAATCTTTTATGTTTTTAATTTAGAAACCTTCAAATTTGGCAATTTTCTTTTGAGAATGTATAATTTCCAATTCATGTTTGAATATAATAATTATTTAAATTTGATTTTAATGTTGATTTTTTGATTTTCAGAAATATGATATAAATAATTTTTGAACGATATTGAAATTAAAATAAATGAAAAATTAAATTTTTAGTCTGAAATTACATAAAAATTCTAACCAAATATGTTTAAACAAATTACTTATGAAAATATTATGGCATAGGTGATCAAATTAGAAAACGAAGACGTTTGACGTTTTGAAAAGATGAAAAAACCTTTTTAAAAAATTTGAACGGTTTTAAAAGATTAAAAAAGTATTTTAAGATTCCTGGGTAAATTTCAAATCAACTTTTATTTTCAAAGATTAATTTCAAGAGAACATTCAAAAACATTATACAAACAATTTTAAATTATTTCCCAAAGCTTTAAAATAGAAGCTTTTTGAGATATTTAAAAGGTTTCTCTGGAAATAATTTTTTCAACATTCCCGGAATAATATGACTTTATATCTGGAAAACTAATTTTTAAAGAAAATATTAAAATGTTTCAAAACATTTCCAAAGATTTCTAAAAATATTGAACGATAGGTCAAGATTTTAAGGAAAGTTTTTAGATGAGAAAAGCTTTTTCAGAAATTTGTATACAAATTTCGAATTCATCTTTTTTTTCATTAACTTTTTTTTAGTAGAAAACAGACTTTTAGCAAAAATAAAGGTCCAGGTTTTTTTCGAGATTTTTATTTTGTAGAAACTAAATCTGCGAAAAGATAAAATCGAACAATTAACAATCATAAAAAATATTGCGCAGTTATGCCTGATGAAATAAATAAATAAATTATTGCGATAATTATGAAACAAGCTTACCAGATAAAAACATTTGTTTCCAGTCAACATTGATGACGTCGAAAGCTGTATAAATATTAGACGAAATTTTACTTTGTTTTTAAATTTAACAAATAAGGCAGATTAAACAAATTTGATGGATAAAATTATATACATAGAAATATGTTTAATTTAAATCTTAAATATATAATAGAAAATAAAAAAGAAAAAGAAAAATATGTGATAGTAAAACATACCAAAAATTAAAGTTGTCAAATTATTATTTTACATTAACAAAAAAGCAGACTCAACAATTCTTAATTCAACATAACAATGATAATCAAAAAATATCGAATAATTAAATATTCTAAAATTAGTTCCTTTTTGCAATTTTCAATTAAATATTTTCAAATTTTGCTATGAATGAAGTGTAGCTTTAGAAAGCTTTCAATGATCCCAGAAGTCCTAAAATTTAAAAAAATCAAAGATGGCGGTCAGTGGATAATTTGAAAATTTTTTAACAATTTTAGATATAAAAATTGTTAGGGAAGGAATTTCGGGCGCCTGATACTTTTAGATTTTGAAATCATAACTTAGCATTTATAATTTAAAAGTTTTCCATATTGAAAGAGGAAAACTTAAAAAGTTAATCATTTCTGGGTTTAAAAAGTTGGAATTTTTAAATCTGACCAATTTTTTGTTTTTAAAGGTATGACTGAATAAGTAAAATAATTTTCGATTTAAAAAGAGGAAAATTTAAAAAGTTGACAATAATTATAAAAATAAACTTTTTAAATTTTCAAATTAATTTTCAATTTTTTTAGTTTAAGTTGAAATATTATTATCATAAATATTTTCAACTTCAAATAAGTATATCAAAAATATTAAACAATTTAACGACTTTTTTTATTTGTAGAACGAATAATTGAAGAATAAGAAATTTTTCACAAAAGAATAAAAAAAAATTTTCAAGTAAAAATGGTGTCGCCTGGAAAGACGAAAATTTTAAAAGTAAACCATTTTCCTATTTTTAATACGAAAACATTTTTAAATACGTTTTTTTCATTTAAAAGGGAGAAAGTTTAAAAATAAAAAAAATTGGACTTGCAAAAGAAAAAATTCATGGAATAAAAAATTGTTGTAGTTGTACATATAATTGAAGACTGGTGACGATTTAATTTAAATGATAGGAAATAATGGAATTTTTAATTCTCTTTTTGGAATAATTTAATTTTCAAAATTTTAAATAAAAAATTGTGTAATACTTGTATTTTTATAGAAGCTATCCCCTATATTGTTCAAAAAATAATAATTTGTTAAAAAATTTAAATTAAAAAACTTAAATTTAATTTTCACGTGGAGATTACAGAGAAAAAATGGTTGAAGTAAATGAAAATTGTTAACACATATTTTCTTTTTTAATTTCCAAATATCCTCTAGACAAAATATTATTCTCAAGGTCCGTTAATTGTGTCATTAATCAAAAAAAAATAATAATAATTTTTTACGCTTTACATGGAACAAAAATTGTGTGAACATATAAATTTGTTGAAATAATGATCAAATATCCTTTTATAATATATTGCTCTTTACATTCTTTTATTATGTCGTTAATTCAAAAAATGATGAATTTTCTCGACTTTAGGACAAAAAAAATGTTTATACAAATGTATGTATTTAATCTTTACAATTTCATCCTTAGTCTAACTTAACTACTACTTATATTCTACTCTTTCGCATTACGCAGGATAAACAATAGTAACAGTAGTGATATTAATTCCTAAAATGAGCGAGCTTCCAGGACTTCCGTTTCCTCTTACCATAAAAAAATGCATTTTCCACGATATTGAAAACAATTTTCGTTTTTTACTGTCCTTTTTCAGGATCACCCGTTTGGCTCTGCCCTACTCCCTTTCTTTCCCTTACTTCATCCAATTTCTTCATCCACATCACTCCCTGTCCACTACCATCCAAGATCCATCTTACACACTCATCCACACTCAACTTTCCCTCTTCCTCTCCTGCACATCTCTCTAATACATGTGCCCATGACTCCATTTCGTATCTACATACTCTGCATAAATTCTCCTTTTCATTCATTCAATATCTGCATGCTCTCACTCCTTCTCCCATTCTGAACCGTACAACCCTACTCCATTTTTCTTCCTTTTTTATTTTTTGCAGATATTCTGGTTCCGTCGACCCTTTGACCATCATATACCATCTATTGTACCTCGAATCTATAATCTTTGTCCATCTCTCTTCTCCTTGTTTAACCAATAGCTCTAACTCTATGTCATGCCACTCCATAACCCCTTCTCGAATATTACACACCCTTCTCATTTTTCTCCTTTCTACCTCCCATTTTGAATTTCCCACATTACCTCTCGCTTCATTATTCCGAATTTCACCGAAGCATGCTTGTGCAATTTTACTTCCCTCTCCCCTTTTTAGCTTCTCTTCAAACCTCCATGCTCTCTTAATTTGTTTAGTAACCATATTTTCTCTTCCTAACTCT
>NC_046663.1:11401818-11421856 GCF_010883055.1 Belonocnema kinseyi | reverse complement strand
CTCGCACATTCAATTCTTTTCCTCACCTGCAACTCGTTTCCTCCTTCTGCCTCAAACCAAAAACCTAGGTAACAGAACTCCTCCACAATTTCCACTTTTTGTTCGTTCATCTTCAAAACGTAATTTATTTTTCTCTTTCTATTTCTGAAACACATCACCTTTGTCTTATCTACGTTCACCGTCAGCTCTTCTGTTCCCACATACTCTTCGAAGATTCTCATCATAGGTTCATCCCCTTCTCATCATCTGCTAATAGAACTACATCATCCACGTATGCTAGAGAGTATAGTTTACTATTACCTAAAGCCGTTCCTCCTTTCCCTTTCTCCTTTAGCTTCTCCTCTAAGTCTACTAATAGGATACTAAATAGTAACGAACTCAAAGGGCACCCTTGCCTTAGACCTCGGCTTGTCCAGAAAACCTGCCCTTTTTTCTTTCCTATTTTCACCCTAATACTGGTTTCAGTAAAAATTTCCTTTATCCTCTCCACTAATTTTTCCTCTACACGCCTCTCTTTCATTGCCTGCCATAGTACTTTTCTATTCACTGAGTCAAACGCTGCTTTGAAATCTACGAACAAAGCGACTAGTCTCCCTTGCTTTCTCCCCAAATTTCTGTTAACTAAATAGTTAAGTACGTAGATGTTGTCTATAGTTCCCATTCCTTTTCTAAAGCCCGTCTGATTATGTGGGATACTTTCACTTTGTTCTACCTAACTCTCCAACCTATTTCTTAAAATTTCTGCATATATTTTATAGCCGACTGACATGAGAGTGATCCCTCTGTATTCCTCAACCTTCTTTCCTTCCCCTTTCTTGACAAGCGGTACCACCAGTCCCGTCGTCCACTCTTCCGGCCAACCTTCCCCTTTACATACCTTGTTGCAGATCTTCCACATCCCATCCCTAATCCCTTCTCCTCCAAACTTCATCGCTTCGTTCTCCATCCCATCTTCTCCCGTCGCCTTGTTTCTTTTTAACCTATTGATTGCTTCATCCACTTCTTTTCTTGTTATCTCGTTCCCTTCCTCCATTTCTCCTCGGACCATCCTACACTTTTGCCCTTTGATCTTATTTTGCTCTCCCCCTAATAGACCCTTAAAATAATCCGTCCATTCCTCCATTTCTATTTCTTCGTTAACGCCCTTCCTTTTCCCTCTATCCCTATTTATCACATCCCACACCCTACCTTCTTCGATGGCTTTTTCTACCTCTGCTTTATATTCTTCCTTTCCCCTCTGTCTTTTTATTTCCAGCATCTTCTCATGTTCTTTTTTCCTCCTCTTATACTCCTCCTTCTCCATTTCCCCTCTTCTCCATTTGCTCACACACTCTTTTATTCTCTTTTTACTCTCCCAGCATTCCTCGTCCCACCAGCCTCTTTTTCCCCCTACTCTTTCTTCATTAGTTCCCAGCTCATCCTTTACCTTTTCAATGGACTCCTTCAACCTTTCAACTAACGAGTCTATTCCCTCCTATTTTTCATACCTAACCTTCTCCTTCTCCATCTTTTGTTTAAACTCGTTTAATTTATCTACCCCCCAGATTCCCATTTTCGTGTTTCGTTCGCACCCTTTTTCCTTTCTCCCTCTGCCGCGTTTACTGACGCCTCTTCTTAGTGTAACTATGACCGGGAAGTGCTCGGACCCTATTTCATTCCCTACCTTCATACTCCCTATCATATGCCGCATTCTTTCTTCAGCCAGGATGTAGTCTATTACTGTTGCTCCCTTTCATATGAATGTGATCTCCCCTTCCTCATCTCCTTTCATATTGCCATTGCATATAAACCATCCTGTTTCTCCTATCATGTCTAGTAACTTCCTCCTCTCCCTGTGCGTCTCTCTATGTTTGGAGTTTCTTATAAATGCTTCCTTTTCTTCATCCCATAACCCTCCCCCTTGTTCGCCAGTCCATGCATTTAAGCCCCCCCCCCCCCCCCTATTAAAACCAATTCTTCCTTCTTTTCCTCCATCCACCTCCTTATTACTCTCCAGCCTTCCTCTTCCCCTCTTCTTCCGTATACACACACCACTGCTATTTCTACTTTCCCAATTATAATTTTTCTTATCATTTTTCCATCCTTTTCCTCCATTTTCCCATCTTTTCTCCCTTTTACTGCTAATTCTTTTTTCACCCCTGACACCATGCCGCCCATCCCTCTCCCTATTGCTTATACAAATGGAAATTGTTTAAATAATTCCTAAATATGTAAACAGGAACTACTACTTTTGAGATTCATCATCTTTGTATAATTTATCCAGTAAGCTCGTCACATGAATATTCATAGCCTATGTAAAAATTTAAAAATTTTAATTGCATTTTTGCAAAAAGTAATTTTTTTCTAATTACATGAATATATCTCACCCCCCCCCCTCTCACATTTTTTTAATCTACGAAAAAATAAATGCATAAAAAAATTTAATTCAAAAATCCCAGAAACCCCATGGAATACAAACCGCATTTACCATTAGAAAAAATACTATTTTTTAATTTTATTCGGATTCGTGAATATTAGATTTTTAAATTTTATGATACATGGAATATAAACCATAAAATGTCAATTAAAAATTACTTTTTTAAGTTACTACCATAACTCAATTATGGGGACCAAAAAAACCCTATAAATAAAAAATTTGGGTTTGCAATTTTTGATCTCTAATAATTACTTAATAATCATCTGATAATCAGATGTCTTATTAAATTATTTAAAGATATTTAATATTGTTAAAAAAAATTATTTAAACAGTGTATTATTATACATAACAATATTCCCCTGGAATAATTCGACAAATTTTCGCTCTTTTCTGAAATTTTGGAATTTTTGTCCACTTTTTAATCAGAATGCGATAATAGTTTCTTCAAGTTAACAAACATAATTGTTTTAAAAAATTTTATAATTTTTATTATTATTATTTTCCTTAAATATTGCTAAAAAGTGGAGATCTGATCGGAAATTCTTCACTTTGTGTTTACTTTTCAATTAGAGTGAGATAATAATTAATTAAAATTAAGAGAAGTAATTGTTGAAACAAATTATTTTTTTAATAGTATTCTTTTTTAATAATGCTAAAAAGTGGAGCTTTTTCTAAAAAATTATACCTTCTTACCTACTTTTCTCTCAGTGAGTAAAGAATTAAAACAAGTTAACAAACATAATTGCTTAAAAAATTTATAACTTTTAATAATTTTTAAAAGTAATGCTACGAAATTCTAACTTTTTTCCCATTTTCTTCTTTTTGTCAACTTTTCACGTTTAGTGAGATAATAATTAATGCGATTCTACGAACATAATTGTTTTAAAAATTAATGATTGTTTATGACCTTCTTTTATTGCAATATTAGAAAGTTTGCAGTTTATTCTTAAATAAAACCATACATTTGAAACATTCTTTAAATTTTTTATCTGGATTTTCTTGAATACCACTTTTTGTTGAATTAGTTATCAAGACCAATTTTTTAAAAATTAATTTTTTTAAAGACAAATGAAAGTTAAAATTTTCTGAAAAAATCGTAATTTTCTAACATTACTTTAAGAAAAGATAGTTATAAACAACAATATGTTAAAACAACAATTTTTGTTAAATTGCTATAATTATTACCTCAATAAGTAAAAAGTAAACAAAAGGAGAACAATTTCAGAAAAAACATCTTTCTCGCATTACTCCAAGAAAAACACTAAAATAAGCAATAAATAATTGTTTAAATAATTAATTTGGTTCAATTGCAATAATTATAATCTTACTGCGTAAGAAGTGAAGACGAGGATACTTTCAGAAAAAACTGTAACTTTCTAGCATTATTCAAAGACAATAGTGTTAAAATTATTAATAATTTATTTTTACAATTGTTTCTCTTAACTTGAATTGAACATGAAAAAATTTGCAAAATGTAAAACCAAATGTCGATTTTTAAATATTTTGAAATAAAATTTTTAAGTTTTTTAAGACTTTTGGATGGTTTCAAAATAAGAAAAAAAAACATTTCTCAAAATTTGTTGTAAAAATTTTCATAATCTTTTATTTTAAATAAAATTGATTTCAAGTGAATACCTTTTATTTTAAAATTGTGAAAATTGTCAAAGATTTCGAAAATTAAAAAAAAGACGTAAATAGCTTAAGGAAATTTTATGTTAGGAAAAATTGTAATTGTTTTAAAAGATATTTGGAAGATTTAGAAGAAATGAAAAAGATTTTAGGAATTTTAAAACATAATTTTGAAATTTATAGATTTTAAAGTAAAATGTTGAAGCTCTTTCAGGATTTAGAAGGGCTTCAAGATAATAAAAAAATTATTACAATTCCTTAAAAAATGTGACATGATTTTTGATTTAAAAAAATTTAATTTTAAATAATATTATTTAGAAAAAAAAAGTTTTTGAAAAGACTTTTTAAAAACCGAACGTTTTAAGACAATTTTTCGTAATTTTAAAATAGTTTAAGAAAAATTCGAATCGTTTTAAAAGATATTTAAACATATTCATATAATTTTCTAAAATTTCGGTAAAGAATGTAGATTTTAAAGCTGAATTTTTCTATAAGAATTTCAAAGGTTCTAAAAAAAACGAAAAGTTTTCTTAAGGCTTATGAGAAAATTTTCAATGATTCTTTATTTTATAAAATTAGGAAAGAATTTTTTCTCTAATTTTCTAAAAACTCGAAACATTTCTTTGAAGGTTTTCTGTAGAAAATTTATATATTTGATTGAAAATTAAACTATTTGGTTTAAAATTGAGTTTTTTTATGTAAAATAACCTTTTTTTAAACATCTAGGTATTCGTGTAATAAAATTGAACTGTTTTGTGGAAAATTGGTCTTTTTTGGTGAAATTTATATGGTTTTTATTTAAAATAACAATCTTTTTTGGTTGAAATATTAATTATCACGTGCTTTTTTATTTGAAATGAAAATACTTTTTTTCTGAAAGATCAATCTTAAGCGTTACATTTACCGCTGACAATTCGTATTTTTTGGTAGAAAATTTTAATTTTTCGAAAAATTCATAAAATTGAAAAAAAAAATAAAATTCGTAGAAAACTCTTAGCAAAGAAAAGTGCGAGGAGGGGATAGAAAAAATCGTACCTAATATAGGTGAGGAGGCTTGATAATTTTTAGTGACGCAAGTTCTGGAATATTCCATTGTTGGAAAATTTTCTTTTCGGCACTTTTCTATTTCGCAATTTCTTTCATCGGGAATTTTGTTTTTCAGAATTTTCCAGTAATCCAAAAAAATTGGATTAACAGTCATTTTAAAAGGATATATTTTATACTAGCATTATTATCTAGCATTATTCAAAGACAAAATTATTTAAATTAATACTAATTATTTTTACAATTATTTTTCTTGAGCTGAATTATTAACTCACTGCAATTTCAAAGTGAACAAAAATTATATATTCAAATGAGATAGCCAATCGTTAGTTTGGGGGGGGGGCAATCGTTGGGGGGGGGTGGCCAATAGGGTGGTCCAAAAATGCATTAGAAATTTTTTTCCAATTTGTATGCAAAACACCCGGAACTTTTTTCGAATCCACAAAAAAATAAGCCCATTTTTGTTTTTTTTTGTGAAAAAAAATAATATTTAGAGGTGGCGCAAGCCCCATGAAGTGTAACACGTATTTCCCATAAGAAAAAAATACGTTTTTGTAAATTTTATTCAGAATTCTCAATATCAGGTAAATCGAGTTCGAAATTCACCATATCTCTTTACAATTAGTCACAGAGTTCGAATAAAATATTACTTTTCAAATATCACCCCCATAAGTCTGTTTTATAGGGTCCCAAAAAACCCCCATAAGTGAAGAAATGGGTTTTTCGAGTTTTTTGCGCTAATTATGATTTTTTTGCAGTTTATTAAACGCAGATTGTTTCAAATACATGAAATACTACTTTATACTGATAATTAGGTGTTTATTTAAATTGTTTAAATAATTTATTATTGTTTTTAGCAACTTTCTCTTAGAAAAGGGTTAGAAAGTCAAAATTTTTTCGGAATTTTTCAACTTATTTGTACCGTTTCAATTAGAGCGAGGTAATAATCAGTTAAAGTTGAAAAAGAAATTTTTTAAACAATTTTTTATTATTCATAACAATATTCTCTTAGAATAATGCTAGAAAGTTGCAGTTTTCTGTGAAATTTACAACGTTTTGTCCACTTTCACTTGAAGCGAGTAATTATTTAATTTATTTCAAGAAAAATAATTGTTTAAGCAAATTATTATTGTTTATAGCTATCTTCATCTAGATTAATACTACATAGTTGCGGCTTTTTTCTTGAAATTTTTTCATTTTTATCATTTTTCAGTTAGAGTGAAGAGATATTTAATTAAAATTATCAAAATAATTGTTTAAACAATTTATTATTATTACTAATAATATTCTGTTTGCCTGATGATAGAAAGTTGCGGTTTTTTCTGAAATTTTTAACGGTTTGCCCACTTTTCACTTAAAGTAAGTTAATGTTTAATTCAATTTAACAAAATTAATTGTTTAAACAATTTGTTATTATTCATAACAATATTCTCTTAAAATAATATTTAAAAATTGTGGTTTTTGCTGAAATTCACAACTTTTTGTCCACTTTTCACTTAAAGTGCGTAATTATTTAATTTAATTCAAGAAAAATAATTATTTAAACAAATTATTATTGTGTATAGCTATCTTCATCTAGATTAATACTACATAGTTGCGGTTTTTTCCTGAAATTTTTACATTTTTATCACTTTTCAGTTAGAGTCAAGTGATAATTAATAAAAATTATCAAAATAATTGTTTAAACAATTTATTATTATAGCTAATAATATTCTCTTTGCTTAATGATAGAAACTTGCGGTTCTTTTCTGAAATTTTTAACTGTTTGTTCACTTTTCACTTGACGTAAGTTAATATTTAATTTCATTTAACAAAAATAATTCTTGAAATAAATTATTATTATTGTTTATGGCTCTCTTCTCTTAGATTAGTGCTAAAAAGTTGCGGTTTTTTCTAAACTCTTAAGATTTTCGTCCACTTTTCACTTAGTGAGGTAATAATTAATTCGCGTTAACAAACATGCTTATTTAAACAATTTATTATTCTTTATAACTATTTTCTCTTGGATAAGTTCTAGAAAGTTGTGTTTTTTCTGATATGTTTAACTTTGCCTTACCTTTTTAGCTGTGAACAAAGAATAAATAAACATTAAGGAGAATTAATTTTTTTCCGCATTGGGAAAAGAACAAAAATAATTTACTCAAAACAATATAATACCATTTAAAATATGATTCACATCTAAAAAGTCAAAGCAAAGTTAAACATTTCAGAAAAACAGCAACTTTTTAGCACTAATCTAAGAGAAGATAGCTATAAACAATCATATTCAAACAATTGTTTTGTCACATTAAATTAAATATAAACTCACTTCAAGTGAAAAGTGGGCAAAAAGTTAAGAATTTCAGAAAAAAACCGCAAGTTTCTATCATTAAGAAAATAAAATATTATTACCGATGATAATAAATTGTTTAAACAATTATTTTGTTAACATGAATTAATTATTACTGAACTCTAATTGAAAAGTGATAAAAAGTTAAGAATTTCAAGAAAAAACCGCAACTATGTAGTATTAATCAACTTTGTAGCACTTTTCTAAGAGAATATTGTTATAATTAATAACACATTGGTGAAACAATTATTTTTGTTAACTTAAATTGATTATTACCTCGCTCTAACTGAAACCGTAAAAATAAGTTGAAAAATTTAGAAAAAACCTTGACTTTCTAACCCTTTTCGAAGAGAAATTTGCTAAAAACAATAATAAATTGTTTAAACAATTTAAATAAACATCTAATTATAATTATAAAGTAGTATTTCATGTATTTAAAATAATTTGCGTTTAAAACACGCAATAAATCATATTTAACGCCAAAAACACGAAAAACCCATTTTTTCACTTATGGGGTTTTTTTGGGACCCTATAAAACAGACTTATGGGGGTGATATTTGAAAAGTAATATTTTATTCGCATTCTGTGACTAATTGTGAAGAGAAATGGTGAATTTCGAACTCGATTCACCTAATATTTGAATTATGAATAAAATTTACAAAAACGTCTTTTTTTCTAATGGGAAATACGTGTTAAACTTGATGGGGCTTGCGCCACCTCTAAATATTATTTTTAGAAAAAATGGATGTATTTTTTTATGGATTCGAACAAATTTCCGGACGTTTTGCATAAAAATTCGAGAAAAAAATTTTTGGACCACCCTAGTGGTCAATCTTTAGGTTGTAGCTAAGTATTGTACTCGTAGCTTAACATTATTTGTCCTGACTGCGGGACGGTTTATTTTTTAATTATGTTTCACTTTCCAGAAAATGCATACTTTCACGTTCAACAGGTTTTTGGAAAAAAGTAAAATCGTCGACAGAAGAGCTCGCCGCGGTCTGTCAGGCGTGACAACCTTCCCGGAATTTCACTCTGCCCCTGGTGTCGACTCATGGCCGTTTTTAAATAAAGCAGACGTGCCACACGCGTCGTCGCGTTCAGACCAGAGAGAGAGAGAGAGAGAGAGAGAAGGGAAGAGCAAATTAAAAAAGAAAAAGTGCAAGGAGCAAGAAAGAAGGAAACAGAACAGAGGGATTAGGTGGCATTGGCGAGTTGGTTTATGCATCTAAATCGTCGGAGTCGGAGAGATTCGTTTGTTGTTCTTGCCTTCAGCCGAGAGCTTTTGCGCTTTTTATACGGCCATTTGTTTTATTTCAAAAGCAATGCAATATTCGTGATCTTTCCGCAATTGAAAGAGCTTTAAAAATTAAATAGAATTACCTAAAATGATTTTTTTAAATAATTATGAATTTTTTAATGTTTAAAAAGTATACTTTTTAAATTTTTGGCGGGAAATTGGCCGCCAATGATTGGAGTGAACATAACCTATTCTCACATTTATTATTTATTATCTGAACAAAAAGTATTAAGGAGGACCCAAGAAGGTGTTCAAAATGCTTAGAATTTCACTAAAATTGGGATTTTCAAATTTTGACAATGCCAATATGCCAACAGTTGACATATGGATAGTTACACATTTTTTTCCAGCGATCAGCTTGTCACTTCTTAGTCAATAGAGCTACTAAATACTATTATTATGTTTGAATACGGATTTCGATACTTTTTTTTAAATATTCTTTTTTAAAGAAAGGAATTATTTAAAAAAATTTAATGTACTAAAATTTTAAGAAATCTATACAGTATTTAAAAAATACATTACCTGAAATTCATGCAACTAGGCGCATCGCACAGTGGGGAAAAAATTAACTTTATGGTTCAAAATAACGCAGTGCCCACAAATATTGACATGAAATTTTTAAAAAGGAAGTGAAACTTAAAAAAAAAGTTTTCGAGCCTAATTATTTATTTAGTTTATCAATTGTTTATAAATAAACAAACACAAGGAAAATCATTGCAAATTTTTTATTTGACGATCTTGGTACTCGTAAATAACAGAAAAATTATGGTTATCACCTGCTTTTATAGATTTAAATTTCTTAAAGAAATTACATTATGATACGATAAACAAATCAAAATTGTTATAAACAGATAATTTGTTGAAAGTGTTTTTTTTTATTTGCAAACTTTTCGATTTTTCAAATTATTTTGCAAGAAATTTGGATTCAAACAATATTATTATTTAAAAAAATTCACGTATGATTATGCTTGTTAATTTCATAAACAAATTGAATAAGAATTCCTTATTCAGGTATTTTCTGACAGAAAAATCCATTTTTTATGTCATTTATTTAAATTAGAAACCTCATGATAATTTCAGCAAAATTCATAATTTTTTGGCAATTTTGTATGATTTTTTAAACAAATTTAATTTAAAAATGCAATCTTCAGGCATTTTTTGACAGAAAAGTTTGTTCTTTTGTCAGTCGATTTTTAAGTGGGAACTGTACGATAATTTCAGAAGCATTCATAATTAGCTAATTTATTTTATTTTATTTTTAAAAAAAATCAAATAAAAGTGTATCACTCGGGCCTTTGTCTACAGAAATTTTTTTCTTCTTCAATTTCAGTCGTTTTAATTAAGAAGTTAATTATATTTTTACCAACACACATACTCAGTTAATAAATTGTTTGTCTTCTTTAAAAAAAACGAGTGTTTCCGTCGACATATTCCCGAATTATGCGTTTGTTTATTAACTTCGCTTTAAAAATCTTGATATTTATCAACAAATCACGAATTTAACTGAAATTATCAGAAAGTTTTTCAATTACAAAAATTGACATAAAAAAAAACAATTTTTCTGTCGACAAATGTCTGAATAATCCAGTTGTTTTTTTAATTTGTTTATAATATAAAAAAATAATTTAAGAAGAAATTTTCTTTATTTTAATATTATTTACATCGAAATTGCTTGCAATATAACTTAAAAAAGAGGAAATAAAATTATTTAAAATTATAGAAGGTACACTTTCAACGAATAATTTTTAATATAATTTTTTTTCGTTTATTGTACGTCAAACAGGCAAGATTTCCATTTTTTCCGTCACATTTGTTTATTTATAAAAAAATTGAAAAACTAAAGAGAAAATCAAGCATAACAACATTTTTTCAAATTTTATCATCTTTTTGTCCCAAGCCGTGAAAATATGTAGGCTGCACGTTATTTTGAACCAAAAAAGTATTTATTCCCCCACTGTGCGTCTGGGAAAACTGGCCCACCCAAAACTTTATTTTTGTATAATTAGTAATCACTTTTTCTAAATAAAAAATTGGAAACTAAATTATTATTTTCTTTGTACAATTTTTAAACTTTATTTCGTGCAAAAAGTGCATTCATATAAAATTCTCAGTTTATTTAAATTTCAATCTCTTACAATAAGGTCTTTATGATTATTTTTTTAAATTGTTATCAAATATATTTTTAAATTCCAGTTTTACAAAATGCATATTTTTCATTAAAAGCACGCAATGATTACATCGTTAATTACAATAAAAAATTAAAATAAAGAAACAAGATATTTTTGGACAAGTGCAGTTGTGAAGCTTCCATTATAGTTATATCTTTCAGTTCGTTAAATTTTCAACGTTTAATTAATTGCGTATTTAATCAATTCTGTTTCAGAGTGGCGTTATTCCAGTTACAAAGTAATATCGAACAAAAGGTAAATATATGGTTTAATAATTAAGGTTCATCCAAAAATTACTTAAGAAATTTGTCTGTAATTTTTTCTCCCCCCCCCCCGCCCCCAATTTTAAATTGGTTTCATAAATTATAAGGGAATGAACATAAACATTACCAGTTTGAAACTAATAATTATAGATAAAAAATTAATGTTTATTTAAAATATTATTTTCTTGGCTATGCATTATCAAAATTCACACTTATTTAAACAAAGAAAAATTTTGTCAAAAAATCATTTTTTTATGTTGAAAATTCAACTATTTAGTTGGAAATTATTATTATTTTTTGCTTAAGATTTATCATTAAAATTAAAAATAATTTATGTCTGGAAAAAATTTTAACTATTTTGTTGAAAACTCGTTTTCTGTTTTATAGAAAAAAATCATCATCTTGGTAAAGAAAATCATTTTTTTGTGCTGAAAAGTCATTTCTTTGGTTTCAAATTTAAATATTTAGTTAAAAATTCTTTTTTGTATAAGATTTATAATTTAAATTCCAAATTTATTTATATATTCAGTTAATAGTTTAACTATTTTCATCAATATTTTTTTTCTTTGTCGGAAATTCAGCTCCTTTGTAGAAAATTCGTTTTTTTTTTTTGAAAATTCAACTTTCAATACTTACTCATTACTGACTGAAATTTCATGTATTTTATCGAAAATTTCACTTTTTTGACAGTAAAGTAATATTCTTAGATAAAATTTCAGTTTTTTGGCTAAGAGTTCATTTCTTTGTTTAAAAAATTAATTATTTTAATGAAAATTCGTTTTTTTGTTTTTATTAAAAATGAATTTTTTCTACTATAAATTCATGTATTCAATTGAAAATACGAAGTTTGCGCAAAAAAATGATCTTCTTGGCGGAAAATTGATCTTTTCTGATGAAAATTTATTTCTTTATTTTTAGTTGAAAATTGAACCATTTTGTTGGAAATTTGTCTTTTGCAAATAATTAATTTTTAAACTGAAAATTTAACTATTTTATTTCTAGCTTTCGAATACATGTAACTTTTTGAGATTTCGTATTTCTTCATAATAAATTCATCTTTCTGATTGAAAATTTTATTACTTGATAGGAAAGTAATTTCTTTAACCAAAAATTATTAACGTTAAGTAAAAAATTCAACAGAAAGTTGATGTGTCAACCAAAAAAGATTTGAATTAGTAAGAGTCGAATCCAATTTAAAAAAGAACCTATTTTCTACGAGATAATAAAATTTTTAACCGAAGAGACAAATTTTTATATAAAATGATGAAGCTTTATCAGGAAAATGAATGAAATGAATTGAAAATGAAGTAGTTCAATTTTTAATTAAAGAGACAAATTTTGAACTAAAATCATGAAATATAAACCTAATGCCAAAAACTGATCATTTTAAATAAGAAACAGTTCAATTTAACGAGAAAGGCAAATTTGCAACAAAATAGTTTATTCTTTGAACAAATTTTTTTTTAACTAAACAGTTACATTTTCAACCAATAATAAGGTTCAAATTTCTGCTAAAGACGTTGAATTTTTAACCACGAAAGGTTTTTTAATCAAAAATAAACAAATTTCAATCAAATTGTTTAATTTTTGACAATAAAAAAATTAATGTTAAACAAAAAGTTAAATTTCCTAGCAAATAGTTGAATCTTAAACGCAAAAAAATCAGTTTTAAGATAAATAAACATGTTTATAATTTGTACAATTTGTAAAGTAAAAAATAAATTAACTATAAAAATATGTTTTTAATGAATAAATAAAGTAAATTGAATAAAATTAAAATCATATAAAACTAAAAATAAAATAAAATTACGATTTCTAATTTTTTTTGTATAATTTATTAATTTAAATAAACATTGAAATTCATTTTTAATACTTTAAAAATACGAGGTGAGAAAACTGTAAATTCTGTTTAGAAGAAAAGTTAATTTCCCACTGCACTTTTTGATTTCGGACCCGACAGCCTATGACGACGTAAGTTAGTCGTTCAACCCTCCCTCTCACAAATTTTACTTCCCCTACTCCCACTACATTGCCCTACTTCCGCTATTATCCTTTTCTTCCCCTCTCTATTCCTATTCACCCAAAACACATTTCCACCTTTGCTTCCCCTCCCTTCCTCAACTTTTTCCTTACCTACTTCATCCTTTCACAACTCCCCCTACATTTTCCCACGTCCTTTACGATTCTCATTTTCCCTCACTTTCTATAGTTCCACTCCCCTCACTTTCCCTACTCATAGGGCAGTATTTATTTAATCGCCGTATACCTGCTCATCTTACCCTCTCCACTCGACTTCGCCTCACGTCGCTGACTGAGCAAGAGCGCTTTGACGAGCATTGCTAGCGGGTGGAGGTGGGGGGCACTTGTCCTAATGACGAATAAAATACTAAACATAAAAATGTTCTAATTTTTCAATCCGAAATTAAAAAATATTATTTTCGGAATCTACAGGTTTAGTTTGATTCCAACGACATGTCACATGCAATCAAAAGATTAAAATTAGAATAAATATTTTAAACCTGGCTAGCTAGCATTATGAAATTCTCCGTGGTATAGTTGAAAATATAGCGCTTCATTTTATAGAAAATTCGTCTGTTGACAATTCAACTGCTGAATTTTGTTCAGAACTTATCTCTGACAAGTTTTAATGTTAAAATTTGTCGAAAATTCGTGTGTTTATAATTAAACTGTGGAATTTTATAGCAAATTTGTCCCTGGGAAGATTAAATTTGGAATTTGAACATAATATATTTATTTTTACCCAATTAATTAAAAGAACGTTATACTTGAAAACAAACATTTTAAACCAAAAGTGAAATAGTTGAATCTTCAGATTGAAAAATTAGTTTTCGACAAAATAATTTATTTTTTAACAAAACAGATATATATCACACTAAAATGATAAAGTTTCAACCAAGCAACGATTATTTTTAGTTAAAAACTAATTTTAAAATTTCTAAAAACACGATTTTTCAACCAAAGAGATGACTTTTCAAGTAAAACTATCAATCTTAATAAAAAATGAATTATCAACAATGCCCTTTAACTATTATGTTGTGAAATTCATTAATTTTTAGCAGCTAATCCTTTAAAAGTATACCATTATGATTATTCTTCTGAAATTTTTAAATCTCACATTACAGTTTAAGAATAATTATTCAACTAAGCACTGGTTTTAATGATTTTTCAAAATATGAAATGTCATTATACTAAATACAATTTTTTATTTATTATCTGCAATTTTTAGAACTATATAATTATTAAGTAATTTATAATTAATAATATAAATAATTATACCTCTGTGTTTAATATATTTTATTTAAATTTAAATTTATTATAATTATTCCTATATTTTTTTATGAAAAAAAATTATTATAATTATTCCTATATTATTCCTATAAACTTATTCCTAGAGAATTTTAAATTTAGTTTTTATTTAATTTAAATTTTTTCGTACAGAGAAAAATAAAATTGAGAAAAATTAAATGATATTCTCTATAATGGTGGTCCAAAAAAATTTTTTTTAATTTTTATGGGGACAACTCAGAAATTTTTTGAATCTACACAGAAATGAATTCATTAAAAAAATATATATTTAGAGATGCCGCAAACCCCATGAAATTTATGACGTATTTCCCATAAGAAAAAAGACGTTTTTGTACATCTTTTTCAAAATTCTCAATATTATCTCAATAGAGTTAAAACTCAACATTTCTCTTCAAAATCAGCCCTGGAATACGAATGAAATATCGTTTTTCAAATATCAATACCATAAGTCTCTTTGATAGGTTCCCAAAAACCCCCATAAGTGAAAAAATGGGGTTCGCGAGTTTTTGGCGCTAATTATGACCTTTTTGCGATTTTTCATGCAAATTGTTTCTGGCACATAAAAGAATTTTTATACTGATAATTAGATGTTCATACCAATTGTTTAAACAATTTATTAATTTATAATTTGTTAATAATATTTTCTTAGAAAAATGCTACAAAATTGCCGTTTGCAAAAACTCAATTTTAGTCAAATCATCAATTAAGATAAGTTACGTAGTTAATTGAAGTCAAAACAATTAATTGTTTAAGCAATTTATTATTATTATTAATAATATTATATTTGGATAATACTAGAATTATGCCGTTTTTCTGAAATGTCTGGCTTTTTGTCCAATTTTCAATCGGGGTGAATTAATAATAAATCAAAGTTTTAAAAATAATTGTTTAAAAAATTTAATATTGTTTATAACTATCTTTTCTCAGATAAGTTCTAGAAAGTTGTGGTTTTTTGTAAAATCTTTAACTTTGCTTCACCTGCTTAGTTATTAGCAATTAATAAATGAACATTAGGGATAGCCTTTTTTTAAATTAACTTTTTTACGCATTGGGAAACGAGCTAAAATAATTCACTTAAAACAACAATACAACTTGAAAAATCATTTTTGTTGTGGTTGACTTATTATTTCTTCATAACTAAAAACGCGATGCAAAGTTAAAGATTTTAGAAGAAACCGCAACTTTCTAGCACTTATCTAAGAAAAGATAGTTTTAAACAATGTTGAATTGTTTAAACAACTTTTTTGTTAACTTTCATTAATTTTTCTCACTAATTGAAAAAAGGACAAAAAGGTTAAAATTGTCGAAAAACCGCAATTATCAGACATTGCTATAGATGAAGATAGTCATAAACAATAATAATTTGTTTGAACATTTATTTTTTCTAAATCTGATTGATTATTAAGTTATGCCTAATGAAAAATAGACAAACAGTTAACAATTTCAGACAAAACTGCATCATTCTACCAATTAAACGAAGAGAATATTATTAACAATAATAATAAATTTTTTTAACAATCACTCTTGATATCATTGATGAACTATCACTTTCCTATAATTAAAAATTGGACAACAAGTGGAAAATTTCTGAAAAATCTGCGTCTTTCTAACTCCATTCTATAAGAAAGTGGCGAAAATCAATAGTAAATTGTTTAAACAATTTATGTGAACATCCAATTATTAGTATGAAATCGTCTTTTATGTGCCAGAAACAATTTCTATTTTTAAAAAACTGGAAAAAAGTCATAATTAGCACCAAAAACTTGCAAGCCCCATTTTTTCACTAATGGGGGTTCTTTGGAACCCTCTAAAACAGACTTAAAATGTTGAGATTCGAAAAGGGATATTTCATTCGTATTCTATGCCCAATTGTGAAGAGAAATGTTTAATTTCAACTCGATTGAAAAAATATTAAAGATTCTGAATAAGATTGACAAAAACGTATTTTTTTCTTATAAGAAATACGTGTTAAACTTCGTGGGGCCTGCGGCACCTCTAAATATAATTTTTTCTCACAACAAAACAAAATTAATTTATTTCTGTGTAGATTCGAACAAATTTCTGGATTGTCCCCGTACAACTTACGAAAAAAAATGTTTGTAGACCACCCTAATGGAGAGCGTAGAACGAGCAGGTAGACCCCCTTACTTTTCCCCTTACTCCCCCCACTTTCCCACCCCTCGTTTCCCTTACTCACCGCTCCTCATTTCTCTGTACTTCCTCTACTCCATATAATTTCCCCTCATTCCCCCTACTTCCCAACCCTTTGTAAACTGTTAGCTGTAAGTTGCAAGTTGTACGCTGTGAGTTGTCAGTTGTGAGTTGTGAGTTGTGGGTTGTGGGTTTTGAATTGTGAGTTGTGAGTGGTGAGTTGTGAGTTGAATAATCTTTTCTACAGGTTAAAAATTGAAACGATTAAATTGAGAAATCATTTGAAGGATTGAAACGTTTAACCGATCAAGCGCTGCGTACTCGTACCTAACTTTTTTTCTAAGTGATATGAAAATGTTTTGCAAGAACCGTTCAACTGTGTAAACCTGATTACCTTTTCCACATACTTATTAACCCTTCCCCCAAAGAATTTTTTTCATGTGGATTTTATCACGAGGAAATAACACACTCTTCGATTTCTGATCGACGTAGATATTAATTTACCTCGCAACCTTTTCTTAGCCAGGATAAGTGGTAGTCTTGACAAGATTACACAAGATTGAATCGATTACAGGGAAGAATTTAGTGCAAGTTGGAGGAACTTGTTTTCCCCTCGTTTGGGGCTCATTCGTCATTATCCTTCCCTCATCACGCGATTATAAATCAAAAGAATGGTCAGTAAATACGGAGAGGGAGTCAGAATTTATCCCTGGAAACCGTAAAGTTCGTAAGGGACCGTCCTTAAACTACGTTAACCATTTTGGACTATTTTACCCCCCCCCCCCTCTTCAGCCAGATTGAATTCATTATTAAGAAAAGTCCTTTTTCTAAAAATTTAATTTTTTTTAATTTTTAATCTTATTTTTCACGATTAAAAAAAATCTACTCGTCCTATCTAAAAATGATGAATAATAAATTTATACATCTTTTTAGGCGAACAACTTTTGTCAGGTAATTTTAGTTCATACTTTGTGTAGTTTTTTTTGTTTTAAATTTAATATTTTTATTTTGAATGTTATTTTTTACGAGTAAAGCAAAAACTACGTGCCGTATAAAAAATTATAGCTATTTTTTGGATAAACAAGTCTTGTCTCATTTTTTTCGTAGCTAGTGTCGTTAGTCCAAAAAATGTTTATTTTCTTATTTTTAATGTCGTTTTTACAACAAATTTGTAGATCTTTCCGGGGCGCGCAATTTTAGCTTTTTTTCTTATCCTGCATAGTTTGACCAAAAAATGGAATTTTTGCATTTTTTATTATTTTCAGTACGACCAAATTTTGAATTTTCAATCTTTCGACCAAAATCAAAAAGTTGTTATAAAAATCTCGTAGGGATTTTGAAAATCAACGTTTTTCTTTTCTTGACTTTTTTTCATAGCATGCGTTGTTTGGCCTAAACTTTTCATTTTAGTTTGTTTTTGTGCATTTTGAAAATGCTCTCTGATAATTTTCTTTTTATAGAAAAAAGTCATTGGAAAGGGTTTATCCTATACGGTACCTTTAGTAAAAATCAACGAGCTTCTAGGGTTGTTTTATGAAAAATAATATTTCTTATCAAACACTTTTCGCTTGTGCAAACCCCTGGACATTAATTCCAACACATAAGGAGAGTAGGGAATTTGTTTATCAAATGATAGACGAAAAAGAAAAGAATATCATTTGTTCATTATTTTCATGGACATACACTTGTCAAAAATAACAACTCAAAAATCCTCTTCACACATCCGTTGTAAATTAAAAGAGAAATTTAAAAAAAAATCTAAAATGAATCAAGAATTTAGTTATACAATCCACAAGCTATCGTTGACTTGTTATTCGATAAAGCGCAATAAATAAGAAGCGATCGAAATATTTTCATTTAACAACATTTAAAGTACGTCTTTCAGTAAAAAACTAAGTCCGAAATTTTGGTTCAATTTTCCTTTCTTCATTTAAAATTTTATTTTTTATTTTTGAATAGAAAAAACCTCATGGGGTCTCGCAAAAGATAAAATGAAAGAAGCCTGGGTATCCACAATAGGGTGAAAGCTATTACAGGGTTTGCATTCAGCCCCTTAACCCTGCCGCCGGGGGCCTATTGTTTCGGCCGAGTCGCACGCTGGCGGTGCAGTCTTCTTCAACAAGACGCAAGATTTTCACTGCGAGCCCTACGCAGTACCCACCATCGCGATACATTAGGAAGAGAAAGAGAGACACTAAGAAGAAGGCCACAGTGCAGGACTACATATTATGGGTCCCCATAATCTTTTTGATTGATCATTGACCGGCTGGTTAGAAAAATGTGCTGGCCCTGAACAGAGCCGAAGATTCTCGGCTGCTTATAGTGGCGACTAGACTAACAGAGTTTGTTAGTCAGAATTCTGTATTGGCCGCCGTCGTTATTGTTGTTCCTGTTATTGGCCGCTTATACAATATAACACTTTTAAGAATAATTGTATAATATTGGTCTTCACAGGTAGGAAATGCAGTTTAATATTAGCAATTCAGTTTACGAAACATCGTCCGTCAAGTCTGTCGTCTTAGTAAAGTTTTAAAATGGAATTTCTAAATAGTTTTCGGGATTTAAAAAAAAACTAGAAGTAGGCGGCCTAATAAATTTCCTTGTTTATTGCAGACTTCTACAAAAAAACTTAGTTTTGCGATGAGTGTGGAGGAAATTCTGATTTAAAATATGGGAAGAATAAAGGCCTCATATACCAGTTTTGCAAACGGGATTGCAGAAAGAAGAAGGCTGTAAGTGATAGAACTTTCTTCCTAGTGTCTCTCTTTCTCTTCCTAAATTATCACAATGGTGGGTACTGCGTAGGGTTCGCAGTGCAAACCTTGCGTCATGTTGAAGAATCTGTACCGTCGCTAGACTCGCCGATACAATTGCCCCCCCCCCATCGACGGGGTTAAGGGGCTGTATGCGAATTCTGTAGTAGCTTTTACCCCCATAATACATCGGCACAACTATATTTTTTTATTTCATTTTGATCCGACTGCGGATTACGAAATATATTGTATTTATCGTAGCTTCTTAAGATAGAATTAATGATAAACATGCTGAAGAGAATCATAATTTGAAACATCTTCAGTAAACCAGCGTGGAAAGATTGGGTAATTATTGCCTACATGACATTCCTTCATTTCATTTGTGGTCATTTTGACAACTGCACCATTTAGCATGTTTATTTTTAGTCTCGAATGACTATTACTTGACGTGTACATTCCACGAAGAATCCCAGTATACTCCAGTATTGCATGAATGTCACCATTGGATGTTGATAATACAATATGTTCTCGGTTTGGTACGGGCACATAGACATGTCTCAATTGCACTCGAATCGGATTGTCTGCAGGAAAAACGTATCTTCGAAATTCAAATCGCTGGTTCGGATTTGCCTTAGGAATAAGCCGAATATATCCAAGTTTT
>NC_046663.1:11366826-11401718 GCF_010883055.1 Belonocnema kinseyi | reverse complement strand
AATGTTTTTTTATAATAATAATAATAATAATAATAATAATAATAATAATAATAATAATAATAATAATAATAATGCTTACATCAAAATTCTGAAAAGAAGAGTTGATCGACAAAACTTTCAAGTTAAAAATAATTTGAGTTTATCGTGTTGAAATTCAACATAACTCATTGTTTTATATTTTGGATTCATTTCGAATTTCTTAAAAGTTAGTCACATTTTTGCGTTAAAACTAATAACGCTTGAAACTGTAGTTTTGTCTTATTAATGACTTTTATTTTCTAAATATAGGAAAGATTCATGTGCTTATTTTAATTCTTTCTTTTTTGACTTACGTTTTCTTACTATAAGGTACTGTTTTTAATGTACTCATCGAAAAGTCGCCGTATTCCCTATGATCTTAAACATATCTCACAAGTTTTGAAGAAGCAATATCCGTCCTGACATTTTATTTATGATACAATTTCTTAAATAAAAAATTAAAATATACTTTTACATCAAGATAGATTCTCACTTTTTGAAACTTAACTTTAAATTTATGCTAAAATAAATTAAGCATGCAACTTTTTCACCACATTAGAAATCTTGTTGACGCTTCAACCTTGAAATTGATTTGATTTCTTAGTTTCGTTTTGTTCGAAAGAAAAACATGTGTTTGTTCTTGTGTCTAGTTCTCTATTTTTATTTGCGAAAAATATGTTTTAATTCGTCCGCGATGAGTCTTATCTTTTTTAAATAATAATTAGCTGAGAAAAAAGTTGTTTAAATGTGTTCTCCTGATGTATAGTTCAAAAAGACTCTTACTTTGCCGTTTTCGCATTGCTGAGAAGGATGTTGAAAATCGTAGCTTGTATTTCATAATAAGATAAACTTTCGATAAATAGAATGTCAACTTTAACAGCGGAAAAATTTAAATGAAGAAAAATTTAAATATAGTTTTTCTCTGATGGAATGGTTAAAATAAGATTTAGAAAAGAAATGTGTGAAGTGGTACTGGAACAAGTTCACTAACGAGATCCAAAAATCTTTTTTTCTTAATTTAAAATAACAGAATGAAATTATCTTCTCCAAAAATGGGAAATTGTAATTAATCAAGCTGGAAAGGGGGACTTTTATTTCGCTTCAAAGGCTTGAGAAATAGCTGCATTGATGCATGCATTATAAAAATATAATAAGAATTATAGATATGTCTATTAAATTATCATATTCACCAAAGGAATTAACGATGACTGCCAAAGTAAAAACAAAAGTGTAGACCATCCTCATTTTCGCAGAAGTAGGGAAAAAACTGATTTAAGCTTCAATGAATAATTTGGTTAACAAGTGTATCTGAGAAATATTCCACTACATTATCAGAGTACAAACATGTAAATAAGTAGTCGTTATCTCAAATATATGTCAGATAACGACGTTATTATTAACAAGATTATCCGTCACAGATAAGGATGTTTTTAATTTCTCATTATGATTATTAGAATTATTAATACAACATCTGAGATGAAAAGTTTTGGTATTATATAAAAACTGAGTATCGCCGACTGCATGATAACTTGATAATTCTTTGACTCATTAATCGAAGAACTTAGACAAATGGACATTCCTTTGGTACACGTTTGAAGGCCCAGGGATAATGGTTTATTTTGTTAGCCAACCATTTTTGACCACAGGGTCTAGTTTAAAATTCGAAATAAATTTATAAAATAAAAAATTCAATTATTCGGCAAAACTATGTAAACCATTATAAAAAAAATTTCCTTTCAGAGAGACCAACAAATTTAATTTAACAATTCTTTTCAAAAAATACGTGCGCTGTACTCTTTATTCTCTTAATAGGCGAAAAAATTCAAACCAAACGAGAATAAAATTAGCTGTTAAGGTTTAACATTAAATTTTTAAAAAGTCTACATCTTATAAATAGTCCATTTTGTTATCATTATCCATTTTGATTAATATAAAAACTTAAAATTGATAAACGATCCTGGAGCAAACTGAAGTGATTTAGAGGGCAAATTGTTGCATTGCTTCAGCGATCCGACATTTATCTCACAAAAAAACTAAAAATAGATCAAGTGATCAAGGGTCAAAAACTTTCAGCTTGGAACGTAATTTAATGAGTTCCTCAAGAATCCGAGTCCGGACTGGACCCTATAAATTCATAAGGGGCACGGATCCAGACTTTTTTATTCTTAAGGGTCAAGGTCAAAGATCCAGGTCCGAAAAATGGACCTAAAAATTTCGTCAGTTATATCTGATACATTTTTTAAGATGCTTTGAAATGGAAGAAGCAGTAGTTTCGCCCCACTGTGTCTGTACAGGTGCGTGGATAATAATGATATGCAACCGCATTAAAAATCCCATATTTCCGAGCGTTAAAAAGTGTCTTTTTATTACGGTTTTGGCGCAGAAAATCAGTAGAGAACGAAATATTTTTATTTAAAATATATTTGGAGTACGTTTTTGAGTAATAATTTATCAAAAACCAATTAGATTCTCTTATTAGATTAATACTTTTGACCAGTAGTTTGATTAAAACTTCAACCAACTAGTCGAATTTTTAACCAAACAAGATGATTTTTAAACAAAAAATATTTAAAAAATGAACTTTTATCTAAACATAGTTGGATGATTTTATTAGCTTCTAACTTTTAGCCAGTAATGTAATTGAACTTTCAACGAAAAAGAATAATTTCTAACGAAACGAGTTAATTGGCAAACTAAAAATATAAAAGCAAACTTTTCAGCCAAAAAAAAAAAACATTTAGCCAAAAACATTAAAATTTTCTGATTGGTTTCTAACTTTTGACCGGCAGTGTAATTGAATCTTCAACCAACTAGTAAAACTTTAACCAAACGAGATGATTTCCAACCCAAAAATATGGAAGCAAACAATTTTCAACAAACAAAAAAATTCAATTCAACCAAAAACAGATTCTCTTGTTAGGTTCTAACTTTTGACTTGTAGTGTAATTGAATTTCCAACTAACTAGTAGAATTTTTAACCAAGCTGATTACCTAACCAGACTTTAATAGTGGTCTTTTCAACACCAAAAAATAACTTTCAACAAAAAATAGATTTTTTTATTGGCTTCTAACTTTTGTCCAGTAGAGTAATTGAATTTGCGACCAACTAAAAGATTTTTTAATTAAACGAGATGATTTCCAAACAAAAAATATTAAAGCAAACATTTTTGAACCAGAAAAAAAACTTTTAACCAAAAACGGTTAGACGCTCTTATTATGTTCTAACTTTTGACCGTAAATTTGATTGAATTCAACCAAATGATAGAACTTTGACCAAAAAAGATTATTTCCAGACCAAAAATATGAAAGAAAACTTTAAAAAAATAATAATTATAAGAATTTTTAACCAAACACATTTAGATTCTCTTATTCGGTTGTGGTTCATCACTCTTGACTTATAGTATAATTGAATTTTCAACAAACTAGTAGAAATATCAAACAAAAGAAACAATTTCGAAAACAAAAATATAAAAGTAAATTTTACAACCAAACAAAAATTAAGTTTCAGCCATATAAACAGATTCTTTTATTGAATTCGAACTTTCGAACTTTTGACCGGTAGTTTAATTAAAACTTCACGAAATAGTAGAATTTTTAACCAATCTCGATGATTTCCGAACCAAATTAAAATGTTTGTTTTTTTACATAGAAAAAAAATTAACCTTCAACCAAATATAGTCAGATTCTCCTATTGGTTTTTAACTTTTAACCAGTAATATAATTAAATTTTCAACTAAAAAATTAGAATTTTTAACTAAACGGTTAATTGCCCAAACGAAATTAGAAAATCAAACTTTTCAGCCAAAAAAATTAAATTTCATCCAAAAACATTGACATTTTCTGATTGGTTTCTAAATTTTTACCGGAAGTGTAACTGAATTTACAACCAACTAGTAGAACTTCAACCAAACGAGATGATTCCCAATCTAAAAATATAAAAGAAAACTTTTCAAACCAAAAACAAAAATGACTTTTAACCAAAAACAGATAGAATCTCTTATTGGGTTCCAACTTTTGACCGATAGTGTAATTGAATTTTTAACCAACTAGTAGTATTTTTATTCAAACGAGATAAATTCTGAACAAAAAATTTAAAAGTAGACTTCCGAACAACAAGAAATTAACTTTTAGCCAAAAATAGATTTAAAAAAATTGGATTCTAACTTTTGACCATCAGGGTAATTAAAACTTCCACCAATTAGTAGTATTTTTAACCAAACTAGATTATTTCCAAAACAAATTGTAATATTGGTCTTTTCAACTGAAAAAAAATTAAATTTTAACAAACAACAGTTAGATTCTTTTATTGGGTTCTGTCTTTTGACCAGTAAATTAATTGAATTTGTGACCAACTAGTAGAATTTGTAACCAAACGAAATTATTTCTAAACCAAAAATATATAAGCGAACATTGTTGAACCAGAAAAAAATAACTTTTAACCAAAAACAGTTAGTTTTTCTTATTAGGTTGTATATAAGTTTTCGCCGATAGTGTGATTAAAACTTCAACCAACTAGTAGAATTTTCAACCAATCTACATCAATTCCAAACCAAATTATAAATGTAGTCTTTTCAACCAAAAAAATTAATTTTTGACCAAATGCACTCAGATTTTTTTTTGGATTCTAACTTCGAATCAATAATGTCATTGAATTTTGAATCAAACAGTAGAATTTTTAACCAAACGAAATGATTGCCTAGCAAAAAATATAAAAGAAAACTTTTCAACAAAAAAAAAACTTTTGATCAAAAACATTTGGATTTTCTTATTGGTTTCTAACTTTTAACCGGTACTGTAATTTAGGGATGTAAACTGCGTACAATAAACCTCAAAGGTTGCATATTTTCAAAATGATTTATAAAAACAAAAAAGCAAACTTTAGAAAAAATTATTTATTAAACAGTAGTTATTTAAAGGTTTAGTTTTTCCTTTCTCTTTTAGGAAAATTTACCATTTTCATTTAATCCCAGTGATCAAGGTCTCATTTTAGTCTTCGAAGGATTTTCTAGATTTCTATTTGGATTAATTTTATTTTTAAAAAAATGAGTTGAGAAATAATAAAGTTATTATTGTTATAAAAAATCATAGTATACATTTTAATTAACACCACTCAAATAGAATTTTAGAGAATCCTTTAAAGGATAAAATGTGACCTTGATCCTTAGGATTAAATAAAAATTGTACGTTTTCTTAAAAGAGAAAGGAAAAACTAAGCCTTTAAATGACAAATGTCAAATAAACAATTTTAAACTAAATTTTTTCTGAAGTCTACTTGAAAGGCTCCATCAGGATTTTCCAAAATTAATAATAAATCTTTTTTGTCGATTTTATCAATTATTTTAAAGATAGACAACTTTAGAGATTGATTGTATGCAGTGTACATCTTTTACTTTCAACCAATTAGTAGGATTTTGAACCAAACTGGATAATTTCATAAACAAATTGTAAAAGTGGTCTTTTCTAATATAAAAAAACATTAACTTTCAATCTAAGATATTAAGATTTTCTTATTGATTTCTTACTTTTGACCGGTACAGTAATTAAACTTTTAACCAAGTAGTAGTATTTTTAACCGAAAGAAATTATTTCTGAACAAAAAATATGAAACAGACTTTTCAACCAAAAAAAGATTAAGTTTTAACCAAAAGAATAAGTATTTCAGCTAAATTTAGCAATATATTTGGTCTTACCGTCAAAGATGAAACCAAAATAAAAGCATCCGAAATAACATTTAAAAAATATTTATTTCTTTTTAAAAATCCTCAACGTTTCCAACAACACTGCGGGTCTTTCTCAAGAGTCGATATGCATGCCTATAATTTAATAAAAATAATATTTATGAACGTGAAGATCGCAATAATAAGTGTCGTAAAAAGGATATTGGTTTGAACAGAATTAAAAAGTTATATTGAAACATACTTGAGTCAAAAAGCAATGTGATATTTTATTTTAAAAAACAGCGTCACTTAAAATAATGTTTAAAAAGAATTAAAATTTCTTTTAATTAAAGCTTCAAAGATATTGGAGGGGCTCCCATAATTTATGAAAGTGTCACATAATTGAAACGATGTTTACAAACGGACAATACAAGACTAACTGTTTATAAAAAGTCGTAATTATAGAGGTGAAAACTATTAATAAACCTCTGATGAAAAGGTGCGCAAAAGCTTGATAATATAAGATTGAATAAATGAAATTCGATTTAAGTAAAAAGAATTTTAAAAAGGGGGTTAATGCATAATGCTTCGATAAATTTGGTTTATATTCAATATTTCAGTTTTTAAATTTATTGAAGTGTTGATATATTTATTAATAAAAATTGATTCAATGATACGTCTTTAAAAAGTATTATTTTCTCTGGCTAAGATTTTAATATTATCAAAATTCAAAAAATGATTAAATTTTCATGAATCTTGTGACAAACCTGTATTCAAATTACCAATTCTACAATCTCTTTTATGTTTATATATTCTTCTTTTCAGTCTCTTGCCAGTTTCACATTTGTAGTGTTTCTGACAAACAGTGCATGTTATTAAAAAAAAAAAAGGAAATGAGACAGATTTTCTATTGTTTCAGAATCTCTTTTGTTACTCAACAATTTTTCCAAAACGGTATTTTTAAAATAAACGTTGATATTAAATTTTTTTAAGGATGTCCTTAATCTTTCAGAAAGACCTTGTACGTATGGAAAGCTAACTTTTAGATCAGTTTTTTGTAATTTTCTAACAATTCATTTTTCTTCTTTTCTATAATGTAAGTGGTGTATCCTTTATATAAAAAACTCGTAACCTCCATTAGTTGCACAGGGAGAAGAATTTCTTACATTGGGAAGTTTTTCCATGGTCTAATAAATACATGGTCTAGCCACGCGCAAGTAAAAAAGCCGAACCAATCAGGACCGACTGCTTAATTTCTCCTAACACGCCGATTACCAACAATACTGAACCTTCATGTTTCGTCTGCTAGCCCCACGCGCTCAAAAAGCGAGGAGTGCGCATGCCACTGCGCATTTCTTTACGTCACGATAACTTATATTTCTGTTACCATTGAGGAATTTTAGGAAAGTATACGTAATTTTCAGAAACAGCTTCTGATGTTAAATAAAAATTTAGTAAATTTACTATAAAAGTTACAGAATTTCATTTTCAGCAACCTAATTTCGTAAATTTCAATTACTTTAGTATCTTAAATGCGTCGGAATTTTCCGAATATTTCTAACAGTGTATACTACTAAATTAAGGCGGTCGAAGAAAGGAAAAAAGTTTTGGATCTGCTGTATCTATAATTGTTTTTTATATTTGTTTTAAACAAAACAGATTATTTAATTAAGTTTTAATTTTTGACCCGTAAAGTAATTAACTTTTCAAACTAATAGTAGAATTTTATTCAAACGAGATGATCTCCAAACCAAAAATATAAAAGTAGACTTCTCAACAACAAAAAATTAACTTTCAGCCAAAAACATTCACGTTTTCTTATTCGTTTCTAACTGTTGACCGGCAGTGTAATTGAATTTCCAACCAACTAGTAGAACTTTAACCAAAAGAGATGATTTCCAAATCCAAAATATAAACGAAAACTAAAAAAAGAAACCGGGTTGTGTACTCGAATTTTGAAACCCCGACTAAACTCGGGAGGTGGTTTTCTGCAGTTTTCTTCTCATTTGACCAAATGTTTAGGCAAATGCGAGTACTTCGGTCAAACTCGTCTGTAGTTGCATTGTAACTAATCCTTAGTAAAAAAACTGACCCTATTCGTTGAAAGTAGCCAAATTCTAAACTTTTTATGAAACTTCTTTCCATAATTAATCTTTAATAATTCTGGTAAATTTAACAAATCACTAAGAAAAGAGTCATCACAAAAAAAATCTTAGTTAACTTCGTAAACAAATATGAATAATACCCCAACTCTCAATATGCTTATGAAAATTGTTGGAATGATTAATAATTATTATAAATTTACAAAGTAACGTGTAAAATAATCATCGAAAGACATTCTTAATTCATTCCGTAAACAAATTACGCCTCTTCCTTGAAAAATAGCCAAGCTATAAATAGGTGGATAAACATTTTTTAAATAATTAATAGCTGTAGATTTTCAAAGCATTAGAGGAAAAAAATTATCGGAAAGATATTCTTAGTTAATTATGGTAAAAAATTCAGCCTACTCGTAGAAAGAAAAGCAAACTCTTAATTTTTCAATTGAAATTATTTCGATAATTAATAGTCATTGTAAATTTACAAAGCAACATAGAAAAGCGTCATCTAATGGACATTCCTAGTTGATTTCGAAAACAAATTAACTCGTAGGATAAACTTCAAACTCTTAATTTTCTAATTAAAATTGTTTAATTAAGTAACATATCTTGTAAATTTGCAAAGCAAAATAGAAAATATTCATCGGATAGACATTCTTGGTTGTCTTCGTAAACAAATTGACTCGTAGAAAAAAGGCCAAACTTTAAATTTTTTAATTAAAATTGTTCACATAATTAATAGTTTTTTAAATTTGCAAATCAATATAGAAAATAGTCATCGCATAGACATCCTTAGTTAACTCCGTAAACAAATTTACTTGTATAAAAAAAAGGCAAACTCTTAATATTTTATTTTAAATTGTTTAAATAATTAATTGTGCTTGTAAATTTGCAAAGCAATATAGAAAAGTGTCACCGGATAGACATTCTTAGTCGCCTCTGTAAACAAATTGACTTGTAGAAAAAAAGCCAAACTCTTAATTTTCTAATTAAAATTGTTCAATTAACTAACATATCTTGTAAATTTACAAAGCAAAATAGAAAATATTCATCGGATAGACATTCTCGGTTGTCTTCGTAAACAGATTTACTTGTAGAAAAAAAAGGAAAACATTTATTTGTTTAATTAAAATTGTTTAAATAATTAATAGTTCTTGTAAATTTGTAAAGCAATATAGAAAAGAGTAATTGGATAGACATTCTTAGTTGACTCCGTAAACAAATTGACTCATAGAAAAAAGGCCAAACTTTAAATTTTTTAATTAAAATTATTCACATAATTAATAGTTTTTGTAAATTTGCAAATCAATATAGAAAATATTCATCGCATAGACATCCTTAGTTAACTCCGTAAACAAATTTACTTCTAGCAAAAAAGGGCAAACTCTTAATATTTCATTTAAAACTGTTTAAATAATTAATATTGCTTGTAAATTTGCAAAGCAATATAGAAAAGTGTCACCGGATGGACATTCTTAGTCGCCTCTGTAAACAAATTGACTCGTAGAAAAAAAGCCAAACTCTTAATTTTCTAATCAAAATTGTTCAATTAACTAACATATCTTGCAAATTTACAAAGCAAAATAGAAAATATTCATCGGATAGACATTCTTGGTTGTCTTCGTAAACAGATTTACTTGTAGAAAAAAAGGAAAACATTTAATTGTTTAATTAAAATTGTTTAAATAATTAATAGTTCTTGTAAATTTGTAAAGCAATATAGAAAAGTGTCAGCGGATAGACATTCTTTGTCAACTCCGTAAACAAATTGACTTGTAGACAAAAGGTCAAACTCTTAATTTTTTGAATAAAATTGTTTACATAATTAATAGTTTTTGTAAATTTGCAAAGGAACATAGAAAAGAGTTAGTTGATTCCGTGAACAAATTGACTCGTAGAAAATCTTAATTTTTTAATTAAAATTCTTTAAATAATTATTAGTTATTTTGTAAAGCAAAATAGAGAAGTGTGAGTTGACTCCGTGAACAAATTCACTCTTAGAAAAAAGTCAAACTCCTAAGTTGTAAATTAAAATTGTTTTAATAATTAAAAGTTCTTGAATTAAATTCTTGTGAATTTTTAACCAAACGAAATGATTTCTGAACCAATTTATAAAAGTAGTTTTTTCAAAAACAAAAAAACTTTTGATCCAAAACAGTTATATTTTCTGATGAGTTTCTATCAATTCAGTTTACATTCACGCGATAAAAACTACAAAAAGTGAAAGTTTCTTGTTAACCAAATTGGTAACGTAGTTTATGGACGGGCCCTCAGGTAAGAAAATATATCCACGCACTCGATATCGCTAAAAGGTCTCAAAGAATAAAATAAAATGAATAAAAACTAAAATTATGTGCTGAAGCAAATTCGGCCGAATTTTGCACTCACAGATATCTCTCCAAAAATAACGAAATTACCATTGTAAAAAGTGTTGATTGCCTGAACCCTTTATTATGTCTCTTTTATAAATACATGTTTCTTGGACTTTTTACTTTAAAAAAAAAAAATTATATTTACTCTCTTCTTCATTTGTGTTCTACATATGTTTTTTCCCTGCTTTCGACGAGAACAGCAGATGTCTTAATTTGCCGTTTATATGCAGAATCACGTTTTCAGGAGAATTTATTTAACCCGTTATGAAATTAATTATTGCTTTATTGAATTCTCAAATAATTACTTCGTTCGAGTTCCAATAGTAATTAATACGCAATCCCAAATTGGTTTTCTGAAATGGCCTTGTGCGCGTCAACGACTTTTTTGTTTAAAAATTCATTTTTTGTATAAAAACTTTATATGGAAAGCTGGTCCTTTTTGGTAAAAAATTAATTTTCTTAGTCGAAAATTCAACTATTTTGTTAAAAATGATAAACTCATATTTTATATCAAGGATGCAACTCTTGGGTTAAAAATAAATCTGCTTTTATTAAGAACTCAACTATTATCTTGGAAATTCTTCGTTTTTAGATAAACTAGAATATTTGTTCTTTAAAATTAAAAACTGTTTTGGTTGAAATATCAACTGTTACATTTTTCCTTGACAAAAAAATCTTTATTTTTTGCAAGTTCAACATAGTTAATGAGGACTGTAATTATTTTTTAAGAATTATTTTTTATTTAATTATTATTATTTTTTTTTTTTTGAAAAAGAAAAAAATTAATCTTCTTGATTAAAGATTTTACTATTTGATTTAAAGTACACCCATTTTTTTTAACAATTCGACTTTATAGATGATAGGTACTACGACACACAAAAAGCAGAATTTTATTTTTTTTATCAAAGCAACTGTTAGTTAAAAAAAATAATCTGTTCCGGTTCAGGATTCAACTCTTTTTTTTAATTCCAAATTTTTGGTTGAATCCAGATGTTTACTATTTAAGACATAAAAAATATTTAAAATATCAACTGTTACATTTATCGTTAAAAATTCATATTTTTCAAATGTGAATTTTCATGGGCTAAAATTAAAGCAGTTGGATAAAAGTTCAACTTTTTGTTAAAAATTATTTTTTGGCTCTAGATTAATTATGTTAGTTGAAAATGAATCTATTTCGTTAAAAATGTAAATCTTTTTTAAAAATTCATGTATTTCGTTACAAATTATCTTCTTCTTTTTGCTATAAAATTGATCTTCTTGGTTGAAAGTTCAAAGATTTGGGTAAAATTAACTTGTTTGTTGAAAAGTCATATCTTTGGTTTGGAAATTCAACTATTTGGTTCAAAGTTAAATTAATTTATTGAAATTAATTTTAAACAATTAAAGATTGACCTTTTTCATTAAAGAATTTACTATTTTATTTTACACTTTTCATTTTTAGTTTCAAATTAATTTATTTAACTGAAAATTAAACTATTCCGTTTTTGTTTGAAAATTTACCTTTTTTAGTTTAATGTTCAACTACTTGATTGGAAATCAATCGTTTTTGTTGAAAATTAAAACATGTTGCAAATTATTGTTCTTTGTTAAAAAATAATCTAATTTCGCATCATGTATTTAAATTATCAATTCACCTTTGTTGTGGAAAATTAATATTCTTGGATAAAAAATAAACTTTTTCTTAAAAACTCAATGCGTGGGTCGAATATTGAGCTCTTTTCTTTAAAATTAATTTTTTCGTAGATTCATGTTTCTGGTTGAAAATCATTCCTATCCTTAAAAATTTATCTTTCTTGGAAGAAGATTTCTACTTAACTGAAAATTCATAATTTTTTCAATAATAAAGCAGCTGCTCGTTTGCAAAGTAACCTTTTTTATTAAAAATTAAAATCTATTTTTTAAAATTGTATTTTTAGGTTGAAATTAACTGTTTTTTATTAAAAAAAGAAATCTTTTTTGTTGAGATATTTACTATTATTATGTTTTGCTGTCAATTAAATTGTTTACCTGAAAAATCAAATACTTGGGTTAAAGTTAAACTTTTTCTTACAGAATTAATTTTTTATTTTTCCGAATAGTCTGAATTTTCGTAAATTTTTAATATTTTTAAAAGATCCAAAGTATTAAAAATTTCGCTGATTTCACACAATTGATAAAAATTAAATTCAAAAATTGTTTAAAAAGTCAAGAATTTTCAAAAGTTTTGTGGAGAAATTGCATTTTTTATTTAAAAATTTAATAATTTTATAAAAATATTTAACTTTTTGGTTAAAAATAAACTTTTTTTGTTAAAAAATTCATATTTTTGGTTAAAACTAATAATACTTTGGTAGAAAATTAAACTTTTTTGTCAAAAATTAATTTATTCAGTTCTGAATTTCTGTTATCTGTTGCAAATTTTATTTCGGCAGTTCTTTTAAACAGGGAGTTTCATGTAAAATAATTCTAGAGGTTATATAAAAATAAATTTGTGAATACAAAGATTGTTTTTAAAAAGCCAAAAAATATTATTCTTTAAGAGTAGGCCCGAAATGAAACTGGTATTTTTCAAGAGATCATCTTTTATACGAGCTCTCAAGAAAGTCAAGTACCTTTGATTTAGAACAAGAAGTTTATACAAGCCTGGGTGCCATGTATCCTCTCATAACTTCAGCTTACATTTACCTAATCTTTACTCAATATTTCATAAACTAAATGTAAAAAAATACTCTTCAAGAAAATTAATTCAGAATCATTTCCTCTTTGCACTATATAGCTGGAAATTTGGCTCTAAAGTTGTCCTTTCTTCACTTTCATTTATTTCCCCTACCATCCTACTATCCACTATCCTCTCTTCACTTCCACTCATTGCACCTACTTTCCCCCACTTCCCCTTCCTCATTTTCCCTCACTTCCTCTACATACATAACCCTCTTTTTCTTTACCTCTTTATTCATAATGTATCCCCTAAGCCTAAGGGTCTATATGATCTCCTTTACTTACAAGAACATCAACAGAAGTTATATTATACATCCGCATCTTAATGTACTTCCCTTTATTTTTCTTTCACTTTCACTTTTTTTCTATCTCATTCTGATTTTGGATTTTTTTTCGCATTCATTCTTTCATTCATTCTCATTTGCCCCTCTTGCCCCCTCCAACTATTTTATCCACATTCTCTTGTCAGGTTCCTATATCTTCCATGCCCTCCTATATCCATCCCACACATGCTTTCATTTTTCCTTCTCCTACTCACATATTTTGCACTTTCTGTTCCCTCTCTCTTTTATCCATATATCCCTTCCCTTACCTTATTTCCTAATCTAAATCATGCTATCCTGACCCATCATCTTCCTCCTCACACTTCAGTAAATAGGTTACTCCTTCCCTTTAATGATCTTATACCATTTATTATATTTTTATGCTGTAATCATTCCCCATCTTTCCATTAATTGTATCTTTTTGTGCCTTTTCTCAAATTCTCAATAGCTTACTCTAATCCCGTCTCCTATATCTCTATCACTAAAGAACTGACTCCTTCCTTCTTTCCATCTTGTTAGTTCTACCAGCCTTCCTCTCCTTTTTTATACCACGTTCAAACACTTTTTCGCTAACTCCCCTCTGTTTTCCTCCCGCTCATTTCCCATCACTTTCGCTCCTCTCCCTTACTGTCAACCTTATTTTCCCTCACTTTTTTATTACCCCTCCTCTTATTTCCCCTCATTTTCACTCACTTGGATAATTTTGCTTCTCTTGTTGACCCTCAAATCCTCAACTTATTCTTCCCATTTTTCTCTGAATTCCGCTACTTCGCCAGCCCTCACTTTTCCCTACTCTCACTCTCCTCATTTTTCCTCACTTCCCTTACTTCCATGTCCCTAATTTTCCCTCACTTTCCCTCCACCTTTCTAATTCAATTTCTTAGTTTCGATTTTCTTATTTTCCCTTAGTTTCACTTTCTTTATTTATCCTTACTCCCCACTCTTTCCCTCCCGGAATTTCTTCTCACTTCCTCTACGTCCCCTAATTGCCGTTCCTTCGAAAAAGAGCAACGTGCGAAAACTCGATCAAAACTATAGAAGTTTCTGTCCAAGGCTACAAAACCGTAAAAAAGCTGGTGAAAATTTGATTTTGAACTTTTTTTTAACCATATCCTCCTACTCTGAATAATTTGAGATGTAAATTTAAACGTGAACTCAAAAAAATGATCATCCGTATTTATGTTTAGGAATTTTTTGAAATTTGTTATTTCCATTAATTTAGCTTTTACTCCTAAAAGAAAATAAAGAATATAGGAGAAAAATGATTCTTGAAAAATTGGAAGAAAAAGTTTTCATTACCTCTTAGCTAAATAAAAGTTTCTTTAATTCAGAGAATTTTGTTTTGAGTTAAAAAAATAGTGTTTGTTCCAATGAAATTTTTTTAAATTTAAAATAATTTTCTTTATTTTCAAGTTAATTTTGATTGAACCAAAAAAAATATATGTTAAAGAAACGGTATGTTTAACTTAAGAGAAATATTTTTTTGAGTACTCACCATCGTGTGCTGATTCCTCGACAAATATTCACAAAACACGTTTTTTAGTTAGACGAAAATTTGTTTGATTCAAGAAGAAAAATATGTATTGACTCTCGGTTAAGAAAAGTTTCTTTGATTCAAAAACATTTTTTGGTTCAAAGAAATATTTTTTTTCTTTCATTGAAAATTTTTCTAAAATTTAAAATAATTGTCCTCATTTTAAACTTAACTTTAAGTAAATGAAGTATCTTTTATTTAAAGAAAAATATGTATTGGGTCTTAATCAAAGAAGTCTTATTTGACTCGAAAAATAGTCTTTGGTTCAAATCAATTGTTTTTTTCTTCTCATAAAAATTTTTATTTCATTTAAAATGATTCTATTTATTTTTAAGTCATTTTTGATTAAATTAAAAAAATTATTTAAAAGAAACTGTTTTTTTTTAATTTAACAGAAATATTTTTCTGAGCATACTCATCATCATATGCTGATTTTTCGGCAAATATTCACCCAAAAAGTTTTTGTTTCAAAAAAAATTTCTTTAAATATATTTTTCTGAGTGAACTCATCACCATGTGCTGATTCATTGAAAAATATTCACAAAGGAGATTTTTTTATTTAAAGAAAAATATTTATTGATACTCGACGAAAGTAAAGCTTCTTTGATTCAAAGAAAAATATTTATTGTCTTTAAGTGAAACAAAAGTTTCTTTGATTCAAAGATATTTCTTCAATTCAAAGAAATGGTATTTTGTTTAAATTAAAATTTTTCTTTAATTAAAAATAATTTCCTTAATTTTCAAGATATTTATGAATCAATGGAAAAAATTAGTTAAAGAAACGGTTTCTACAAAAAAAAAGTGAAATATTTTTCCATGTGTAATATTTTTGGTTCAAAGAAAATTTCTTTAATTCAAAGAAAAATATTTATTGATTTTATTTTTTTTCCAGTGAAAATTTTTCTTTAATTTAAAATAATTGTCTTAATTTTCAAGTGATTTTTTATTCAATTTAAAAAAATTATACTTAAAAACGTTTTTTTTTTAATTCAAGAGAAATATGTTTACAATGTACTCATCACCATGTGCTTATTCCTCAATAAATATTTACAAAGTAGATTTTTTTCTTTAAAAGAAATTTTCTTTGATTTAAAGAAAAAAATGCATTGACTCTCAACCAAAGAGAAATTTTTTTTAGTGTATTTCTTTATCATTTACTCCTCGAAAAATATCACGTAAACGATTTTTCAATTCAAAAAAAATTTCTTTGATTCATAGAAAAATATTCATTGACTCTCGGTCAAAGAAAATCTTCTTTGATTTGAAGAAATTTCTTTGATTTAAAGAAATAGTTTTTTCTTCTAATTAAAATTTTTTATTTATTAAAAATGGTTTTCTTTATTTGCAAGTTATTTTTATTGAATAAAAGAAATAATTTTAAACAAACTATTTCAATAATTCAAGAGAAATAGATGTTTTGTACAAACAAAATTTCTTTGATTCAAAGAAAAATATTTATTAGCTCTCGGTCAAAGAAAAGTTTTTTGATTCAAAGAAATTCCTTTGACTTAAAGAAATGTTTTTTTGTTGTTGTTTTAATGAATATATATATAATTAAGTAAAAATGAATATCAGCATTTAGAAGATATTTGCGCTAAAAAAAATAAAATTAAGTTAAAGAAACGGTTTCTTCAATTCAAGGAAAATATTTTTAAGAGTGTGCACAGTTTCTTTAATTCTAGATCAATATTTTTCCGACTGAAAGTTACCATTCTGATCAGACAATTATTGTAATTAGTGTCTGATGCAGAGATGAGGCACACAGTACTCGCGGATTTAATATCTGCCTTCCATTCTTAATGATCGTTAAGACAGGCATGTATGTAATTACGCTTTCGCCTTTGATATAATTCTTGAGCCCCTTATCGACACCTCTTACCGTTCCATTAATTTCATCTTCATTCACTAATCAAATTTTTTAAAAATAAATTAATCATTTTTTAAATTTTGCTCTTTGATTTTCGCTCCATTCAAATTTGATTAACTGTTGCTAGTTTCCTTTTTTCAAAAAAATGAACTGAAATTCTTTAAAAAATTTGTCTTAACTTTGGAAAAATAATTTTTAAAGAAAATTCGAAAAATTTCAAATGATTTCCTAAAATTCCGAAAAAGAAAGTAGAACATTTTTTAGCCAAATTTCTTTATTTTTGCGAAATTACAAAATATAAAAACAAATTTGAGTTAGTTTAATGATATTAAGAACATTTAAAAATATTCAACAATAATTTCCAATGATTTCGAATGTTATTAAGAAAATAAAACAAATAAAATTTCTCAAAAATTTGAAGAAACTTTGAAATAATCATTTGTTTTGAAAAATTAATTTTTAAACGAAATTTAAAAAGATTTCAGGAAATAAGAAACCATTTATAAAAAATATTTTTTCATTGTTCTAAGAAAATTTAAAAATAGTTTTAAAAATAATTAGAAGTTTCGACAAAATTTCAATAATGATTTTGATTTCGCAAAGATTTCAAAAAATTCCAAACAAATTGTAGTTGTTTAAATATATTAAAATAAAATTTTGAATCCTCTTAAGAATTCTGAAAGAATTCAAGATAATAAAGAAATTTTTTTAAGATTCCCAGGGAAATTTTTAAGGAATTTCAATTTAAAACAAAATTAATTGCAAAAGAATATTCCAAAAAAATGTAAACATAAAAAATTGAAATATTTTAAAGCCTTTTTTTTAATTTTGCAGAATTAGAAAAAAAATACACAAAAAATTCGAATCTCGTTAGAATATATTTAGAACGTTTAAAAGTTTTTGAAAGATGAAAAAATAATTTTAAATATTTTCAAAAATGTTAAAAGATATCTAGATTTTAAAATATTTTTAAATAAAAATTTAAAGCTTTTGAAAAAGTCTGGAAAGATTCAAAATAATAAAGAAATTTTTTTAAGATATTCGGGAAAATTTGTAATCAGTTTTTATGAAGAAAAAAATAATTTTAAGAGAATATTCAAAAATAATTTTTTAACATTTGTGAAACAAATTTTTTTTAAATTTCTGCAATATATAAAAACAAATAAGAAAAAATTATAATCATGTTAGAAAATATTGAGAACGTTTAAAAGTCCAAATATTTTTAATCAAAAGTATACATTTGATAATTTCAAAATGAAATTTGGAAGCTTTTTACAAATTCTGTAAGGATTCAAAATAATAAATTATTTTCTGAAGATTCCCCGGCAAATTTCAAATGGTGTTTTTATTCTGAAAGGCGGTTTTAAAATCTTTTTAAGACTGTAGAATATTTTCTGGAAATTTCTTTAGTTTTAAAAGATTTTTTTAAATTTTGGAATAATTTGACTTATTTTAAAATGTGTTTAAAAGTTCATCTCTTTAAATACAAACGTAATCTTCTTTCGTTAAAATGCCACCGTTTTATTGAGAATTGTTCTATTTTGGACAAAGAGTTGATTATTTTATTGAAAATTCATCTTTTTTGGATTGAAAATTCGTCTTTTTGTATGAATTTAATATTTCTAATTTGCAATTAAAATTTCTTTAGATTGTAATATCAACTATTATATTTTTTGTATATTATATTTAATTTTTATATTCAAGACATATCATTTTTATTGAAAATTCATCTTTGTGGTTGTAAATTTCAATATTTTGTTCAAAATTCATCTTTTTGGTAAAAAATGTAACTACTTTCAAATTAATTTATTAAATTTGAAAATTCAAGTAATTGTATTTAAATTAATTTTTCTGTCGAAAATTCATATTTTTGGTTTGATAAATTATATTTTTTTTCGAAAAGCCGTGTCTTGTGATAAAAATGAAATGTTTTTTGGTGAAAATGCAAATTATTGAAAATTAATATTTTTTTATTAGAAATTAACTTTTTGTTGAATTTTTCACTTGACATATCTTCAATTTTTAAAAATCTTTTAAAATTTTTTTAAGAATCTTCGAAAAAATTATATTTGTATAATTTTTAAAACGTACTTATGATAATAAAGTTTTTCCTTGTCTTTAGATATTAAAACGTAATTTTAGTTCGAATTCAAGTTTTCAAAATATTTAAAATAATAAATCCTACCAAAAACATCAGCGATGCAAAATACATACCAAGTACCAACAAATTAATTTTTGAAATCAAATTTGACTAAGTAATTAAAAAAAAGCATAATAAAATATATTAAGAAACTTTTCTTTATGAAATATCATATAGAAAAAAATTGACAGGATGTTTCGCCAGGGGAGAAGAAAACTGCATAAAACCACCTCCCGAGTTCAGCCGGTTTTTCGAAAGGCAAGTTTGAAATCAGACATTCGACTCTATGGATCGATCGCACACAATCACCCTTAGTGTCAAAATTTTATTTAAAAACAAAAACCTTTCTTTATTCGTGGAAACTGAATCGGAAATTAAAATTTTTCAAAAAATTCATTTTATTTTGTGGATAGAGATTATAACCTAGAAGAAAATTCTTTTTGTCAACTTAAGTTTAATAATTAAATTGCTGATATTCCAAACATACAGGAGCAACATTTTTGGTGGCATGGTTGTCGATCAGATCAATGCTTTACACATTTTTATGTAAATTATTTTTCAACTTAAACATCCAATTATTAAAAAAATTTATCTGTTCAACGATTATAACATCACAAAAATATACCATTTTCTTGTTGGGGAAATCGATATTACAAAGGTCAAAAATAAAATTATTAATAATTAATCTTATCTCTCCGTAGCTTAGTGGTAAGAGGATCAGACCGGCAATCTGAAAGACTTGGATTCGAATCCCAGCAGGGCTAGCGGGAAATTTTTCACAACTTAAAAATAAAAATCATTATTAAAAAAATATTGATTTTATACCAGTAGATAAACAAAATCACATACAATTATTTAAAAAATTTGTCTGGTCGAAAATCATTACCTCAAAGAATATAATTTTCTTATTGGGAAAACTAATCTTTCAAGTATAATTTAAAAACGAAAACCTGTCTTTTTTTTGGAAACTGAATCAGAAATTAAAATTTTTCAGAAAATTCATTTTATTTTATGGATAGATATTATAACTTTGAAGACAATTCTTATTGTCAACTTAAGTTTAATAATCAAATTGCTGATATTTCAAGCATACAGAAACAATATTTTTGGTAATATGGTTATCGATCAGATAAATGTTTTACATAATTTTATGTTAATCTTGTTTTTTTACTTGAACATCCAATTATTAAAAACATTTATCTGCTCAACAATTATAACATCAAAAATATACAATTTTCTTGTTGGAAAAATTAATCTTACAAAGGTTAAAAATAAAATTATTAATAATTAATCTTGTCTCTCCGTAGCTTAGAGATAGGAGCATCAGACCGGCAATCTGAAAGACCTGGGTTCGAATCCCAGCAGGGCTAGCGGTCAATATTTCCACAACTTAAAAATAAAAATCAATACTCGACAATTATTGATTTTAAACCAGTATATAAACAAAATTAAATTTGAATTATTTATACAGATAGAATCATTATCTGAATTAAAAAAAAAATTAATTGATCATGTTTTCCTCGCCTATTGCTGAACTATAATGAAACTAAAAAAATATTTAAGCATCTGCAAATTATCGTCTACCATTTGGCAAGAGCAACATTTTTTGTACCATGCCTCCTCTGGCAAGCGTGCAAAAATTCAACTCTAATTTCTTCTGGTAAATTATCCTGCTTGATTTATGAAGCGCCTCGTCATTTATTTTGCGGAGCGGGAAGAAGCCAAAGAAACATGTTTGCAAAGGAGTTTCACTCGGGGGTCACCCAGGTGACGATTTACGGTATAACATCACCATAGATCATATCATTGTCCCATTCATCTCGATCTACGAAATTCAGGAAGACTCAAATCTATCCTATGTTGTAGGGTGGTCCAAAAATGCGAAAATTTTTTATAATTTTTTTTATTTCGAATAATTAATTTTATGTGAACGTTTTAATAGATTAAAATTGTAGAAAAAAATCTGAAAGATTTAAATGATTTTTTAAAAATAATTTAGAATTTAATAAAATTAGGAAAGATTCGAATATTAAGAGAATATTAAAGAATTTTAGAACTTGTGTGGAATAAAAAAAAATCTTAATATTCCTTTGAAAATTATAAATAATCTTTCATTTAGAAGATTAATTTTAAGAGAAAATTTAAAAGAAATCGAAAATATACGTTGAAAATATATTTAGGAATTTTAAAACTTGCAAACAGAATAAAAAAATTATCTTCATATTCCTGGGAAAATGGCTTATGATTTTTATTTTCAAGATTAATTTTAACGAAAAATTTTCAAAAAACTCTAAAAGAGATATTTTAACTTCGGAAGATTATAAAATTTATCTTGAATTGAGTAAGTTTAAAAGATATTTACAAATTTTGAGAAGATTTAAACCAAATTTTAATAGAAACGATTAATTTTTTGTTTACAAAATAAAGATTTTATAAGATTTTGAACAAAATGTTTTGAAGATTTTTGGAATATTTAAATGTTTAAAAAAAATACACGTATTTTTTATGATTTATGTGAAAATTTTGAATTATTTCTTATTTTGAAAAATTAATTTTAAGAGGAAATTTAAAGAAATGTTTAAAAGATTTCCAGAATCTTAAAAAAATACTCTGCAAGATTTAAAGACAATTCCAATGAAATTGCAAATAATGTTTTATTTTAAAGAATAATATAGAGAGAAAATTTAAAAAAAAATATATATATATATATTGAATATCTATTGAGGAATTATGGAATTTCCGAAGAGACTTAAAATGATTCCTGGGAACATTTTTAATCATTTCTATTTTTCAATTAATTTTATTTGAACATTTACAAAAGCTTAGAACCTTAGAAAATAATAATTTTATGTTAATATTTCTAGAAAAATTGCAAATTTTTTTCTATTTAAAAGATTAATTTTAGAAGGAAACTGAAAAAAATATAAAATATATGTTGGAAATATATTCAGAAACTTCAGAAGTTTTGAAGAGAATACAAAAATTGTCCTTGATTTTTAAATGTTTCGAACAACAAATTTGGAAGCTTCTTGAGAACTTTTATAGTTTTTAAGTAAATAAACAACTTTTTTTAAGGGTTCTGAGAAAATTAAAAATAATTTTTTGTTTAAGAATATTAATTAGATGGAAATTTTTCAATTATAGAATGCTGTTATTCGGAAATTTTCCAATTCGGGAATTTTATAAATCAGGAATTTTTATAAATGAAATTTTCCAATTATGCACCTTCTTTATTCGGAAATTTTTCAATTATAGAATTTTATTGTACGGAAATTTTTGAATGATAGAATTTTATTAATCAGAAATTTGATTAGTGAATATTTTTTAAATGCCGCGAATCTTATTTCTTAAGATTTTTCAATTGACCCTTATTAATATTATTAAATTTAAAGCTATGAAAGTGTTCAATATAATATTTTGCAATTTTGCAAAATCTAATAGTAAAATGTTCCTGGAATTTTTAATATTAGCATTTAAAACTATAAAATTGTCAAAATTTTTACTTGAAATTCACAAAAATTAACAAATTACAAACTAGATATTTTCGAATTCAAGATTTTCAAGCGAACAAACTTCAATTTCAAAGCGTCAAAAATATTTTTTTTTTATAAATGCGCATTCCAAACTATAATCTTAAGCTTAAGGTACAGAAATTTTAGATATGATAAATATGTCATTGATAAGTGTCACAATTATCATGTAGTATCAAGTCACCTCTAGAGTAATTAGATAAATATTATAAACTAGAAAACGTGATTCTAAAAAAAAAATAGCAGTAAAAATAGCAGCTTTAATGTATAAAAAGACAATTAATTAATTCGAAGATTATTATTAATAATTCAGCAAAACTCCTCAAAAAATTTTAAATAGACAAAAAATATAATTTGCCAAATCATCAATCGATTAATCTATTATTTGCTAAGCCAGCGATGACAATCTGATTGGGTGCTTACTTTAATCATTGAGATTAAGATTTCTAGCCTTGGGCGAACAATTATTAACGGTTGAATATGAAAGTTCAGTCAAATTATTTCGCCAGAATTAAATGATCATGTTACACTTAAATTTATGATCTCACAAAGAATATCTGCGATTTTAAAAAGAATAAATAAAAAGTTTTTTTATAAAGTGCCTTACACACATTTTTAACATAAATGAAAAAAAAAACATTTTTTCGAATTCTGAAACTTGTCGATACTCTGTTTTATAATTTCCAAAATGGCTTTTATCAATTTATTTCTAAATTTTGTATATTGAAACAATTTTTTTATAAAGTGCACTATAAAATTTTTTAAAATAATTTTAAAAAACAATAGTTTTTTAATTCTTAAACTTGTTGGGACTAAAATATACTATCAGTTTACCATACCCGGCAATTTTTGAAATCCTTTTTCTTATACATTCAATCCGACCAAGTTTCATAATGTCTAAAATGGCTTTTATTAATTTATTTTAATAATTTTTATGAGATAATTTTTAAGAAAAGTCTCTTAATATATTTTATTATGCATCGCAAATGTTTTTGATCAAAATTTATGTTTTTTTATTTTGTAATTAAAGAAAATAAGAGTACGCTTAAATAATTTTATTTCATAATTAAATTACGAATTTAGGAAATTTGAAAAGATAAATTATTTTTTTAAATAGTTGTTATTTAAAGAAAATTGAATAATTTGACATGATTTATTCTTTGATACAATTTATTGATACTATTATTTAATTTCATTTTAAATGCGAAATGAAAAGTGTGGCTATCTTTATCGAACTTAGCCCACACTTATTAAATAAAATTGAAATAAATATATTTAATTAAACTTCTTAAATATTTGAAGACTAAATTTGGTATCTTTTAACATATTTAACATAGAATCTTTTATAAACAAAATAAAATAATTTCGGAATTAAATTCAAAGTTTATTTATTTCAACCATAAAAGCTCCTAAAGATAGGATTTTCTAACAAAATAGGTGAATTTTCAACAAAATGGTCGAATTTTCAAAAAAAATGAAGCTTCAAAAAAAAGTTACATTTTTTAACAAATAATTTTATTTTTTAGAAAATATATAAATTTTCAACAAACAAGGTGTATTTTTAATTAAAAAGGACGCACTTTCTTTTTAAATATATAAGTGTTCAACTAAACAGTTTGATTTTTGCTTAAAAAAGTTTCTTTTAAACAGAACAAAGATAAATTTTCAACAACATGGTCGAATATTTAATGCAAACAAGATTAAACCTTAAAATTTTAAGACAACACATTAAACATTAATGAATAATTTTCTAGAGGACAGTTGAATTTTGAACCCAAAAAATTTTGATTTTAATAAAAGACTAAATTCTCAATGAAAAACGTAACAGTTGACATTTAAGCCAAAAAAGTGAATTTTTTACATTCTAGTTCAATATTAAATCCAGGTTGAATTTGGAAAAAATAAAATTTCAACAAGATAGCCCAATTTTTAAACAAATAGTTAGACTATTTCACTAACTATATGGATTTTATCTAAAACTGTTGAATTTTCAAAGCCAAAATACGGAAACCTTTGATACAAAAATAAATAAATTTTTATCAAAGAAGTTAATCTTTTTCTCACGTAGCTGGATTAACAAAGAATAAATGTCTATTTTGAATTAAATAGTAAGACTTTCAACCTAAGAGGTGAAGTTTTAACTAAAATAATAAATTTTCAACTGAAATAGTTGAATTTTTAGATAAGAAAAATTAATTTTTTAATTAAAAAAGAAATCTAATGCTAATCGTTGGGAATTTAAAAAAAAAATTTTAAGTGTTTACAGGAATTTGAAAAAAATTTACTGTGCAGAATGATGATTTTTAAAGATTTAAGACAAAAAGTTTGAAAGTTTGTTGAGAATTTTTATTTTTAAATAAATTTAAATGAATTTTAAGTATCTCCATTCTCAACCAAAATAATAAATTTTTGAACTTCACTGCAACAGTAGATATTTCAAACAAAAAACATTTTGGTTTCAAATAAAAAACCGTTTACTTAATAATAAATGGTTCTAATTAATAAAAATGTTCGATTTTCAACAATGCAGTTGAATTTTTACTTAAAGAAGATTTATTTTTCATTTGAATAATTCAAAAAAAATCAATTGATAATTATTTAAATGAATTTTTCGTGTCTCCGTTCTCAACCAAAAAAATTATTTTTTTACCCAAACTGCAACAGTTGATATTTTAAACAAAAATCGTTTTAGTTTCAAATGAAAAACAGTTGAAATTAATTAAAAAATCGATTTTCAACAATGTAGTTGAATTTTTATTTTAAGAAGATTAATTTTCAACCAAACAGATGAATTTTGATTAGAAAAGATTAATATTTTATTAAAACGGGTGAATTTTAAACCGATGAGACAAATTTTCAAAAAAATTGTTAAATTTTTAACTAAGAAAAATTTTAGTTAAATTATTTACAACAAAATACGAACTTTCAAATAAAATTAAATTTTCTGACAAAGCAGGTGATTTTTCAACCCAGAAAAAAAATAATTTGCAACCAAGGAGGATGATTTTTTAACCAAATTGTTTTAAAAAATGCGAATGATAAGATTTTCAATTTAAAACATAGTCGTCAGGAGGAAGCAACAGCAAAATGAAAGAAATATAAATATAAATGAAAGGTAAAAAATTACTTCAATAATACTATATCCAGGTGGCCGCGAAACTTCATTTTCAAGATTCCCTAATCTTGTATTATTTTTAACATAGCATCTTTAATCAATGGATTAAAATAATTTAAAGTAAAAATATTAAAATTGAAAACTTATTATGAATAAAAATGTTGAAATTTAAATTTTATTATCAGTTGAAATGTTAAAATTTGAAATTTATTATCCCTCGAAGTGATTTAAAGTACCTCTTACAGAAATTCCCTGAAGGTTTCCAAGGTTTTTTTTGTTTTAAAAACCGATCTTTTCCATGATATATCAATTTTCCTACGCACAGTGGGACAAAAATTCATTTTTTTGGTACAAAATAACTTTCAGGCTGAAAATATCGACTGATTTGGACCAAAAAATCGTTGGTAAAAAATCTTCTAAGATTTCTAAAAGCGTTGTCGAAACTGATTTTTAATTTTTTTATAAATAAACAAATCTGATGAAAAAATGTCCATTTTTCTATTCAATTTTTCCGGTGCTCTTTAATAAAATAAAATTTTTTAAATTAACTAAGTTTCAAAGAGTAACATTAATTAAAGATATTCCAATATTACATCATAAAAAAAAAATTCTATAAACAATTATTTGTAAAAACAATCATTTTTACGATTTGCCATAATTTTACGTTTTTAAAGTTATATTGCAAGAAATTTGGATAAAAATAATATAATGATTAAGACAATTCTTCTTGAGATTATTATTGTTACTAATATAAACAAATTTAATAAAGAAATGAATTAATTAGGCATTTTCAATTAAAAAAAACTTGTATATGTCATTTCTTTTATTAGGAACTTAATGCTAGTTTTAGGAAACTTAATAAGTTTTTTATCAATCTTATGATTTTTTAAACCAATTTAATAAACAAATGCATTATTTGGGCATCTTTCAAAGAACTAGTTATATATGTTACTTAAATTGTCATGAAGTTTCCACCTGAAAGGATTGGCATTTAGAAAAAAAATTCTGTCGAAAAATGCCTGAATAATGCATTTATTTAAATAATTTCTTTTAAAAAATCATAAGATTAATCAACAAATTGTGATTTTTTCTGAAATTATCATAAAGTTCCTAATTTAAAAAATGGTCATAAAAAAACGAATTTTTTGGTAAAAAATAGCTGTTAATGCATTAAATTTGATTATTTAATATATTTATAATATTAAAAATAATTATCTCAAGAAAAAATTTCTTCATTATCCTATTGTTTCTTACTAAATTTCTTGCGATATAACTTAAAAAAACATAAAATTATGCAAAATCGTGAAAAAAAAACATTTTTTCAACAAATAATTTGTTTATAAACAATTTTTTGTTTATTACTTAATATTGAAATATCTTTAAATAATATTACTCAATGAAAGGTAGGCATTTTCAAAAATTTCAATGTATAAACGAGCACCGGAAATGTCAAAGAAAAAATGCCTTTTTTTCGTTATATTTGTTTATTCGTAAACAAAATAAAAGCCTATTTAAAAAATCGGGCTTGATAGCCATTTTAGAAATCTCATCCGCTTATTTTCAATTTTTTGTTGCCCAAATCGGTCAATATATGTGGGCTGTGAAATATTTTGAACCAAAAAAGTTATTTTTTTCACTGTGCTACTGCCACCCTGTTGATATTAAAGTGAAATTCTGACGTCAAATTAAATTATAATTTGAAGTCTACGTAATCTTTTTAGAAAATGTTTAATTTTGAAAGCATAAAATATCCCAGCAAAGCTGTAAGAAGATACAAGGTAAATCTAGGGAAACGGAAAATACGGAATCGTGCCTTAGACGGTGTTGCAAGTATCAGGAGGATCAATTCTCCTGCGATCTGCATATCCTCCGGGATCTTCCACTGGTGAAACTCTCTTTATGCTACTCGTATTTCTACATTTACATTTTCATTTTTGTCCAAAACTTATTTTCAGATAGAAAATATCAAGCCAATTTATTTTTAATATTTTATTTATTTCAAAGCTTAGTTTACTTTTTTGAAAATTATAAATATAAGAAGGTGCAATTCAAAAGCAACATCAAAGGGTTTCATTGCCTATTAAGACGCTAATAAAGTCTCTTTTCTTCTAAAAAGTTAATTTTTTGTTTTAAGAATAAAAATAATAATTTCATTTACTGAAAACGTAAATATTTAATATTTTTCTAAAAAAATAATCTTTTTGCAGTTGAAAGTTCATGTCCTTTGTAGACATTTTTTTTTACTATTTTGTAAAATATTTTGTTGCTGAAAATTTATCATTTAAGTTAAAAATTCAACTATTTAGTGAAATGTAATTTGACTTTTAGTTGAAAAAAATTTTTTATTAAAAATTAATCTATTTGGATAAAAAATTAATTTTTTCAAATGAAAATTCATCATCCTGGTTGAGGATTCAACTTTTTTTAAATTAGTTTTTTTTAGTTTAATTCTACTAATCGAAAATTAGTTTTTTGTTTTGTTTCAAATAACTTAGTTTTTTTTTTATTTGAAAAGAAGCTTTTTGATTGAGATTCTGCCGATTCCAATTTAGGTTAAAAATTCATCCTTTTTTATTTTAAAATTCAATGACTTGTAAATTCATCTTTCAACATTGAAAATCAGTTTCTTTTCTTACAATTATTCTTTTACAGTTGAAAAATCAACTATTTTCTAAAACATTTGACATTTTAGTTTGAAAACTCAACTTTTTTTAATTCATCTACTTGGGTAAAAAATTAATCTTGCTCTGAAAAATTATCTAAAAATTCGTTTAATTAAATTAAAAAATTCGTCTATTTTTGTTCAATGAAATTAATTAAATTTTCGTTTTTCTTTCTTGTTGTACCGTAATTTTTCCAACTAGAAATTCAACTATTACATTTGTGTTTAAAAACTTTTTGATTGGAAAATTTAACTATTTTTTATTGAAAATCCAATTATTTTTCGAAACATTTACGAATTTGGTTGAAAATTTGTCTTTTCATATGAAATTAATCTTCTTCTTTAAAAATGCATCTTCATAATTTAAAATTCTGCTTTTAGGTATAAAAATTCAATTATTTGGTGGAAACTTGAACTATTTTTTGAAAATTCCTCTAATTTATTCAAGTCAACTTTCTGGTCGAAAATTCAACACTTTGGTAAAAACTTGTCTTTTTGTATTTTAAATTAATTTATTCCAGTAGAAAAGTGATCATCATTGGTTGAAAATTCATCTCTCTAATCTGAAAAAGAGCTTTTAAACCAAAAATGGACCTTTTCGGGTTAAAATTCCACTGTCTTCTAAAAAATTAATCTTTTTTCTCAAAAACTCAACAATTTAATAACAAAGGTATTTTCTTAGCCCGGAGTTAGATCAATAAACCACACCTCTTGGAACCATCATATCTATATAATTTCTTCAATGTGTATATTCGTGTGTATTAATCTGCATAACTCATTCCTATGCAAATGAAGAGATTTGACGTAGCTTACTTCGCGGCTTAGGTGGATATGCCGATAAATGGATCTTCCTTCGCGGTATCATCGATCTGCTAACGAAAGTGCACATAAACTTGTTTATTTCTCTCAAAACCGGTTTTACTACACAAGTTCAAATTTAATTTCATAGTAAATTAAAAATACTAAAATGGAGCAAGCTTCTCATTTTGATCTTATTCTTCAAGATGTACAGAGAGAATAGTAAGAAGGAATTTTTTAAAAAGAAAAAAAAATCTGCCTCAGTCCGGATTTGAACCCAGAACACCACTATATATAAGTGAAGCGTTTAACAATAATAACACCGAGGCCTCAGCATATATTATCTAAAAGGTGGCTATACAAAACAAGAAAATTTCTGGTGAGGTGTCGATGGCGTTATTGATGGATACACCAATCATGTATCGTGGCGTTCCTGGTTCAAATCCGGGCTCTAGCAGATTTTTTATTGATCTTTAAAAAAAAATTTCAAAATTAATCGTTTTATTATCTTAATTTTCATTGATTATAAATTTAAAAACTTGGACGTTAACATTTTTAAATGGTTAAAACATCTTCCGAAAACTAATTAGATTTATCTAACGTTTCTCAAAACTTCTATATTTGTCGCAGTGGAGAAATATATGTAGTAATTTCCCTGTAAAAAAGTTTGATAAAAATAAGATAAAAAGATCTCAGGCCTCGGTGGAGATATTGGTGAACGTTCTACTCGTGCATGGTAACATTCGCGGTTCAAATCCGGACTCACGCAAAATTTGTTAAAAATTAGTATTGTTGTTGGAATTTTCTAAAATGCATTTTAATTATTAGATAGATTTTCATTAATTATTCATATCAATTTTTTTTCTAGTGTATTATATTCAACTAAAAGAAATATTTTATTGTAAAAATAAAAAATATAAACAACATTTTTTAACACAAATGTTATTTAAAATAGTAATATTTTTTTCTTTAAATCACCAACTATTACATTTTCTAATCATTTTTGGTTCGAAAATTCATTTTTTTGTGTTAATAATTTAATTATTTGGTTGAAAATGTCATTATTTTTTAAAAACTCAAAAAGTTTAATAAAAAGTTATCCCTTTTTTTTATAAATTCAATTATTTTTCTAGGAAACTCTATTGCTTGCTTAAAATTAATTTTTTTTTGAAAATGTATACATATTGCTAGGTTAAAGATTCAACTATTATTCACATTAATTTTCTGTTTAAGTTAAAAATTCAACAACATTTTTTTTCGTCTAAAAATTTCGTTTGTGTATGAAGCAAATATTATTTTCAAAATTTAACAGTTTTGTAGAAAATTCAATTATTTTGTTTAAATTACGTTTTTTGTTGAAAATTTATCTTTTCCGGTTAACAATTTTTTAAAACAGTTATTCTTTATAGTTGAAAGTTCAAATATTTTTGTGAATAATTCAATTATTTGATTTAAATAAACTTTTTTGTTGAAAATTTTTATTTTTGTGTTAAAAATTTTGTTAAAAATTTCTTGCTTGAAAATTCAACCATGTTTTTTTTAGAAAATTAAATTATTTTGTTTAAATTAACTTTTTTATTAAACTTTATATTCTTTAGTTGATACTTGAACCGTTTGGTAAAAAATTTACGCTTTTAAGTAAAGATTCAAAAATTTGGTACATTTTTGCTAGATAATCTATTTTACTTTAGAAATTAACTAGGTTGTTGAAATTTTTTTATTTTATAAATTCAACTGTTTTTATTCAGAATAAAGATATTTTCTGCTTTGAATATAAATTATTACATTTTTGATCATTTTTGATGAAGAAATTCATTTTTTCTTAATTTAATTATTTTGTAGAAAATTGTATCATTTTGTTAAAAATTTATCTTTTCGGATTCCATATTCAACAGTTTGTTTCAAAAGATAATTCTTTTGTTGGAAAGTCGTATTTTTTAAAATCAAATCACAATTAATTAATTTTTCTCAGGAAATTTAATTATTCAATTGAAAATTAAATTTTTTTAAATTCAAAAATATTATTAAAAATTCATTCTTTTTTAATAAAAATCCAATTTATTTATCAAATTCAATTGTTCAATTTAAATTACTCTTTTTGTAGAAATTTATTATATATTTGGGTTATAAATTAAAATCTTCTATAGATAAGTCTTCTGTTTAGCTTCAAAATTCTACAATATTTCTATTTAGACTGTGAAATATTTTCTTTTATACAGTATCTATTTTGTTAAAAACTTAACAGTTTTGGTGAAAATTAAAATATTTTGTTTAAATTAACTTTTTTTAATTTATATTTTTCGTTTAAAAATTCAACAATTTTGATAAAGGCGTCTCCTTCTTAGCTGAAAATTCAACCACTTTTTTTTAGAGTATTCAATTATTTTGTTGAAATTTACTTTTTTGTTGAAAATATTTATTTTGGGGTTGAAATTTCAACAATTTTGTTAAAACAGTCATTCTTTATCATTGAAAACTCAACTTTTTTTGTAGAAAATTCAATCATCTGGTTTAAATTAACTTTTTCGTTCAAAATTTAAATTTTTGTGTTGAAAATGGAACTCTCGTAAGAAAATCGTGTTTTTGGCTTGAAAATTCCACAATTTAGTTGCATTTTTTTTCTCGGCTTAAAGTTTTTTTTTAAATCAACTATTTTATGTAAATTTTTTTTTTGGTTGAATTATACTCGTAGTTTAAAATTAATTTTTGTTTGCATGAAATACTATTTTATTAAAAATGTATCGATTTTGTTAGAAATTTAATATTTTTATTTCAAATATTATAAATTTAAAGAGTTTTAATTTGAATTTAATATTATTATTGCATTAACTTTATATAAAATAATTTAGTCCCCTATTTTCATATGTTTGCAAATTAGATTTTAATTAATCTTTCAGGCTTAGTTTCTCTATTTAATAGATAAGATTAATTCGCTTTCAACGATTACCCTTAAATCTAAATAATTAACAAATAAATCGTTTAGGAAGTGTTTGAAATTAGGATTATGAAAAAGAATCTCTTTTAAAGTTTTTTTTGTTTTTCAATATCTCAAATTTTTGCTTATGAATCTTATAAAATTATTTTTAACTTTCTTTAAAAGGTAGGAAAGGGGAAAATTAACCCGAAGTTCTCGATTTAAGATTTATAAAGGCAATTAAAATTTTTAAGTATAAAAGGGGATTAAGTAAAAAATTGGACAGACTCCGATACCTCAAATTGGTTTCAGATTGATTAATACTTATAAATTGGTTTATTTCTCCCTATTTTTATCACTCCATTCTTGCCCTTCATCTACCATTTGTTTTTCGTTTTTGTTGTTGTTTTTTTTTTTAGTAATTTTTATGATTTTTTTCTTCTTTATAATAATTCGATGTACACTTTCGTTCGGAAGCTCAAGGCACTAATTCAATATGTAGTTACCGCTTTTTTTATCAATGGCCAACGAACCTGTTCTTACAGCTCTTCTCTTTTTATTTGACTTCTGTTTCCTATAGTACCTTATGCTTTCTAGTTTACTTTTTTCCTGGTTTTCTCTCCTGTCCTCTGGTTCTCTTTTACCCCACTTTCTCATTGTCTTTTTTCCCTTTAATTTTCTAAAGTCCCTATCAAAGAAGCCTCTAGCTACCTGACAATCAAATACATTCGATGCATTCTAGGCTAGGGGTTGTAAGATCTAACATGTATGTTTAATGAGGCCTATGTCTTACCAGCGCAGCGCAGCGAGAGACTTCTTGCCCCAGTGCCCATTATTTATTCAACCGCAGTACAATTATACTGGAGTTTGTGTGAGAGTCACCCTCCTTGACTCTCTAGCACAGTTTCTCTTACACTCACTAACAATCACACACACAAACACAGGTTTTGTATACATGTGAGAGGAAAGACCTGAGACCTTTTGCCCTTCGGAACAGGTCACACCTGCTCTGCTCTGACGTGTATATCATAGATTCGCTCAATGCCAAGCTTATAGAAATGCAGATGCGTTGACCTCCTCACACAGGTTGTCCCATAATTAAGTGTCAATGTAAAGATCGGCTGTAGATTTACTTTGACGATTCAGGCTCTAGCTGGTGAATAACAATAGGGGTAGTATTAACCTACACGTGCAGTCGTGTGAGTCGTGCTCGGGTAGAGTTACAATTTCTCTTAAGAGAGTTTTTAATTGTTTTTACATTCTCATTATAATAGGAAGGTATTAGCTTTCGGTGAAAACGTACCATCGCGAATTTGATTAAATCTACACTTTTAGAGGCCCTCTGAATACGAAAAAGACAGATAGAGAATTCTTAAAGAATGTGCTGTAGATGAAACTTCGACAAGAGTGAAAGAAATTTAGTGAGATGGTTTGGAGGTCTTGAAGAGAGAATGAAGAATGAGTGACGCTACAAGTTTGTATCGATAAAGTGAATATAAGCGTGCCCAGATGTAGGCGGAGGAAGGAATGGTAGAACTGTATGAATAATATAATACAGTGAGATGTTACAAAAAGCAACAGAATCACAGAAGCTTCTGTGGAAAGATGTATGGATGTAGAGGAAGCGAGCGTTTGTGCATGCTAAAAGAAGAATGATTAAAGAATTAAAAGATTTAAAGAATGATAAAGGAAGATGGTTGGTGAAACAAGTGTACTTAGGTTCAGTTAGTGGTAGCGTGCCCAGAACCAGGCCGAGGATGGAGTGGTAGAAATGTGTGAATGAGACTCTACATTAGCATGATGAGAAAGGCACAAAAAAGCAAGAGCTTCAATGAAAATATTTATCGATTCAAAAGAAGAGAATGTTTGGGCTTGTTAAAGAAATGATGGAAAACTATTGATAAAGCAAGTTTACTTACGTGCAGTGGATAGTAGCGTGCCCAGAATCAAACCTTGGAAGGAGTGGTAAAAATGTGTGAATGAGACACTACAGCGAGATGATATAAAAAACAACAAAAACACAAAAGCTTACATGGAAAGATGCGTAGTTAAAGAGGGAGGAAAAGGGTGGCATGTCAAAGAAAGAATCGATAATAATTGACAGAACTAGTGTATTTGACGAAAGTGAACGGCTGCATGCTCAGAGGCAAACCGAGGGAGGAGTGGTAGAAAATTGTAAATGATACATTACAGCGACATGATACAAAAAGCAACGAAGTCACAAAATCTTACATGAAAATATTTACGTATGTCGAAATTGTACATGAAGCAAAGGTTTGGGCATGTTAGAGAAAGAATAGTTAAGAGTTGAAGAAACAAGTGTACTTAGGTGCTGTGAATAGTAGCGTGCCCAGTGTCAAACCTTAGAAAGAGTGGTAGAAATATGTGAATGAGACACTACGGCAAGATGGTGTAGGTACAATATTCTTGAAGTGGGCACGCTATTTATCGTGAAGTGATGCAAATTAAAAAGTGTTGCACAGTGTCAACCCCATAATTTTTATAAAATTCTATCGATTATTACTTTTTTTTGCAATTAAATATTTTATAACGTTTTTTTTTTTTTGTAATCGATTACGCTGAAATTACGCGCTGATAAAGTTTAAAAATACAGGCATAACTAACAATATATGGACTTCACAACAAAATTAAAAAATATGGATAAAGTTTATTCAAGTCATTTCTTAACAATTTTTTCATAAACAAATACATTTTTTGCTCAGTGCTTCAATTTAAATTGAAATTTTTTGATGAGATATGCAATAAATATAATTAACATTATGAAAATGCAAAAACGATTTTGTGATCTCAACGGTAAGTGCTAGAAACAAGTGTATTTGAGTGCAGTGAATGGTAGCGTGCTCAGAGGCAAACCGAGGATGGAGTGGTAGAAATGTGTGAATGAGACACTACAGCGACATCAAATAAAAGTCAACAAAAATTTAAAAGCTTAAATGATTAAATATATCGAGGTACAGAAAGCAGGCGTGTGTGCATATTAATGGAATAATAATAACGATTGATGAAAGAAGTTTATTCAAGTAAAGTGAATGGTAGCGTGCCCAGAAGCAGACGAAAGAAGAAATAGTGAGCACGTGACTGCGACTAGTGACTGACCATAAACTGCCTTACATACTTTAGTGTGGATCGTCCCCCAAACTAA
>NC_046663.1:11353786-11366816 GCF_010883055.1 Belonocnema kinseyi | reverse complement strand
TAAAAAACTTTGAGTACGTTTCCTGATGATGAATTTGAACAAATTTTGCGAAATATGACCGAGCAATGGTCATATTTGTTTTTCAAACAATATAATTTTTCCCCATTTTTGTTTTTTCGCATGAATTTGAATTGAACTAATAGAAACCATAAAGAAAATTTAACTTTTTTTGGTTGAAAAGTCTACAATTATATTTTTAGTTCTGAATTTATCTTGTTTAATTAGAAATCTTACTATTTGGTTGAAAATTAATTTATTTTCAAAAAATGCAAGTATTTTTTCAAGAAGTCATCTTTTTTTGTAAAAAAAATCAAATACTTGATTTTTAAGTTTAACTGCTTTGTTGAAAATTTATTTTGTTGGTTGAAAATTCATCTGCTTGGTTAAAAAATTTGATATTTTATTTTAAAAAAATTAATTATCTTGTTTTAAGAATCATATTTTTTGGTTAAAGATGCAATATTGCAAATTAATTTAGCATGGTTCAGGACCTTTAGGCTTTTTTTGCAAATTTTACTTTTTTAATTAAGTTCAACTGTTTTTAATTTCAAAAATACAAAAAATAAAAATTTAATTTAAAAAATCATGTTTTTTGGTTAAAAATGCTATGTTGCAAATTAATTTAATTTGGTTCAGAACTTAACTGTTTTATTGTTAATTTTACTTTTTCAATTAAGTTTAACTGTTTTCAATTTCGTCTTAAAATCTTTTTCGTGAAGGATTTTATTTTTTGTTCAAAATTCACCTTTGTTGTTTAAAAATAGATTGTTAAAATTTGAAATACTTTGATTTTTGTTGTTCTTGAAGATTCATCTTTTTGGTTAAAAATTCTATTTTCTATTTTATTTTTCTGAAAATTAACTTTTTTGTTAAAATACATTTTTGGGCTGAAAATTCGATTGAATTATAGATAATTCGCCTGTTTCTCTTCAAAAATCCACAACTTTGTTTAAAATTCATGTATTTTGTCGATAAATTTTCTTTTACGTAAAACATTAAGCTTCCTGGTGGACAAATCTATCTTTTTGGTTCAAAATTAACTTTTGTTTTTGAAAAATCACAATTTTCGTTGAATACTCAACATTTTCCTTGAAAACTCGTTTTTTTGTTTATTTCAACTGATTGAAAATTTTTCTTTTGGTAGATAAGTTATCTTTTATAGTAGAAAAGTCATCTTTCTTAATTAAAAATAAACTTTTTATTAAAAATTTAACTTTCACGGTGAATAAGTCAATTTTTTGAGTTAAAAATTTAACTGTTTATAGATGATTTGCCTTTTCCTCTTAAAAATTCAACAAATTTGTTTAAAATTGATGTATTAGGTTAAAAAATCATCTTTCTTGTTTGAACCTAATTCTTCTCTAATCCTTTTCATCTGAAAATGTAAAAAATTCCTTTTTTGGTGAGTAATTTATTCTGAATAACTTGAAAATTAAAATATATGGTATACAATTAATATATTCAGATAAAAATTCGTCTTTCGAGTTAAAAAATCAATCTGTCTGATCGAAAATTTATCTTTTTGTTTGAGAATTCAACTATTTTGTTAAAAATTTGCTTTTTCTTCGCGTCATTCGACCGGATAAAAATTCTTCTTTTGATAAAAAAAGCCCTCTTGTTGGTTAAGAATTCAAGTATTTAAAAAAATATATTTGTTTTGTTTAATTGAACTGGTTAAAATTTCGTCTTTTTGCAGAAAATTAATCTTTCGTAGTTGAAAATTTATCAAATTTATTCAAATTTTGTTTTAAAAAAATGTTCGTTTAATTTAATTATTTGAAAATAAATTCTTTATTTGAAAAATGATTATTTAACTTTCTCCTAAAAATTCCGACTTTTTTTCTTGAAAATTTAACTCTTGTGAATGGAATTTCAATCTTTATAAATTGGAGATCCGAACGTTTAGTTGAAAATTTAATTTTTTTAAAAATAAATATTCTTTTTGGCTTGAAAATATAACTATTTGTTTAAAAAGGCAACTATTTTGTTGAAGTTTCCTATTTTTGGTAGAAAATTAAATTTTGGTTAAAAAAGCCGTTTTTTTTGGCAGAAAAACTCAATACCTTAGAAATTTAAAGTTTTTCATATTGAAACATTCAAATTCAAATTGAAATATTAGAAAAAACCAGCCTATTTCCCCTATTTTGAGAGAATTTTGGGCTACATTACTTTTCGTGGGCGGGCTTCCTCCTTCGGGAATCGAACCCGCGCCAACGCAAAACGCGCCACGATCACTCCTTTTATTCTACTTTTAAAAAAAAAAATTTTATTTGTTTATATTTTCCTCTAAAGTAAATTAAAAATATTTGGTTTGTTTCTCATAGACAATTAGACAATTGGAGAGTCAATTAATGTTTATTAAAGAGGAGAAAAAGCTGTATCTATATTTATCTTCGAACCATATTTTATCACAATTTATACAAGTGGATTCTATAAAAGTGTCTCCACCCTCACTTCTTTTTTTTATGAGGTCTTAAACGCCGTGAGAGAACACAGTGACATATGGTGTTTCCCACTAACCATGTGATGGTAAAAAAAGCTCCAAGTGGAAAAGCTATTCTTGAACTTATTATGATTGTAGTACTTTATATTATTTGGATAAACTAAATCTCAATCTATTTTTAACTCAAGGTGTGAATTTAATTTACTTAATGCTTAGTATTTAGAAAAAACATTAATAATTCGATTTTTTATTAATTATATAGGATAATCGGCACAATGGTGAGAAAGTGCAAATTTGTCGAAAATTATTTTCTTTTTAATAATAACGACAGATTTAGCTAAAAAACAAATTTATTTTAATTTAATGTGGTTAATTTAGATAAATTTGTTAATTTTAACTTTTTATTCACTTTTCACTCGAATGGACTTAATAATTTATTTAATTTAGCAAAAATAATTGTTTAGACAAATTATTGCTGTTTATAATTATCTTGATTTACACTAGTGCCCGTTAGTTGCAGTTTTTTTTTTTTAATTTTAAATTTTTTGTTTACTTTCCATTTGGAGTGAATTATTAATTAATTCAATTTTTACAAAAACAAAGGTTTAAAAAATTTAATATTATTTTCAATAATATTATATTTGAATATAAATGAAAATTGCGTTTATTTTCAAAAATGTTCAACATTTGATTCACTTTTTACTTGAAATTGCTAAAAATTGATCAAATTGATGAAAAATAATCTTTAATTATTTATCTATTTTTCACCCTGAGTCACTTAATAATTTATTTAATTTATAAAAAATAATTGTTTAAACAAACGATTGTTTTTCATAATTATCTTCATCTATATAAATGCTAGATAGTGCGGGTTTTTTCTGACAATTTCAGCTTTTTGTATATTTTACAATTACAGTAAAGTAATAATTAACTGAAGTTAAGAAGAAATAATTTTTTAAACAATTTATTATTATTTTTCATATTATTCTCACTGCATAATTGTAGAAAGTTGCAGTTTTTATGAATTTTTGGACTATTTGTCGATCTTTCACTTGGAGTGACTTATTAATTTATTAAATATATCATAAATAATTGTTTAAAAAAACTATTGTTGCTTATAATTATTTTCATCTATATTGATGCCAGATAGTTGTGGTTTTTTTCTGAAATTTCAAACTTTCGTTCCACTTTTTAATTAGAGTGAGTTAATAATTAATTTAATTTGAAAAATACTTTTTAAAACAATTTATTATTATTTTTAATAATATTCTCTTTCTTTAATGGTAAAAAGTTGTGATTTTTTCTCAAATTTTTAACTATTTGTCTATTATTTAATTTTAATTACCTTGTTCTTGATGAAATTCAGAAAAAATTATCGTTGATACAAATTATTATTGTTTATAATTATCTTCACGAATACCACATAGTTGCGGTTTTTTTTTTAAATTTGTAACTTTGTTTACTTTGTATTTGGAATGAAGTAATAGTTAATTCAATTTTTTCTATGCTATTGCTTAAACAAATTCTTATGATTTTTAATAATATTCTATTTAAGTAATGCTATAAAGAGTGGTTTTTTCGAAAATTTTCAACTTTTCATTCACTTTTTAGTTGAAATCACTAAAAATTGATTAAATTATTAAAAAATTATCTCGAACTATTTGTCTATTTTTACCTGGTGTGACTTAGTAATTTATTTAATTTATCAAAAGTAATTCTGTAAACAAACTATTTTTGTTTACATTTATCTTTATCTATATCAAATCCAAATAATTGTGATTTTTTTCTGGAATTTTAAACTTTCTTTCCACTTTTTAATTAGAGTGAGCGAATAATTAATTTAATGTAAAAAATAATTTTTGAAACAATTTATGATTATTTTTAATAATTTTCTCTTTGCATAATGGTAGATGGTTGCGATTTTTTTCGGAAACGTTTAACTATTTGTCTATTTTTTACTTGGAGTGACCTAATAATTTATGAAATTTATCATAAGGAATTGTTTAAAAAAAATTTTTTATTGTTTATAACTATCATCATCTACATTAGTGCCAAATAGTTATGGTTTTTCCTGACAGATTTAACTTTTTGTCCACTTTTCAATTATAGTGTAGTAATAATTAATATAATTGAAAAATAATTGTTTAAACAATTTATTATCTTTTCTAATAATATTCTCTTTGCTTAATTGTAGAAAATTGTTTTTTTTTCGGAAATTTTGTACTATTTGTCTATTGTTCACTTTGCGGGTTTTTTTCTGGAATTTTGAACTTTTCTTAGACTTTTTAGTTAGGAACAAATAATAAATATTGATTTCAACTGCAACAAGAAGGCTTTGCTTCTTAAGTTATTAATAAATCACAAGTAAACATTGAAAATAATCATATTTATATATTAATTTAATGCTCATTGTAAATTTTTCTTCAAATAATTCTTAGGAGCGCTTTTAATGAAATTGAAATTAATATTTATTATTTTTCCTGACTAAAAAGTCCAATTGAGAAGAGAAAAAATAGTTATAAGCTATAATACATTTTTTAAAGAACTGTATGAACTTTTGCAACTTTTTTTTAGCACGTATATAATAGAAGATAATTTTAAATAATAATAAATTGTTTCAACAACTACGTTGGTTAACTTAAATTATTTAGTACTTTTCTAAGTAAAAAGTGGGTAAAAAGTTGAAAATTCCTGAAGAAACCGTAACTATTAGACATTAATAGAAAAGAATCAAGTTATAAACAATAATAATTTGTTTAAATAATAATTTCTTATAAATTGAATTAATTATTCACCCAGTGTAAGTGAAAAGTAAGAAATTAGTTGAAAATTCAGAAAAAACTGCAACTTTCTAACATTGTTCAAAGATATTACTATCTAAAATAATAATAAATTTAAAAAAAATTCATTTTGTTAAATTTAACGATTCGTTAACCTCGCTCTAATTGAAAAATTAGAAAAAAAGTGCAAAATTTTTAGAAAAAATTCAATTTTCTCGTATTATTTCAAAAGAACATAGTCAACAATTATAATCAATTGTTTAAACCATTTTTGTGGTTAACATTGATTAGTTACTATGTTACTTTAGTTGAAAATTGGGGAAACACTAGCATCCATATGAAAAAACAATGACTTTCTAAATATATTCTAAACAAAAATTGCTAAAACATTAATAAATTATTTTAAAAAGTATGTGATGATCAAATTATCAATATAAAGTTGTATTTCAGTTATTAGGAACAATTTTAAATTTAAAATAACAAAAAAATATCATAATTAGTTCCAAAAAAACTCGCAAAACCCATTTTTAAACTCATGGGTGGTTTTTGTAACCATATAAAACAGACTTATGGAGGTGATATTTAAAAAGTAATATTTTATTCGTATCTGATGGCTAAAAAAATCGTTAAGTTTTAAATCGAAAAACCCAAAATTGACGATTCTAAATAAAATTTACAAAACCGTCTTTTTCCTTCAGGAAAATGCTTGGTAAATTTCATGGGCCGTGCACCACCTATAAATATAATTTTTTTGTTCAAAAAAAATCTATGTATTTATGTGTGGATTCGAACCAATTTCCGTGCGATATGCAAGAAAGTTTGAAAAATAATGTGGACCACCCTGCTGATCATTATATTTTTTGATATTATTGTTAAATTTTTTTAAATGTCCTATTTATTTATTCAATAAAATTACCTTTTTTTCAATGAAATTTTTTCCAGGTTGAAGGTGCAAAAGGATGAAGGTCGAAGGATGAAAGTCAAAGCTATGGTGAAAAGTTTTGGAAGTCACCTCGAAAGAGCGCCACCTGAGGTCTACCTTATCCTCTTCGTCATCATTTTAAGTGCATCAGCAACACTTGGCATTGATCTCTGTGAGTAAATGGACTCAATTTTAAATTTTATCAAAATTAAAATTGAAGATATTTAAATGAGATTAAAATCAAATTTAAAATACTAATTAACGCCCAATCAAGAATCTAAAGACCAAATTTGAACAATCAGCATAAAATTTTTCCATTGAAATCTGAAAAAAAAATTCTACCCTAAAAAAAAAAACAAAAAAAAGGAAAAGCACTTTTCCCTTTGGAAAAAAGAGGAGAGAAAAATCAGAAGGAAACCAACCAAATCCCCTTCCTTCTCGCTTCTCTTTCTTTTTCTATATATAAATAATTTATTTTTTATTTCTTTTGTATTTTTTTTTAATTATTAGACCACAAAAAAAAATTCCAAATATAATCACCAACGTTTCGGCACTCCTACAGCACCCTTATCAAGGGTGTAACATTAATTTTTTTTACATTTCAATGGGAACATTTTATGCTGATTGTCCAAATTTGGTCGTTAGATTCTTGATTTTATTTTCAGGAATTCTGCTCTTTATCAAAATTACTAACTACATTTTTTTATTTCTTTACAATAATACATTTTAGGCCTATACTGGGTTTTTGTTGTTAAAAATTAATTAAAATTAAACTGATGAAACTAAATAATAAATTTTCATTGTCTTGATCATTAAGATTCAAATATTTTTAACATAGAAAATTAATAAACGAAATAAGACAGTATTTCAGATACAAATGAAAAATTTTTAACTAAAAATATAAGTTTCTAACCAAAAATTGTCGTGGTTTATATTTGAATAAAAAAAAGATGAATTTTATTTGAAAATAAAGTATTTTTTTTTAGCAAAAAGACGAATTTTCAACAAATCTAAATTTTTTACTCAATAAAGAAATAAAATTGTATCTAAACAGTTAAAACTGCAAGACAAAAGGCTAATTTTCTCTTCAAAAATGGAATTTTCAACCCAAAGTATGACTTTTCAGAAAAAAAAACAATTTTTCACAAAACTGATGAATTTTTACCCAACAAACATAAAATTTTAAACCAAGAAAATTATTTTTTGACTAAAAAGGGAGAATTTTAAACGAAAAAGAAAATCAATCTTAACAAAAAAAATTTTTACATTTTTAGTAAAAAAAATTAATTTCAAAGAAAAAAAAGGCTTTTCGACTAGAGTTAAATTTTCGACTGAGGATATAGTAAGCCTTCAATCAAAAAATAACTTTTTCACAATGTAGTTTAACTTTTACCCTAGTAGTTGAATTTTTAATTTGAAAAGATTAATTTTCCATCAAATAGTTCGAGTTTCCACCAAAGAGATGAATTTTCACATAAAAATATAAATCTTGAACAAAAAAAAAAAATTCTTAAGAAAGAGATTTAACCAAATATTTCAAACAAACTAATTGAATATTAATAAAATATTAATAAAAGAATAATAATTTTTTATCAAAAAGTTGCATTTTCATTTTAAAAAATTTCTACCTTAACAGATAAATTTTTATACAAAAATTTTTTTCGTAAAATAGATGAACTTTAATTTTAAAAAAAAATACAAAAGAATAGTTGAATTTTCATTCAAAAAACAAACATTCCAGCTAAGTTTTCCAGATCAAAGTTTCAATTTTTGTGAACAAAATATAAGTATCTACGAGAAAAATTGAATATTTAATCAAAAAGTAGAAACTTTTTCAACCAAAAAGAATGGAAAAGAACATCAAAATTTAAATTTCAATCAGCAAGAAAATTTTCTACGAAATATCTAAATTTTCTACTTAACAAAATAGTTTCATTTTAAACCAAGCAGTTGCATTTTTATCCAAGAAAGTCTAAATTTCTGTTAAAACAGATGAATTTTTAACCAAAAAAAAATTCGTCAAAATATTAATTTAAAACCAAAAAAATGCTTTTCGACTCAACAATTAAATTTTTAATTAAATATATAAGCCCTTAATATAAAAAATAACTTTTGAACAATTTAGTTAAACTTTCACTCAAGCAGATGATTTATTAAGTAAAAAGGGCTACTTTTTAACAAAAGAGTTAAACTTTCAAACAAAGAAGTAAATTTTCAACTAAAAATATAAATCTTCAAGAAAGAAAAAGATTTCTTAACAAAATGATTCAACCAAATCTTTCAAAAAAATATTTGAATACAAAAGGTTAATTTTTCACGAAAAGACCTGTATTTTTAACTTAAATTTTTAACCCAAAAATTTATCTTTTTGGTTGAATTCAACTGTTTTTTATTTAAAAGTAAAATACGTTCTGGTTGAAATAGCAATCTTTTCTTAATTGAAGATTCATAATTTTAGTTAACAAATTATCTCCTTGGTTGAATTTCTGACTATTTTGTTAAAAATTTGTTTTTTGTAATTAAACATTAATTTTTTCAATAAAAATGTAAACTATATTATTTGCTAAAAAATAATCTTTTTAGTTTAAAATTAAACCATCCGTTTGGGTATTCAAATTTTTTGTTGAAAATTCGTCTTTCTCTATTAAATTACGCTTTCTTTTTTAATAAAAATTAAAATATTTCCTAGTTGAAATACCTACTATTACATTTTTTAGTGATTTGATCATTTATAATTTTTTATTCAAAATTCAACTACTTGATAGGAAGTGGCAAAAATTTATTAAAAGTTTACTTTTTGGTTAAGGATTAATCTTTTTAGTTGAAAGCTCATTTTTATTTTTCAAAATTTAAATCTTTTGTTAAAAATTTGTTGTTTCTTTGGTTAAAAATTAATATTTTCAATAGTGAATTTAACTGTTCTGGTTAAATATTTATCACATTAGTAGAAAATTATCAAAAATTGTGCAAACTTAACTTTTTGTTAAAAATTAAGTTACTTCGTTGAAAGTTAAACGGTTTAGTTTTAAATTCATTATTTTGCTTAATGAATAATGAATTATAATTTTCGTTAAAAATTCATATAATTAGTTAAAAATTCAACTATTTTATTTAAAATTAGTTTCTTTCTGTTGGAAAAATAATTTTTTCAACTAAATATTCAAATATTTCATATTTGGTTAAAAATGTTTTTTTTTTAGTTGAAAATTAAATACTTCGTTAAAAATCTTTCCTCTTAGTCTTCCTATTTAGTCAAATAATTAAATACTTTGCAAAAAATTAATTTCTTTAGATGAAGATTCATAATTTTATTACAAAATTAATTTCTTTGGTTGAAAATTTAACTATTTTGTAGCTAAATTTTTTATTCAACTATTTTTTTGCAAATAATTTTTTTTCAATTAGTTTATTGAATGAAAATTGAACTAATTCATTGTTCGTTTGTAACTTATCTTTTTAAGTTTTAAATTAGTTCTTAAACTACTTTCTGAAAGATTTATTTTTAGTTAAAGATTTATCGCTTTAGTTGAGAGTTCATCCTTATGGTTGGAATTTAAATTGCTTTGTTGAAAATTCATATTTTTTGTTTAGTTAAGGATTTAAATATTCTGTTGAAAATTTAACTTTTTGCTGAAAAATGCATTTTTTGTGAAAAATTCACATGCTTTGTTAAAAATGCTACAATTTAGTAGAAAATTCAACTATTTCGTTAGAAATATATTTTTTTTTCTAAAATTAACCCTATTGAACGAAAATTTAACTATTTGATAAAAAACTTCTTTTAATGCAACTTTTTGGTTGAAAAATAATTTTTTCCACTGATAATTTAAACATTCCACTTTTGGTTGAAAATTGATGTTTTTTAATTTATACTTCGAATATTTTGTTTAAAATTCTTCCTCTTTTGTTTAAAATTAAACTCTTTGGTTTAAAGTCTAAGTAATTTTTTTAATTTACTTTTTTGTTAAAAATTCTTAATTTCAGTTCAAAATTCAACTATTGAGTCGAAAGCTGAATTACATTTCTAAACATTAATTTCTTTAAGTAAAGACTTATCACATCATTAAACAATTATTTTCTACGGTAGAAAGTTGAAACTCTCTAGTGGAAAATATATCTAATTTTTTGAAATTTTGTTTACTTGAAAATTCAACATTTTTTTAGATACAAAAGTTTGTTTATTGCCTGAAAAATGTTTCTTGATTACAAATTCAACTTTTGTTGAATATTAATCTTTTTTGGTAAGAATCTGATAATTTGTTGGTTAAAAATGCTACTGTTTGGATGAACATGAGCCTATTCTGGTGGAGGATTAAACAATTCTCATTAGAAATTCGTCTTCTTCGGTTAGTGATTCATGATTTTTAATTAAAATTCAACAATTTTGCTAGAGATTTTGTTTATTAATTTTGACAATTATTCTTTTTTTGATTGCAGCTTTAAGTTTTTAGTTGAAGATTCTTGCATTTTGTTTAAAAATGGTCTTTTTTGAAAATTTAATCTTCTTAATTCAAAATTCAACTATTTACATGGAAGTAGAAGTATTTTGTAAATAATTCATTAGTTAGTTGAAGGTTCATTATTATAGTTACAAATTTATCTGGTTGAAAATGAAACTATTTTATTAGAAGTTTTTTAAAATTAATTCTTTATAATACATATTAAAATATTCCATTTAAGGTAGAAAATTTCTTTTATTTAGCTGAAAATTCAACAGTTTGGTCAGTAAAAGTAACTGATTCATTAGTAAGTCAATTTGACTGAATAGAAAAGTCTCTTTCAACTGCAACGTTAAAACTGAGGTTGAATTAGTCAAAGCTGAGTTTGAATCAGTAAAAACTGACTTTGAATCAGTCGCACTCACTGACTGATTTGAAAAGTCTCTTTTGACTGTTTCTTCAGACGTCGAATTCGCATTATTTAAATCAGTTAAAACTGACTTTGAATCAGTCAGAACTGATTTTAAATCAGCCACACTCATTCACTGATTTAAAAAGTCTCTTCTGACTGCTCTTTTTATCATCAAATCAAAATTATTTAAATCAGTCAAAAATGACTTTGAATCAGTCACACTTATGGACTGATTTGAAAAGGCTCTTTTGACTGATTATTCAGTCATCAGCTAGGGATTATTCAAATTAGTTAAAACTGAGTTTGAATCAGTCAAAACTGATTTTGAATTAATCACACTCATTGACTGATTTTAAAAGTCTCTTTTGACTACTCCTTTAAGCATCGAAACGTCATTATTTAAATAAGTTAAAACTGACTTTATATCAGTCACACTCATTAGAAGATTTCAAAAGGCTCTTTTGACTGCTTCTTCAGTCATCGAATCGGAATTATTTGAATCAGTTAAAACTGGCTTAAAATTAGTCACACTCGTTGACATTTTTGAAAAGGCTCTTCTGACTGCTTATTTCGTCATCGGCTCAGCATTATTAAAATCAGTTAAAACTGACTTTGCATCTGTCAAAACTGATTTTGAATCAGTCACACTCATTGACTGATTTAAAAAGTATCTGTCGACTGATCTTTTTATCATGAAATCAGAATGATTTAAATCAGTCAAACCTGACTTTGAATCAGTCAGAACTGATTTTGAATCATCACACTCCTTGGCCGATTTTAAAAGTCTCTTTTGACTGCTCCTTCAAGCATCGAATCATCATTATTTAAATCAGTTAAAACTGACTTTTAATCAGTCACACTCATTAGATTATTTCAAAAGGCTCTTTTGACCTCTTCTTCAGTCATCGAATCAGCATCATTTAAATCAGTTAAAACTGACTTAAAATCAGTCACACTCATTGACTGAATTGAAAGGGCACTTTTGACTGCTTATTTAGTCATCGGATCAGCATTATTAAAATCAGGTAAAATTGACTTTGCATCAGTCAAAACTGATTTTTAATCAATCATACTCATTGACTGATTTAAAATGTCTCTTTTGACTGCTTATTTAGTCATCGGCTCAGAAATATTAAAATCAGTTAAAACTGCGTTTGCATCAGTCAGAACTGATTTTGAATCAGTCACATTCATTGACTCATTTAAAAAGTCTCTTTTGACTTCTCTTTTTATCTCCGAATCAGTCTCAGTCAAAACTGACTTTGAATCAGTCACACTCATGGACTGATTTTAAAAGTCTCTTTTGACTGCTCCTTCAAGCATCGAATTGTCATTATTTAAATCAGTTAAAGCTGACTTTGAATCAGTCACACTCATTAGATGATTTGAAAAGGCTCTTTTGACTGTTTCTTCAGTCATCGAACCAGCATTATTTAAATCAGTCAAAACTGACTTTGAATCAGTCACACTCATGGACTGATTTTAAAAGTCTCTTTTGACTGCTCCTTCAAGCATCGAATCGTCATTATTTAAATCAGTTAAAGCTGACTTTGAATCAGTCACACTCATTAGATGATTTGAAAAGGCTCTTTTGACTGTTTCTTCAGTCATCGAACCGGCATTATTTAAATTAGTTAAAACTAACTTTGCATCAGTGAAAACTGATTTTAAATCAGTCACACTCATTGACTGATTTAAAAAGTCTCTTTTGACTACTCTTTTTGTCATCAAATCAGAATGATTTAAATCAGTCAAAACTGACTTTGAATCAGCCAGAACTGATTTTCAATCAATCACACTCCTTGGCCGATTTTAAAAGTCTCTTTTGACTGCTCCTTCAAGCATCAAATCATCATTATATAAATCAGTTAAAACTGACTTTTAATCATCCACACTCATTCGATGATTTCAAAAGGCTCTTTTGACTGCTTCTTCAGTCATCGAATCAGCATTATTTGAATCATTTAAAACTGACTTAAAACCAGTCACACTCCTTGACTGATTTGAAAAGGCTCTTTTTACTGTTTCTTCATT
>NC_046663.1:11337062-11353686 GCF_010883055.1 Belonocnema kinseyi | reverse complement strand
AAATCAGTTAAAACTGACTTTTAATCATTCACACTCATTCGATGATTTCAAAAGGCTCTTTTGACTGCTTCTTCAGTCATCGAATCAGCATTATTTAAATCAGTTAAAACTGACTTTGCATCAGGGAAAACTGATTTTAAATCAGTCACACTCATTGATTGATTTAAAAAGTCTCTTTTGACTGCTCTTTTTGTCATCAAATCAGAATGATTTAAATCAATCAAAACTGACTTTAAATCAGTCAGAACTGATTTTGAATCATCACACTCCTTGGCCGATTTTAAAAGTCTCTTTTGACTGCACCTTCAAGCATCGAATCATCATTATTTAAATCAGTTAAAACTGACTTTTAATCATTCACACTCATTCGATGATTTCAAAAGGCTCTTTTGACTGCTTCTTCAGTCATCGAATCAGCATTATTTAAATCATTTAAAACTGACTTAAAACCAGTCACACTCATTGACTGATTTGAAAAGGCTCTTTTTACTGTTTCTTCATTCATCGAACCAGCATTATTTAAATCAGTTAAAACTGACTTTGCATCAGGGAAAACTGATTTTAAATCAGTCACACTCATTGACTGATTTAAAAAGTCTCTTTTGACTGCTTCTTTAGTCGTCGAATCATATTGATTAGAAACAGTCCAAAATTACTTTGAATCAGTTAAAACTAAATTTGAAAGATTCAAAACTGATTTTTGAATCAGTAAATTTTGATTGATCCAAATCTGGAGCTGGAGAAATTCCTGCTCGACAGAAAATATCCATGCAGAGTCAATATATTAACGAACGTGCCGGAAACCTGTAGATGTAGGATAGAGTTGGCGGAAATTTTACCTTTGGACTCTTCTTACAGAGAAGCGACCGTAACGAGCCTCGCTGACCAAACGTGCCTTATCGAGCTCGTAAATCTATCGAAATAGCCATGTACTTGGTGATTTCCTTCAAACAGCAAGGTGCGAGTTGTTGATTTTTTAGCGCACTTTATTCTTCAGCCTCGATAAATGTTTGCTAGAGCGCTAATAAAGTGGACGCGAAAATGACGGGTTCTCAACTGTTTTTGTGACATGGGATGACAGGAGGGGGGGGGGGGCTGCAGTTCAAAAAGTCTGTGTAACTATATTCTCATTTTTTTCTGCTTCAAGAAACTTTTCATTGCTTTTTTTTTTAGTAAAACTTTTTTTTGGGACGGGAGTGAATTGAAAAATACGACCGAACTTACGAACAGAAGTCTCCGTCTCTTTCTTACAGTTATACTTTTTAAAGGGTCTTTCTTTAGTCGCACCTTCCTTTTGTGCGGCGATTCGCAATTGCTCTACAGAAGTCTTTTGGATATCCCCACTACTGCCGCTACAACTAAACCCCACTACACCACCATTCTAGCTACTTTGCACTCATGTACGTTCTCAATGACTTAGTGTTCTCTACATGAGGAGTAGCGCACGCAATGTTTTACTTCTGCCACGTGACCCCACTATCACACACATTTTTTTTATGTATGAGCCATGCATAAATTACGTGAAGTTTTTTCCTTAAATTTTGAACTACGTAGCCATCCTTTTTAGGTTCTGTACAACAAGTCATTGAATTCACAAGAAAGAGAAAAAATGTTAACTAAAAATTTAATTGTTGATATTCCAACCAGAAATAGATTTTTACTTTAAATAAAGAACGGTTTAACTGAACCAAAAAGGACAAAATGTCTCTAAAATGAGATGAATTTTCAAATCAAAAAAACGACTTTTTAATTAGAGTAGCATTTTTTACAAAGTAATATTTTTCACTCAAGAAAGACAATAAATTTAATCAAAAATGTTGCATTTTTAATACAAAAAGGTGATATTTCCACAACACAGTTAAATTTTCAATCAAATAAATCAATTTTCGACTAAAAATATGAATTTTTAACGAAAAAGATTAATTTTCTACTAAAAAGGCGATACCTCAACAAAAAACAAATTTTCAACCAATAAGTTGGTTTTTTATAACATTTTAAAAATGCTTTAACTCTGAAATTTTTATTATAAAAAAAAGTTCCTAAAAATTTTAAAATTCTCTATTTTTTTAAATTTGTATCCAAAATGTCTGGTGAACGAACTCGTCCTTTCTTTCAGGACTTAAAAAAAGTCTGCCAAAGATCGATATGATTAGTTCATTTTGTCGAGAGTTATCGTTATTACGGACGGACAGACAGACAGATGCCATCGTAAAAAGTTGATTTTTCATTCAGGGGGTCTCGAAACGCGGAGATCCGTTGAAAAACTGTTATGTCAATTTCGGACAATTATGATACTCCCTCAATCATAAATAATGAGAATGTAAAATTAATTTTCTACAGAAAAGTTAGATTTTTTACCAAATTTTTTAATTTTAATTTCAAAATGATGAAAGAGTTTAATTTTCATCTTAAAAAGATAAATTCTCAAAAAACAAAACTTTCTTAATCAAAAAAGATGAATTTTTTTAAACGCAGATCCATTTTTAACCCAGAAGCTAAATTTCCGATATAAAAAGTTTATTTTCTGCTAAGAGAGATGAATTTTCAACCAAGAAAGATGACTTTTTACCATAAAAGGTCAATTTTCAACCTAAAAGAACGTATTTTCATCCAAAAAACTTGCACTTTCTACCAAAAAAAATGATATTAACTATTAAATTGAATTTTCATTCAAATAAATGAACTTTAAATATGATGTTAAAATTTTTTTAAATAGCTGAATTTTCAACTTGTAAAGATGAATTTTCTACCAAGAAGATTAATATTCTACCGAAAGACGCAATTTTAATCAAATTTAAGAGTTTTTAACTTCACAGTTCAATTTTTAACTGAAAAATATAGGTTTACTAAGAAAAATAGAGCATTGAAATTTTGAGTAAAAAAAGAACTAATTTTAAACAAAGAAGAAGAAATTTTCTAAGCAAGAAGACGCATTTTTAACAAAATAAATAAATTTTTAGATGAATAATGTAGCCTCTCACCAAACTGTTTGATATTCTACCACCGTAGTTAAATTTTTCACGAAACATAAGAATTTAACAGAAAATATAATTTACAATCAAATAGTTTAATTTTCTACCAAGTTGTGAAATTTTTAACCCGAATAACTGAATTTTCAAGAAAATAGTTAATTTTTCAGTAGTGTAGTTTTTAACAAAATAGTTTAATGTCCTACCAAAATGTTTAATTTTTTGTCAAATATTTTAATTTTTAAGCGAGGACAACAAATTTTCTACAAAACAGTCGACTTTTCAACCCGAAAATATGAATTAAAAAATATAATATTTAGGACGCAATAGTTGAATTTTTAAGTAAAATGATTACCAATCAAAAAAAGAAGTTTCTTTCACAAAGCATTTCAACTTTAAACCAAGTAGGTGATTTTTTAACAAACAAAAAACTTCTGAACGAAAAATATAATAGTTCATATTTTAACAAAAAAATATTTTATTCAAAATAAAAAACAACAGACTTCAAACAAAAAAGATAACTTTTCAAGAAAATGGTTGAATTCTCATCCCAAATTGATTCATTTTCAACCAAGCAGTTACATTTTAAAAAAACAATGAATTTTCAAACAATTAAGATAAAGTTTCAGCCAGAAAGGACGAATTTTTAACATAATATATAAATTTTCAACCAAAAATAGAATTGTTGCAAAAAATTGTTGCAAAAGATAAAATAGTTTAATTTTTAACGTTTAGGAAATATAATAATTTATTATATTATTTAACTATTTAAAAAATTGGTAATCTCCAAATATTAAAATAAATGGGTCAAGGAATTTAAAATTGTTTATCTTTTCAATATATGGAATTAGAAATCGAGGGAGGTGAACCTGCGCCAAGCGCGTGTGCATTGACTGCTAGTCATGTACACAATAAATCCAACTTCATTAGGATATTTAATTCACCTCGGATGATAAATATATTTGGACTTCGCATGCCAGATTCCAATTAAACCTGTCACAATATTTTGCAGACTCATGTTTTTTAGTCATTTTTTGTCTAGTCATTTCTCCCTAAGGTTATATTCATCATACAATTACATTTTCTTCGTGTGTGTGTGTGTATAATTTCTAGAGAGAGTGCACTACTTACGATCACTTTAGTAACCATTATTCATGATTTATGTGGCCAAATAAGGATTTTTTGGGCTTAGAGAAAAGGATTTTTGGAAATAGGGTATTTTATGATGATGTAGAAGGGTTTTAGGGTTTTAGGGTTTTAGGGTAATAGGATTTGAGTTTAATAAGGTACTCAGAGTATAGGGGTATATGCTAATATAGCTTTAGGGTTACAGGGTTTTAGAGTAACTGTTTATTATGGTTTTAACTACTAGAATTTTTCTGGTATTAGAGTTTTGAGGGAGTAGGGTAATATGGTGATGGTTTAATATAGTTTTAAGTTAATAGAGTTATTGGGTAATAGGGTTTCAGATTTTAAGAGCAATAGTGTATTAAGGTAATTTCGTAATTGGTTTTTACGGTAATTGGATATTATAGTTTTAGGTACTAGGATTTTTCTATTATTAGGGTTTTTAGGTAATAGGTTAATATAGTGATGGTGTAATGTGATTTTAAGGTAATAGAGTTATTGAGTAATAGAGTTTCAGTTTTAAAAAGTAATAGTGTATTAAAATAATTTGGTAATGGTTTTTTACGGTAATAGAATATAGTAAAATAGGGTAATATGCTAATAGAGTATTAGGGTAATAGGGAATAAGGTAATAGAGCTTAGATCAATGAGGTAATTAAATAATATTCTTTTAGCCTCATTGGTTAACCGAGTTTTAACTTCATAAACTTTTAGTGAAATATGGTAAAAGGGTAATAGGGTAATGGGATAATTGGGTTTTAGTTTAATAAGTAATAGTGTAATAGGGTAATTTATATGAGTTAATAGAGTTCCTACGTAAAAGGGTAATTGTATTAAAGGGTTTTAAGCTAATAGTGTATTGGGGTTTTATGGTAATAAGGTAATTTCTTAATAGTAATTTATTGTAATATGTCTTTAGAGTGACGAGGCTATTAAGGTTTTTCTGGTAAAAGGTTTCGAAAGTATTATTATCACTATTATAAAAATAATTATTATACATTTTAGGGTAATAGGGTTACTGGATAATTGGTTTTCAGGTTTTCAGATCAATAGTGTAATATTGTCTTTGGTTAATTAGATAATAAATTTTTAGGGTAATAGGAAATATTAAAATAGAGTAATATGACGGTGGTGTATTAGGGTATTAGTAAATCAAGTAAATGGGTAATATGGTTTCAAATGCATAGGGTTTTAGGGTGTTAAGGCTTCAGAGTAATAGAATTACAGAGTAATACGGTAAACGCGTAATAGTGTATAGGTAAGTATTTAGTATAATAGGGTAATATTGTAATAGAACATCAGGTGGATATTGTAATAGGGTTTTAGGGTATAAGGGATTTAAGTTAATAGGGCAACACTTTTTCTATGAAATAGGGTATTAGAGTTCTAGAGCTTTAAGTTATTAGAGCTTTCGGGTAATATGGTTTTTGGTAATAAAGTTTTAGGGTAATAGCGTAATAGGGTAATAATGTAATAGGTTGTTATGATGATAGTCTAATAGGGTAATAAGATTTTGGGGTAATTTGATAGTAGGGTCTTTAGGTAATTTGTAAATTGAATAATAGGGTTTAAATGTGATAGGTTAATTAGATATTAGGGTTTTAGGGAAATAGAGTATTTAGTATTCGACAATAATGTTTTATGTCTATAGTGTTTTGAGGTAATATCGCCTTAGAATAAGAGTATTTTAGTACAAAAAGGTAATATGAAATAGGAAACACGTTAATAGGGTGATCTGGTTATGGATAATAGACCATAGGAATTTTCTTATAATAGGGGTTTAGGGTAATAGTATATCAGAGCAATAGCCTTATAGGGTTTTAGGGAAATAGAGCTTCAAGGTAATATTTTAATATATCAATAGAGTAATAGGGTTCAGGGTGATATCGAAATAAGGTTCTAAAATCTTAGCCTAATAGGTAAAATTAGTTTAATAGGTTAATAGTATGGTAATAAGGCCATACTCTTATAGTTTAATAGGGGTTTAAAGTAATAGGTTTATTGTATAAAACGGTTTTAGCGTAATCGAATAACAGCATCTTTTAATAATAGTGTAATTCGATAATAGAATGGTAATAGGGTACATTAAAATTAGGGTTCAGGGTCTAAGTGTAATAGGGTAATATAGCAATAGGGTACGAGGGCGATACTTGCGATAGGGTAATAGGGTAATATGATCATAGAGCAATTGAGTAATATGGTTTTAGGTGAATAGGGTTTTAAAATAATAGGGCTTTAGGATAATAGTGTGGCATCAGTTAATAGGGTAATATTGTAACAGGCTGATAGTGTAATACAAGTTTAGTATGATAGGGTTTAGAGTAATAAGTTGATTGGGTAATAGAGTTTTTAAATAATAGTTTAATTATATAATAGAGTTTTAGGGTAGCATGGTAATAGGGTAAATTAAAAATTGGGTATAGGCTGATAAGAGTACAGGGTAATAGGATCTTAGGGCAAATATGCAATATGGTTTTGGGTCAATAGGGTCTTAAAACACCAAGGCTTTAAGGTAATAGTGTAATATGGTATTAGGGTAATGAGGTTTCGGGGTAATATCAAATCAGGGTTTGATCGCTTTCGAATAATAGATTAGTATATTAATAGGATCCTAGGACAATTAGGTAATATGATTTTGGATTATTATGGTTTTAGGAAATTAGGTATTAAGGTAATGGTGTATTATGGTAATAGATTAATAGGATTAAAAAGGAAATATTGAAATAGGGTTTTATGATCTTAGTGTAACAGAGTAGTATAGTAATAGGGGCATACTTTCATAGTTCAATAGGGTTTTCAAGTATGAGTGTGATAAGATATTGGGGTTTTATATAAATAGGGAATACTGTGATAAGGTGTTATATTCACAGTAAATTGTGGCAAAAGGGGTTAAGTTAACAAATTAATAGGATGATAGTGTAATAGGAGCTTAGGGAAATAGGATCTTGAGGCTATTAGGTAATATGATTTTAGGATATTATAGTTTTAGGATATTAGGGATTAAAGCAATCGCCTATTATGCTAATAGGGTAATAGCATTAAAAGTTAATATCAAAATAGGGTCTTATGGTTTTAGTGCAATAGAGAATTATGGTAATATAGGCATACTTTTGTAGGATAATAGTGTTTCATTTAAACAGGGAATAGTGCGATAAGGTAATATGATGCCAGTAAATTAAAGCAATAGGGAATAACTTAGCAGGATAATAGGATAATTGTGTAGTAGGAGCTCAGGGTAATAGAGTTTAGAGCAATAAAGGAATTTGATAATAGTGTTTCTAAGTAATAATGTGATTAGATAATAGAATTTTAATGTAATATTTTGATAGGTTAATAGGAGCTTAGAGTAATATGGCTTTTGGTAATAGTATATGTGGTAATAGGGTAATATCGAAATAGGGTTTTATGGTTTCAGGGTACTAGACTACTATTCAAATAGGATCTTAGGGCCTATGGGTAATATGGGTATGTTTTATGATTTAAGGACAATGTACTAGTATGGTAATAGGGTCTATCAGCTATAAAATAATAGTGTTTCAAATGAATAGGGTAATTCGATAATAGTGTTTTATCGTAACTGGAAATAATGTGATAAGAGTAATATGTTAATATCTTATCAGACTAATCGGTAATAAGTTAATAGGGTAATAGAGGAAAGTGTAATATAAGTTTAGGGTAAAATTGCCCAAGATAATTGGATAATAGAATTTTAGCGTAATTGGATAATAGTTTTTTTCAATAATAATAATAGTGTAATTAGATAACAGATTTTTAGGGTAATACTGTAATGGGTTAAAATAGAAATAGGTTTTTAGGGGTTAAGGGTTTCAGGGATTCAGAGTAATATATTAACAGAGTAATGAATAATACTAGGTCTTAAGGTACTCGGGTAATATGATTTTATGTTAAAAGGTTTTTAGATTTATATTGTAATACGGTAATAGGGTAATGGTGTGATAGGGTAAAATGATTTTAGGGTGATATGAGAATAGAATTTTATGGATTTATAAAAGGGTGATAGGGTGATACTCTAAAAGGGTAATAGGCTAATAGAATAATAGGTTAAACGGATTAAAAATTAAAATCTAATAAGCATGAATCATTTGCAGCACAATGCATCGCACCGCTTGGTATGGAATCAGGAGCGATTCCTGATGCCGACATCACTTCAAGTTCCAGCTTCGACAGCGGAAATGTCGGTCCTCATCAAGCACGGTAAGTTTTACTTGTTTTCTTTTCTCTCCTGTCCAGGTCTTCAACCAGGCTGATAGGAAATTGCAATCTTTGCAGCAAAAAGTACTGAGTTCAAAACCTTGATAATCCTAGTCAGCATTTTAAATTGCTACCATTTTACACGAATCACAGAATCTGTTTTTTTTTTAGCAAATAATGACAGACCTGATTCGCCGTGTTAATTATAGGAATTCTAGTTTAAAAAATCATCCTTCGCGAACGAAACTCTCAATTCTGTAGTAAGTACTGCTTCTCGAAAGCTACTATCGTTACGGCTAAGATGTATTCGCACACTTGTTATCCGTCACCCTTCATTAAGTACCAAGCAGACGAAACAAGAATCTGACAAGGAAAAAAATCGAGATAACGGCCATGCTTATAGTACGAAAATAAATGGCTGTCCATTGCGATCAGGTGTATCGGTATTCGTTTAATTACAACCACGCCCTGAATGCTGCGACAGGATAAATGCTTTTAAAAAAACGGCGCCGAAACATTCAGACAAGGCATAAGCGAATTAAAAATGGATCAAAACTCCACCATGTTACAAAGAAAAATTACAATTATACAGTCAAACGGGGTTATTTTGCACATGTGGGGTAAATTCGGACATTCCTAAATTCATTGGCCAAATTACTTAAGGGGCGTTTAACCCGAATCTAGAACCAGTTAAAGCCCTAACATAGCCTTAACTGGTTCAGGATTCAGGTTAAAACCATATTAAATAATTTAAACTATCAATTTAGGAATGTCTGAACTTACCCCGAACGTACCCTGAACTTACCCCGAACTTACCCCTGAACTTATTTCTGAAATTAGCGCGTTTTCTGGAAATAATTTTCAAAAAGCGATATTTCTTTCGATTAAAAAAAAATAAAAAGGAAGTATTAATCCAAGCAGAAACAGATGGGACATAAGGATATATCTATATGGGCCGGTTGTTATGTGGGCCTGATTTAATAGAGATCGAACTATAATATAAATTAATCTCAAAGTCGCTTAACTAGTAATTTAAAAGATATTCTAGTTCTAGCATACAATTTAGAAAAACCTCGTAAACAGTTTCCATAATTCAATTGCTGCCTTTTTCTTCTAAACCGACCCATAAATAACTTCTAATACTTTTTCCATAAGGATTAATTCTATGGAATATCACAACCTCTAGACTTTTTACTTTACCTGACATGCAAAATTAAAATTAAAGATTAAGGTCCGTCCATAAACTACGTTAGCAATTTCAGACTATTTTCACCCCCCCCCCCCATCCCGCTTTACAGAAGTAATTATTGAAAAATTATTTAAAATATTTAATTATAAAACGTCACAGCCTAAAATTTAAATAGTATAAAATAGAATAGATAAATTTCCATTAAATTAATTAACTTTCGATCAAAAATAACCAATTTTTAACAAAATAGTTGAATTTTCAACCAAAGAGATAACTTTTTAAAAAAAAAGTAATTACTAAACCAAACAGTTGAACTTTTAAACAAATCACATAATTTTTTTTAGAAAATTGTTTCACTTTCGACCACATTGTTTAATTTATATTTCAAAAGAACTAAATTTATAAAAAGCAAGTGGATTGTCGACAAAAAAATAATTTTAACATATAGTAGTTGAACTTTTAAGAAAATATTTAAACTTTTAACAATATAGTAGAATTTTTAACGTTTACTAATAAATTTTGTTTTTTAATTCAAAATTTAAATATTTCATTTTTTATTGTTTTAATTTTTTACTTGAAAAAGTGACTGTATTGATGAAATCGAAAGTCTTTTGTTGACAATTGTCCTTTTTTGGTAGATAATTGATTTTCTTGCTGCAAATTTATCTTTTTGTTCGAAAATTCTCTTTTTTTGTTAAAAGTTGCTTCCACTAACTGATAATTTAATAATTCCATTTTCTATTCGAAAATTCAACGATTTTGTTGAAAATAAATGTATTTTGTTAAACATTTGTCTTTTTCAGTTGAAAATTATTTTATTTTTCTGGTTTGAAAATTCATTTATTTATTTTTTTAATTTTGAGCCAAATATTAAAATTATTATCCAAAAAGATAACTTTTTAACCAAGCAGACTGATGTTCTGCGAAAAACAAGAATTTTGACAAAGGTTAATCAATTTTAAATTGGCTGTTTATTTTAAAGTCAAAGGACAAAATATATACAAATCGTTTGAAATTTTCACCCAAAAATATTATACCAATAATATTTTATGTTTAACTAATTAATTTGTTATTGTAAATTAATCTATTTTACTCAAAAATTTAAAGATTTAGTTACAATTTAATATATTTTGTTAAGAATTTGAGTTGATAGTTAACAATTATTCTTATGGATTGCAAATTCATATTTCAATTAAAAATTCTAAAATTTTTCAAAATTAATTTTCTAAGCTGAAAATTTAATTATTAACTTTTTTATTAAATGTTTATCTTTTTAGTTGAAATTTGAACTTTATGGTTAAAAATTCAAGGTTCTGATTGAAAATCCCACTATCTGATTGAAACTTAATCTAATTTGTTAAAAATTAAATAATTTTGTCAAAAAGTATCCTTTTTGATTAAAAAGCCAACTTTTTGTAATTAATTTGTCTTTTCGTTTGAAAATTTCACTATTTTGTTGAAAATTTGTCTTTTTGTTTCAATTCAACTGTATTTGATTTAAAATTAAAATCTTTTTCGATTGAAATATCAACCATCACATTTTTTATTAAACATTCATCTCATTTAGTTTCAGGTCAATTTCTTTGTAGAAAATTTAAAATTTGGATAAAAAAAACTCATTTTTTAGTTTAAGATTTATTATTCAAGTGAAAAAATTATTTTTTATTGTTTAAAAATTTATTCTTCAACTAAAAATTTAAATATTTTAGATGAAGATTCATTCATTTTATGCAAAAACTTTTCTCTTGGGTTGAAAATTTAACTAGTTGGTTTACACCTTTTTATATTATGTTAAAAATTGAAGAATTTTGGTCAAAAGTAATCCTTTTGAGTTGAATAATCAAGGGTAATTCTGTGCAAAGAGGTAATTTAGGGTAATCCCATTTAATCCAGAGTAATCCACCTCCACTGGACCGCATTTTTAGGAGTTGTTTTCTCTCGGGATAATTTGATTGAATATTAACTAACTCTATCGACTTTTTACTCTAGCTGCCTTGTAGAATTAAAATGACTGATGGCCTTTCCTAACTTCTACCTCTCTAAATCCTCCTCACCTTGTTTCCCCATTTAACACTCTTCTTCCCCTACTTTTTTCCCCTTCTTTCTTTTTCCAACTTTCTTTCCCCTCCTCCTTGCACTTTCCCCTTCTCCACATTTCGACTTCTTCTATTCCCCTAATTTTTTCTAATCTCCTTAAATTTCTATTACTTTCTCGCCTATTATTGAGTATCACTCTTCCTACTTTCCGTCTTCTCACTTCTTCTCATTTCCCTTTAATACTACTTGCCTTATTTCTTCTCACTTCACTTTTCCTTCCTTTACTTTCTCTTACTTCCCCTACTCTCCTTACTCTATTTTCTTTCACTGCTTCACCTTCTAATCCAATAATTTCCCCTTACTCCCCCTGCTTCCTCACCCTTGCTTCCCCCACTTTCCCTTGCCCTACTTAGCCTAATTCCTCTGCCCTTACTTCTTCTACTTCCTCTTCGATTACTGTCCCACTTTTCCTTCCCTTATTTTCTCTCTCTTTCCCATATTTCCCTGCCCTTATTTTCCCTAACTTTCGCTACTTTTCCTTTCTACCCTTCCCCTCCTTGAAAAATAGTAGATCGGACGAATGGATATCCGGCGGAAGCTGTAAGCATTTCTGCCTGGAGCTTACAAATCCTAAAAAAAAGAACAAAACTAAAATCAGAAATAATAACTACTCGAGGAAGGCTCTAGGGTAAATAACCTCAGAGCCTTCTTAAGGTATCTTCAATGCAATTTTCTTAGGGTACCATCTCCTCGCAAATTCAAGGCGTGTATCTCCAAGGTAACCTTTTTATAAACTTGTCAGATCCACTAGTGCCAAGAAAGCACCTGCACCAGTTGAAACCCTTTCCTCACCTCGTTTGCCATTCACTATTAAATTAAATGGTGACGAGCAGTGCGGTTGAAGCCAGCCCCAAGCTCATCAAGGATCGCCGGTCATTGTCTATTATAATGGAATGTATTAATATCAGAGAGCCGAGCGAAAAAGAGAAACACCATAAAGGAAGAGAGATAGAAATTGTGGGGTGAAGAGGTAAAGGGTGAAGGGGTGAAGGGGTGAAGGAGTGAAGTGGATGAGATAGAGTAGAATCAGACACAAGCAACCAATTGGTATCCTCCACTTGGTAGCGAATATCCCTAGGGAGAAAAGCTTATGGTATACCATACTCGATGCTGCATTAATATGTAACTAGATGGAAGGTGTGTGACCTCAATTTCATATTCATGTTCTCTCCAGACGTCTGTGCTACGATTAATCTTTACCCAAACTGACCCTTCTTCATTATGCACAAACTCCAATGAAGAATCTGCATTGCAATGCATGCTGCACACTCCACTTCCGCTTCATAATTATATGTGTATGTTGCAGGCAAAGTATATAATCCAGGCATACATATAATGCCTAGTCATTAAATATAATGCCGGGCCACTTCAGGCAATGTACATCATTGAATATGTATTACATAATTTTTAAATATATGAAATTTTTTTTTAAATTTACTTTGAATCTTGTTTAATCCCCTAAAATATTCAATAATATTTTGTAATATTTCGGAATCGTTTGAAATTTTTTGAACTCATTTTGAAATCATTTTATATCCTAATTCTAAAATCTTTGTATATATTACAGAAAAAGTATATAATGCACAATATCTATAATTCCTAGGCATTATATATAATGCCCAACAGAATCCAGGCAAAGTCTGTAATACTTTTTATTATACACATTGCCTAGGCATTATATATAATGCCCAGAAAACGCCAGACAAAGTGTTTGATAAAAGATAGTTTACAATATACACTAAAAACCTTTTAAATATAAAAATGTAATCTCTTTTAGTTTTTGATGCATAATTAGAAATGAATTAGAATTGTTTTTATTCTATGTCTCATTTTTTTACTAAACAAAACTAATTTTTTAAATGTCATCTCCAGAAGTCTGTTTTATAGTGTCCCAAACAACACCATAAGAGAAAATTGGAGTTTGCGAGTTTTTGGCGGCTATTATGATTTTTTTTGTGGTTTTTAAAAATAAAAATTTTGTATTATGCATACAATACTACTTTCTATTGATAATTAGAGGTTTTTATAAATAATTGAAACAATTCATTATTTTTGTTAGGGATGTTCACTTTAAAAATAATTCGGAATTCGCAGTTCAATTAAAGTTTAATTGAATAAATTTAATAGAAATAATTTTTTATAAAATTTGGTATTACTTTTAATAATATTGCCTTTAAACAATGCTAGACATTTGTGGTTTTTTCAGAAATATTCAACATATTGTCCGCTTATCACAATAAGTGTGAAGTAATAATGAATGCGAAATAACAAACCTAATCGCTTTAACAAATTATTATTGTTTAAAACTCTTTTCTTTAATAGGTCAAAATTAACTAGTTCCCCGATATTTTGAAATTATGATGGAGTTTTAAATCAAAAAAGCTTGGTTTTTGGAAAAATGAAAGGAAATAAGTACATTTTATTAACTTTTGTAAATTAAATTTTGACCGCCTCCTGATAAATGCTCAAGGAATAATTCACACTCTATAACTTTTAATGTTTCACGATTTAAAGGATGAAAAAATTATGTAGACGAATAAAAATTGTTTAAACATTTGACATATATCCTGAAAAAATTATTTTTAGAATTGCTTCATAGTGTCCTTGAAAAAAACTCGGGAAAAATTGTTTAAACAAAAAAAGTTGATCAAATAATTAATTTAGAAATATGTTCAGCTTGAAATATTATTATTGACATTCATCAACTGTATCATTTATCCCGAAGAATGACGACTTTTTACTTTTTACAGGAAAGAAAAAAAATGGTTGAGACAAACAGTAATTGTTTGAAAAATAATAATTAGTGAAAAAATAATTGTAAATTTGAGAATTTCTGTGATTTATCGAAATAGTTTCCAGTGAGTGAAAAAATAAAATTTATTATGGTAAAAGCAAATTAATAAACTAAAGTAATTTTTTGGGGATTTGCGACGTTGAGCTAATTAAAAACCATACATTTGGTATAAAATGTGTATTGTCCAATCTGTCCTACGTATCGTGCTTTTTCGGAAAGTAAAAAATTGAATTTTACTATTTTTAATAAAATAACAAAGTTTAAACAATGTCTAGACAATTTGTAAAAAGTGGACAAAATGTTGAATATTTCAGACAAAACAGCAAATTTTCTAGGAATAATTAAAGACAATATTATTTAAAATAATATTCAATTGCACAAACAATTGTTTGTCTACTTGAAATATTAACACATACTAATTGAAAATTTAAAAATAAGTTTAAAAATTCGGAAAATCCTGAATTTGAAGAGCTTTTGAAGTACATTGTAAATTATATATAATGCCTAGGCAATCTGTATAATATAGTGGGTATTACACACTTTCCCTGCTTTCCGTTAGGCATTATATATAATGCCTGTAACATATACAAAGATTTTAGAATTAGAATATAAAGTGATTTCAAAATGAGATCAAAAATTTTCAAACGATTCCGAAATATTAAAAAATATTATGGAATATTTTAGGGGATCAAACAAGGCTTAAACTAAATTTAAAAATATATTTTAAAAGATTTTAAAAGATTTCAGAGAAATCGATATATATATTTTTAGAAGTTAAATAGATTTTAAAGGATTTTAAAAACCTTATAAAGATTTTAAGAGATTTAACAGACTTTACGGAATTCAATAACCTTATTTATATTTTTAAATTACTTGTTAATCTTGAAACTCGTTTGAATTCTACTGAAATTCCTTTGAAATACTTTAAAATTCCTTGAAATCTTTTAAATTCATTTAAATTATCTTGAAAATTCAAATATTTTGTAGAAAATTAATTAATTTTAATAAATGTTCGATTTGGATAAGATTTGAAAAAGTGAGCGCATTTAAAAAATTGTTGAGACGATTTTTTTCAAAAATCAATAATTCTCTGTTCGGTTATTTTAGAACAAAAAAATACAAACTACTTCTCCTTATGACTTTTCATGATAATAAAAAAAATACCAGAGTCATATAACAATTACAAAATAATTACAAAAATGGAAATGAAAATATTAAGCCAAATAACGCACGATATGAAAAAAGTCAAGAAAAGAAGTATGTTGATTTTCTAATGCTCTACCAGATTATCGCACTAACTTTTTGAATTTTCTTGAAAAATCGAAAATTCAAATTTTGTCAGCATATAAAATTAAAAAAATCAAATATTTCATTTTGTGGTCAACGAATTCAAAATACGACAAATGATGATTCGACAATAATTATGCAATCAAAAAAGATTCACAAATTTGTTATTGATGATTTTTTTATCGGATGCGTAGTTTTTATTTAATTTGTAAATAACAACATTGAAAATAAAAGAGTAAATTTTTGGAAAAACGACGCAAGGCACGAAATAAAATTAATTCACAAAGGTGAATTTTTCAACATTTTTTTATGAATTTCTCCAAATATTTTATTGAGATTTTTAAATCGGCGTTCGATATAAAGTTTACAGATTTCTTGTAGAGTTATTCCAGATTGGTTTTACATTAAATGGTAAAAGTTATTTTGAAAAAAAGTGTTTTTTAATGTTTATATATTTTTCACTTTTTTTGGTACGCAATAGCTTAAAACCACCTTACGAGATGTGGTACAGTCTACTTTGATCTAATTCATGAATTGATTTTGCGGAATTCTTACCTAAAAATTAGCAAAATGCAGTCATTATACAAAAATATAATATTAGAAAACAAGATTTTTTTTAATTTAGGGATTTTTATTGATCGTAAAAAAGTCAGTGATTTAGAAAAAATCTAGCAAGAGTCAGGGAATTTCTATAATTTTAAATAAATGACAAGCAAAATAAGTTTTAAAAGTTTCATTTGAAATTGTTTTATTTCTTTTATGAAAGATTCTAGGTTTAAAATGCTTTAAGTTGAAGATTCTCTTCTAAGAATTTTAATGGCTAGGAAAAACAAAAATTTGATAAGGGGTAAATTGTGGGTCCGGATGCAATAAGGGCACATAAAATTTTTTCGTGCGAAAACGAAGTCCCCTGGAGGCTTTAGAAAAAATTTTCGAATTTTAATTTTC
>NC_046663.1:11260262-11336962 GCF_010883055.1 Belonocnema kinseyi | reverse complement strand
AATTAAAATTCGAAAATTTTTTCTAAAGCCTCCAGGGGACTTCGTTTTCGCACGAAAAAATTTTATGTGCCCTTATTGCATCCGGACCCACAATTATGGAACTTCTGAAATAAAATTTTGCGGTAACCCTAATATATAATATTCTTGATAGTAATTTATTTGCCCTTTATACTAATTTTTTTGCAGTTACTTTCCCCTTTAGTTAAAAATTGTATTATTTATTTTAAAATTTAACAATTTTGTTCAAAAGTCATCTTTATATTGCAAATTCAACAGTTTTGTTGAAAATTCGTCTTTTTGAATTAAAAATTTAAGCATTAAGTATTTTTTGAAAATGTGTCTTTTTAATTTTAAATTTATATTATACTTTAGATTCGAAATTCCATTTTTCTTGGATAAAAATTCATCTGTTTGGTTGAAAATTCCACAAATTTGTCAAAAATTCATCCTTCTTGGTCCAAAATTCAACCCAGTGGGAACAAAATTTGGCGACGTCTTTACGACGTCGTTATGATATCTTTACGACGTCGTTACGACATCTTTAAGACATCTTTACGACATCTTTACGACATCTTTACGACATCTTTATGACATCCTATGTCCTTGTCGTCTCCGTGTCTTTGCGATATCGTAAAGACATCGTCAGGTCATAAGACTTATTTACGATATCGTAAAGACATCTTAACGACATGAACATAGGATGTCGTAAAGTTGTCGTAAAGATGTCGTAACGATGTCGTAAAGACGTCGCCAAACTTTGTGCCCACTGGGAACTGTCTGGTTGAAAATTTAACTGTTTTTTTTTAAATTCAACTATTTCATAAGCAAATTACTTGTTTTTTGGAGTTCATATTTTAATGGTAGAAAGTACACTGAAATCTTATTAAATAAAAATGCGACTATTTTTTGAAAATTCCTCTTTTTAGTTTAAAGTCATCTATTTTAGTAGAAACTGTTTGGTTGAAAATTCAAAAAAAAAATTTACAAAAGTAATCCTATTTGTTCGAACATTCAACTGCTTTGTTGAAAATTCAACTATTCTTTTTGAAAATTTATCTTTTTGATTAAAAAATTCATCTATTTTAGTTGAAATTCCATCTTTCTTTAGTATAAATGGGACTGTTTGGCTGAAAATTCAACAATTTTATTAAAAAGTCATCCTTTTTGGTAAAAAATTCAAGTTTAAGCCAAAAAGACGAATTTTTTCAAAGACAGTTGAATTTTCAACAACAAAGTTCATTTTTCCAAAATAAAGATGACTTATCTAAAACACGAATTTTCTTCCAAAAGACAAATTTTTGAACCGTCGAATTAAAAGAAGCAATCTAATTTGTAAAAGGTGCTTAAAACCTTAAACAAAAATATGTATTTTCAATGTGAAAGGTTTTTTTTAAAAAATACTTGAATTTTTCACCAAAAAGGTTAATTTTCAACTTATATAGGATAAATTTTCAACCAAAAATGAAGCAGTAAAATGTTTAGATCAGAAAATATTTTTTTTTACAAAAAGATGAATTCGCAACGAAACAAGTAAATAGTTGATATTTAAACAACAAAGATCTTATCTTAAAGTAAAAAACAATTCAGCTCTACCAAAAAAAAAGAAATTTTCAATAAAATAGTTCTGTTTTCAAATTGATAAGCTGAATATATTAGAAAAAAAGTGAACAGATCTTTCAAGAAGAAAACTAATTTTCAAACAATAAAGATAAATTTTTTTATTAAATACTTGAATTGTCAACTTATAGGGAATAAATTTTCAACCAGAAATGGAATAGATAAAACTCCATGAAAAAAAATTTTAACAAAAAAAATCCAACAGAATAGGTAAATTTTTCTAATACTTAGTTTAACTTTTAATGAAACAGATTATTTGTGTGCAAAATAGTAGAATTTTCAACGACAAACTTGGACTTTCAACAAAAGTTTTAATTTTAACCCTAAAATATTTATTTTCAACAAAAATATTAATAACGAGAAATTGTTGAATTTTCAATTAAAACGAAAATTCTTCTACTAAAAAGATTGATTTGTTTACGATGTAGTTTATTCCATTAAGAAAAATGTGTTATTAACAGTTGATTACCTAAAAAAAGTTTAAATGCTAAAAAATAGCCCAATAGTGCATTTGTTAATTAAGTTTCATTAAAAAATGATCAAATGTTATCGATTCATAGCAAAAAATTATTGCCAAATAACTTGCTGTAAGTTCCTTGATAAAGACGATATTTTATTTATAAGTACATAAAATTGTACAAATTTGTTTAAAAAATTGTTGCTTACAATAATAAATTATTTATTGTCATCGAATCGTTCTTACAAGTTTAGAAGTTAGTGATTTATATTTTTTTGCATCAAAAAAATCAAATTTGTACCACCAAAAGTAGTCAAATAGTGCATTTGTTAATTAAGTTAGTTTAAACAATTGTCACCTTTTATTTGGTGACCAAATGTGATACTTATGTTTTATTTTTAAGTAATATGTGATGGAATACATAGAAAAAACTTTATTTATTCCATCAGAAATACTGAATATGGATATTTGTTTATAAAAATTGCTCTTGAAATAATAAGGTATTTATTAATCTTTATTCATTCCACTAAAAAACTCTTTTTGCCCACTACATTTTTCAAATTTTACGCGAATCGAATGACAAATCGCCTTCAGTCCCCACGAAATCATTTTCATTCACTTATTTGTTTATAACAAATTCGATCAATTTTTCCACATTTGCATTCCTATTGGACATTTTTTATGGATAGTTGCTTTTATTGTTACAAGTATTTTTGATTAAATCAAAGCATTTTTTTTAACCCGGTATACTTCAAAAGTAAACAGTTTTATTTCATTTTTGTTATGTTATCAAAAGAGAAGATAAACTTTCAAAATGTTTATAAAAAGGTAATAAGAAGTTTCAGTTTTTAACAAAAAATATTAGTTTTAATAGTATAAATATGATTTGATTATTTTCTATGCAAAACTATAAATTTTATAATACTTATACAATAATTAATTTGTAATTGTAATTGTAATTTTGTATGTTATTAAAAAATGTATGGTTAAACATTTTTTAGTGCAGTAATTAATTATTCTTAATTTATTTTAGTAATTTTAGTAATTTTATTTCAAGTAACCTTCTCGGAAATAAACAAAAGTTTAATTTTAAAACCCGACAGAGAGGAGATTAATCATAAGATAAACAAAAATTATTTATTTCTCTGAACTCAGAATTCATGACCTCTTTTTTATTAAAATCTAATTCTTTGTATCTGTCATTCCAAAACCTTATTTTATCACGAAAATTCTATTTGGACATTTTTCAACCATTATTTATTATAAATAATAAATCTGAATATTTGTAAAATTTAAAATCAGTGCACTAATAGTGAACAATCGTGTTGTCGGCGCGACGCAAGCGCAGTTTAAAGAGTTCCCAATATTGGGGACACTGGCCCCACTGATCTACGCCAGTGCTCGTAACGAGTACCCCGAACTCTTTTACGCATGCGTCGCGCTCAGTCTCTGATTAGTTGCTGTTCGCGCGCAATTTGAAATGCTAAAAGATAACATTTTTATTGTTTATTATGAATAATGTCATTTTAACTTATATAAATGTTTATTAGACCGATATTGATGAATCTTGATAAAAATAAAAATGTATTAAGTGCATACTGTGTTATGGTTGTTGTGTTATGGTAGTTTTTGCTGAATATATAAATTTTTGTATCAATTAATATAATTCTATGGAAAAACAAGACTGTCAATGCATTTGAATATTCTAATAAACTTTGAATAACAAAATTTTCGAGCAATGACAAAAAAAATTTTATTTTTTAGCATTTGAAATTGCGCGCGAACAGCAACGAATCAGAGACCGAGCGCGACGCATGCGTAAAAGAGTTCGGGGCACTCGTTCCGAGCACTGATCTGCGCCACCCATGAATATAATTTTTATCAAAATAAAAAATGAAATAATTTTTTTTGTTAATTTAAACAAATGTGGATGCTCCCTATTAAGGTGTTCGTTTTTTTCTAAGTGGATGGTCAACCTTGTCCCGGTTTAATCTGCAGACTCCGTTTGTTGAGGTTTGCCGAGGTTTATCATTGTCTTCTTCGTGTGATGAATGTAAAACGTGATTATTAGCACCAATCTCGGGATCTCCGGTCCTCCAGCGGCAGGGCAGTCCGTGCAATTAGGGGGCGCTTCGCACGCCGTTCTCAGTTCATCTTTTATTCATAACACCCTTACCCCTACCCTTACCCCTTACCCTTTTCCTTTCATTTCTCCCAGCAAAGATTAAAACTAAAGCACGCCTCTACTCGGCCAAGATAAACCGACTAGCATCCGTCAGATTTCGTTGAGAGCAGACCACAGCCTCCGTGGTGTTTCCGGCAAAGTAGAATAATTAAATATAAATTAATAAAAATAATAAAACGAAAAACCCATTTAACCCGCTTATTAAATTTAATTACGTATAAATATTTGACGAACGAGTTTGCACCACTTTTGAATTTATTATCTAGCCATCTGGAAAAATTGGCGAGGCTCAAGGGGCTACTCACTGCGAAATCTGGAAATTTTTTAATTATAAATACAGGAAATTTGAATAGTGGAGGAACTTTTGGAAGTCTCACCAATCTTGCATGGGTGTGGAAATCTCGGAAATCTTTGGCTAAGTTTTGACAGAGATTAGGTTCAAAATACGATTCCGGCTGAACCTGTAGACCGTTTTTGGTGTTTTTTTTAAGATGATAAAATTTCAAAGCAAGTTGTCGAGCCTGATTTTTAATTTTGTTTTTCAACTTTTTTATAAATAAATAAATATGACGAAAAAATTACCATTTTTTCTATCAGTCGTTCTCGGTGCTAGTCAATAATAGGAAAATTGTTGTAATCGCCGACGTTTCATAGATTTACATTATATAAAGATATTCCATCATGATTCAAAAAACAAAAAAAATTTTATAAACAAATTATTTGTTGAAAATGTGTTTCTTATACTTTTCAATAACTTAACGCTTTTTTAAGTTACATTGCCATAAAATTGAATGGAAACAATATTTTCATTAAAAAAATTTCTCAAGACTATTTTTGTTAATATTACAAACAAATTTAATAAACAAATGAATTATTCAAGCATTTGTCGTCAGAAAAATTCGTTCTTGTCGATGTCAATTTATTTTAATTGAAAACCTCATAATAATTTCAGAAAATTCATAATTTGTTGATGAATTTAATAATATTATCACACAAATTTAATTTAAAAATGCATTATTCGAGCACTTATCGACGAAAAAATTCGTTTTTTTTCAATGACAGTCCTTTTAATTGGAAACTTCAGGATAATTTTAGCAACATGCATTAATATTTGATGAATTTTATTTTTTTGTTCAACAAATTTCAAAAAACAAATGCATTATTCGAGAATCTGTTGCATAAAAATTCATTGTTTTTCTCAATTTAAGTACTTTTAATTGAGAACCTCATGTTAATTTCAGCAACATTCATAATTATTTCATAAATTGTAAGGTTTTTTTTAAAATATAATGAACAAATGCATTATTTGAGCATTTGTCGATCGAAAAACTCATTTTTTTCAATCGCAGTCCCTGGAAACTTTACAATAATTTCAGTAACATTCATAATTGGTTAATGAATTTTATGCTTTTGTTAACCAAAATTAATTGGAAAATTGAATTATTCAGGCATCTGTTGACGAAAAATTCTTTTTTTTCTAGATGTAAGTCCTTTTAATTAAGAACTTCATGTTAATTTCAGCAACATTCATAATTATTTCATAATTTTTTTTTTTAACAAATCTAATCAACAAATGCATTACTTGAGCCTTTATAAATCGAAAATCTCGTTTTTGTTTTGTCGGTCCTTTTAATGGGGAACTTTACGAAAAGTTCAGTAACATTCATAATTAGTTAATAAACTTTATGTTCTTGTTAAAAAATGTAATAAACAAGTGCATTATTCGAGCATCTGTTGACGAAAAATTAGTTTTTTTTCTTGATTTAAGTCCTTTAAATTGAGAACTTCCTGATAATTTCAGTAACATTCATAATTATTTCATAAATATTATAATTTTTTCAAAAAATTTAATGAATAATTAATTTATTCGGGCATTTGTCGACCGAAAAATTCATTTTTTTTTTATCTCAGTACTTTTAGTTGGAAACTTTACGATAATTTCAGTAAAATTCATAATTAGTTAATGAATTTTATGTTTTTGTTAAACAAATTGAATTTAAAAATATTATTCGAGCACTTATCGACGGGAAAATGAGTTTTTTCAATGCCAGTCCTTCTAATTGGAAACTTCATGATAGTTTTAACAGCATGCATTAATATGTGATGATTTTTTTTTTTTAAACAAATTTAATAAATAAATGCATTATTCGAGCACTTATCGACGGAAAAATTAGTTTTCTTAAATGCCAGTCCTTTTAATTGAAAACTTCATGATAGTTTTAACAACGTGCATCAATATGTGATGAATTTTTTTTTGTTAAACAAATTTAATAAACAATTGCATTATTCGGGCATCTGTTGACGAAAAATTCGTTTTTTCTCGATTTAAGTGCTTTTAATTGAGAACTTCATGTTAATTTCAGCAACATTCATAACTATGTCATAAATTTTATAATTTTTTTAACCAATTTAATAAACAAATGCATTTTTTGGGCATTTGTCGACTGAAAAACTTATTTTTTTCAATGTCTGTCCTTTTAATTGGGAACGTTAGGACAATTTTAGTAAAATTCATAATTAGTTGATGAATTTTATGTTTTTGTTACACAAATTTAATTTAAAAATGCAATTTTCGGGCATTTGTCGACGTAAAAACTCGTTTTTTTCAAAGTCAGTCCGTTTAATTTCAGAAAAAAAGTTTTTTTTCATTCAGTACTAACAGTTGGCCAACACAAAAGGGTTTAAATACAAGGAATGATTGAACAATACATTTAAAATTTGTTATAAATAAATTTTATAACATATGAAAAGTCAGGACAACTAATTATGAATTTTACTTAAATTATCGTAAAGTTTCCAATTAAAAGGACTGACATTGAAGAAAACGAGTTTTCCCGTCGACAAATGCCCAAATAATGCATTTGTTTATTAAATTTGTTTAAAAAGCATAAAATTTAGCCAAAAATTATGAATTTTTCTGAAATTATCATGAGGTTCCTAATTTTTCTTAAATTGACATAGAAAAAAACGAATTTTTCTGACGACATATGCCTAATAATGCATTTGTTTATAATACTACCAAGAATAGTATTAAGATAAATTTTTTTAAACAAAATATTGGTTCAATTTAAATTTCTTGTAATATAACTTAAAAAAGCGTTAAATGACAACTACAATTTTCCTATTATTGGCGAGCACCGGGAACGTCAAATAGAAAAAATTGCCATTTTTTCGTCATATTAATTTTTTTATAAAAAAATTGAAACAATAAATTAAAAATCAGGTTTCAAAACTTTCTTTGAAATTTTATCAGCTTTCTCAAAAAAATATCCAAATCGGTCAACAGGTTCAGCCGCAAAAGATTGTTTTTCGACCAAAAAAATATAAATTCTAATTAAAAAGTATAATAGATGATATTTCAACAAAAAATGTTTAATTCTTTAATTTTTTTTTTCAAATTAGTACAACTTTTAACCGATTAGTAGATTTTTTTAGCAAAACAAAAAAGTGAATTCTTATCAAGGAATATACTACTTGATATTTCAACCAAAAAGATTTTAATTACAAATTGAAAGCAATTAAATTAATTTTTAAAATCAACGAATTTTCGATAAAACTGTTTGAGCCTCTATGTACGCAGAATTATTTTAAACAAAGCATTGCATTTTTGTTCTAGAAATATGAAAGTTATAATCAAAAAGATCAATTTTCGAACCAAAAAGACGAATTTTCAACAAAATATTTTAAATATTAATCAAAAACGATTCCCCAGTCAATAAAATTGTGAGCAAAATAATACAATTTTCAACCAAAAAAGAATTTTAATTGTTTAAATACTGTTTTTGATTTAGTACTTAATTTAAATTAAAATAAATTCAAAATCAAAATTTTTAACCAAGCATTTGAATTTGGATTTTCTGATTTCTCATCACTTATGGTGCAATCGAAATTTAAATTTTCCAAGAAAATCTAAAAATTTTCTCATGATATTCTTGTAGGGCTTTCAAAAGGCAATGTTTTTCTTCTCTTCACTTTTTTCCTACGTTCGTTGTTTGTCCCAAATTTTTTATTTTTGGTGGATTTTAGAAATTATCAAATTTTATAACTCTGAGAATTCTACTTTTATCGAAAAAAGTTATCAGGATAAATTGTTTGTCCTTTTCAATACTATGATTAACCGTAAATAGAATTTTCAAATTAAAAAAAAGTGCGCTCACTTTTTGAATTTTTATCCAAAATGGCTGGTTCACGAACTCGTCCTTTCTTTTAGGACCTGAAAAAAGTGTACCAAAAATCGATTTGATTCGTTCATTTTTTCGAGAGTTGTTGTGTTTACGGACGGACGGACAGACAGACGCCAATTTAAAAACTTAATTTTCGGATTAAGGGGGTTTCGAAACGTGGAGATCCGTTGAAAAACTGTGGTGTCAAATTTTGGAGAATTCTAATACTTTCTCAATCGTAAATGATAAGAATTTAATAAAGAAAAATTAATTCCTTATGATTTATAAAAATTCATTCTTGCTTTCTAATATATTCTATAATTTTAAGTAAAGTTTAACATTTTATTTTGATAAACCCCATTAGATTTTCCTTTTCTCAGTATTGTATTCTCAGTATTGTATTTATGTGAGGCAGCTTTTCATAACTGTCCCAGTAATCTTGACACCTGTTGAAGCGCAAAATTTAAAAAAATTTAAATCATTTCTCAAAACACTTATTCCTGGAAAAAAGAAGTTTTCTGACAGAACCAAAATTTCTTTTAATATACAGTATATAACGCGCGTATTTGTAGAATTCAAGGAATCCACAGAATTGAAGGAATTCGTTGAATTCACAGAATTTAAGGAATTCACGGAATTCATATAACTCCCGGAAATTACGGAATTAGTGGAACTAGCAAAATTCATGGAATTTATGGAATTCAAAAAATTCATGAAATTCATGGAATTCAAGAAATTTATGAAATTTAAGGGATTTACGGTATGCACGGAATACATGAAATTTACGAGATTCAAAGAGTTCATGGATTTCCCGGAATTTAATTCATAGACTTCCACTAATTCCATAAATTCCAAATATTCCGTGAATTCCATAGTTTCTTAAATTCCTTAATCTTCTTGAACTCCTTCAATTCCATGAATTCCGCGGATTCCAAGAATTCTATTAATTCTATTAATCTTCTGAATTCCGTGAATTTCATTAATTCCGGAAATTCCACGAATTTTTTGAATTGCGCGAATTCCCCGAATTACATGAATTCTGCGAATTCCGTGAATTATATGAATACCGGAGATTCCTTGAATTCCGGAAAATCCACGAATTAACAGAATTCCGTTAATTGCGGACGTTACATGAATTCCGTGTATTCCGTAATTGCAGTCAATTTTTTGTATTCCTTGAATTCCATGAGTACCATGCATTTCCTGAATTCCATGAATTCCATGAATTTCGGGAATTTCATGAATTCTATTAATTCCATGAATTCCGTGATTTCCCTGTATTCCGTATATTCCATGAATTCCGTTTTTAATACATACTTACTGATTTTATTGTAAACCCAAGTTTATGAGTTACTATTAAATTACTTAGCTATTAGCTTTTTTTAGAATAAATAATTAATAGAACTGCAAGCTTTGAACTTATAAACAATATTTTCAATAATAATTAACGAAATTTAATAATATCTTGTTCTTTTTTTAAGCAAAATGTTAACATGTTGAAATTAATTTTATCACAAAATAAATTAATTCTTTATGATATATAACAATCCATTCTTACTTTCTAATATATTCTATAATTTTTATTTTTTTAAATTCATGGAATTCAGGAAATTCAAGCAATTTACGGAATTCAACTAATTCATGAAATTCAAGGAATTCATGCTATTTATGGAATTCAGGGAATTCATGCAATTCATGGAATTCATGAAATTCAAGAAATTCATGAAATTCAATGAGTTAATTAATATCAACGAAATTACGGAATTCACGGAATGTATTGAATTCATGGACTTCTACTATTTCCATGAATATCATCAATTCCGTAAATTCCTTGAATTCCGTGAATTATTTGAACTCCTACAATTCCATGAATTCCAAGAATTTTATGAATTCCTTGAGTTCTATGATGATCGTAAATTCCATGAATTCCTGATACCATGTTTGCATTTTTACCATAAGCTTGTATTGCAGAAGTTTTGCAAAAGTGTTGTAAAATACCAAACATTCTAAAGGGTGTCTATAATACTTCACACTCTATATAAACTGTATATAATTTTTTCGCCTGAATGGCATAAATATTAACTAGAATTTATAAAAGTGAAAAAGCCCATAATTCATTTAAAATAATAAATAACGTGATCGTGGAAAATTTTCACGTTGACGTGAAATAAACGATTGATAAGCTTTATGGTCGTTACATGAATTCCGTGTATTCCGTAATTACAGTCAATTTTTTGAATTCCTTGAATTCCGTAAATACCATAAATTTCCTGAATTCCATAAATTCCATAAATTCCATGAATTTCTGGAATATCATGAATTCTATTAATTCCATGAATTCCATGATTACCCTGTATTTCGACGTATTCCATGAATTCCGTTTTTAATGCATACTTACTAATTTTATTGAAAAACCAACTTTACGAGTTACTATTAAATTACTTAGCAATAAGCATGTGGCAATATTTGAGTTTAAAATTGTAGGTTTCAATAAACTTTTTTGAACACCTTTTTTTAGAATAAATAATTAATAGAGCTGCAAGCTTCGAGCTTATAAACAATATTTTCAATAATAATTAATGAAATTTAATAATATCTGGTTCTTTTTTTTAAGCAAAATTTTAACACGTTGAAATTAATTTTATTAAAAAATAAATTAATTCTTTACAATCTATTCTTGCCTTCTAATATATTCTATAATTTTAATTTTTTTAAACTCATGGAATTCAGGAAATTCAAGCAATTTATGGAATTCAACTAATTCATGAAATTCAAGAAATTCATGCTATTCATGGAACTCAGGGAATTCATGCAATTCATGGAATTCATGCAATTCATGAAATTCAAGGAATTCATGAAATTCAATGAGCTAATGAATATCAACGAAATTACGGAATTCACGGAATGTATTGAATTCATGGACTTCTACTAATTCCATGAATATCATCAATTCCGTGAATTCCGTGAATTCCTTGAATTCCGTGAATTACTTGAACTCCTTTAATTCCATAAATTCCAAGAATTTTATGAATTCTATAAATTTTATGAATTCCTTGAGATCCATGACTTCCGTAAATTCCATGAATTCCTAATACCCTGTTTGCAATTTTACATTATGCTTGTATTGCAGAAGTTGTGCAAAAGTGTTGTAGAATTCCAAACATTTTAAAGGGTGTCTATAATACTTCACACTCTATATAAACTGTATATAATTTTTTCGCCTGACTGGCATAAATATTAAATAGAATTTATAAAGGTGAAAAAGCCCATAATTCATTTAAAATAATAAGTATCGTGATTGTGGAAAATTTCCACGTCGACGTGAAATAAACGATTGATAAGCTTCAGGTTCTTCGTCACTTTAATATGTCACCGGAGATGGGCAGGAGTAAATTGAACGAATAAAATGCCGGACACGACTTAAATTTTTCAGAGAATTCTGCCAAAATATGCCACCAGCCACTAAAATGCATTATCTGTCTCGTCATTTATGCAAGATATTTCATGAAAAATCCCTCGTTTCCTATGTCTAAAGATTGACAGACTCCGCGTGCTCGAAATAATAAAACCCGGTCATTCAAGCCTTTCAAATGTTACCTGTAATTCGGAATTTAAATAAATTAAGTCCTGAGAGCTTTTTGATGAACGTCAATCTAAATCCTCGATTAAAAGTATTCCAGGCATTAAATCGCAATTAGCGGCATTATATATGTATGCAACTGCACTGCACATATTTGCTCTGCTTCTGGCTTTCGTTTGGAATTTCCGTTATTTATGCAGCAGTTTTCCTGACATGTAAGGCGCTTCGAAATATCCCAAAAATAGATAGACGCGGCTGTAAATATTAAAAGAGTACTTCCTTGGCTTTGGTCTTATGACTTATGCAGTTTAGTTAAATCGTACATCACTCAATTTTTTCGGTAAGTAACAGAAGTCAGTGTAGTGCGATAGTAAAATGCACATTTGGTCGGTTCATAAATGCATTACAAATTTTTTTTTCTCGAATTTGGATATATTTTGGACATATCGCCCAGAAATTTGTTTGAATTTACAAAAAAAAATCTGTCCACTTCGCGGACACATTCTCATCGCGCTTGGCGCGCGACAGTTTAATCTCGCGCTTCGCGCTCGGATATTTATTCTTTGCATTTGGAATGCTTGAAAATAACTTTATCAAAAGGATCTCTTTTAGATGGCAGTATTTTCGACAGACATTTGTAAACAGGTTTTGTTGAATTTTTTTCTCGTAACTTTCGTCGTTTTTCCACACATTTAAAAAAAATTTTTTTCAACGTTAATTTTTACGAATGAAACAAAAGGTACGCGTCCTATCAAGAAGTGATTCTAAACGAAATTGTAGATTTTTTTTGGGATAACAATTTTTGTTAATTCGTCTTTTTTCGTATCCTACATAGTTTGTCTACAAAATGGAATTTTTTATTTTTCATTATGTTTTTGTGCAATCCAAATTTGAATTCTTGATTTTTGAAAAAAAATTAAAAATTTTTCATAATGATCTTGTAGGTCTTTTAAAAAGAAATGTTTTTATATTTTTGACTTTTTTCATATCGTGCGTTTTTTAGCTTAAAATTTTGATTTTCGGTTAATTTGAAAAATTTTGAAAACGCTATATCTCTGAGAATTTTCTTTTTATCGAAAAAAGTTGTTCATTCTTTTCAATATTATAAATATCCATACATAGAATTTTAAAATTCAGAAGAAAGTGGTCTAAAAATTTTTCAAAATGCGCTCACTTTTTGAATTTTTATAAAAATGGCTGGTTAACCAACTTGTTCTTTCTTTTAGGCCCTAAAGAAAGTGTGCCAAAGATGGATTTGATTCGTTCATTTTTTCGAGAGTTATCGTGTTTACGGACGACGGCCGGACGGACAGACAGACAGACAGACGCCATCGTGAAAACCTGATTTTCGGATTCAGGAGGTCTCGAAACGTGGAGATCCGTTGAAAAACTGCGATGTCAAATTTCCGACAATTCTAATACTTTCAAAATCCTGTTAAACAAAACAAGAATCTAACGACCAAATTTGGACCACAACGAATAAACGAAAACCAAAAATCATATTGTAATCTGAAAAGAAATAATAAATAAAATAAAATTTTCGGAAACAAAAATTTGCGGTAATGCAAATTTATTTATTTTTGTTTTTTATTTTTATTTTATTGTAATTTGATGATCACAAAAATAAAAAAGACGAAAGAAAGAAAAAGAGAAGGAAGGGGATGTGGTTAGCTGCCTTCTCATTTTTCTTTCCTCTTTTTTTCCGAAAATTTTATTTTATTTTATTTTTTTCAGATTACAATAGGATTTTTGGTTTTCGTTTATTCGTTGTGGTCCAAATTTGGTTGTTGGATTCTTGTTTTGTTTAACAGGATTTTGAATCAATTTGATTATTGGACGCTAATTGGGATTTTTAATTTGGATTTTGGTCTAATTTAAATTTCGTAAATTTCTAATACTTTCTCAATCATAAATGATGAGAATGTAAAAACAATCATCTTTTTTAGAAGAAATTGATATTTAGAGATTGCGCAAGCTCCATGAACCCTACTGAAAAAATCTTCTGGCGTTGGCTAGTCTCAGACTAGACCTTATTCATTACTACATACCAACAAAATTGAAAGTCAATGAAAAAACCATCCTTATAAGATACAACTCAAAAAAGTTAAAAGAAACCATTTATCAGCTCTTTTTCGTCATTAATTCTATTATTATTATGCGACATCATATATATTTTAAATAAATTAACTGTTAACGGAAATATAAATTAAATCAGTTTAAAATAAATAATTACAAATCGATTCAAATTTTTTGAGTTAGTAGGATAAGCGCCTAAAGTTTCTCACGAAAAATTTCTTTTATATATTTTTGTGTAGACAATCTTTTTTTTTCAAAAATTGTTCTCTAAGCCATTTTTATTCCAATTTTTTTCAAATATTTTTTTCAAACAGTTTTTTTTCAAAAAAGTTCTTTTAGACCTAGTTTTAAAAAAATTTCTTAACCATTTTTTTGTCTCCCATTTCAATTATTTTTTCTTTGTGTAACTTTTTAATTTTTAGGATTCTTTTATCAGTTCACAACAATTAAGAATTAGATGCAATGTAATTTTTAAGAAAAAACTGATTTTTAATAATGTTTAATTTCTTATTTTGTATGATTTTACACGCCCTGTAAGTTTTTTAAAAATAGTGACGAAAAATTTGACTGATTGATGCTTAGAAATTTTTATGGTATGAATGGCAGACCAGTCCCAGATCTGGGCCAGACTAGACAGTAAAGACAATTAGAGAAAAAAATCATCTTTAATAGTGTTAATTTCTTCATTTTTACAATTTGGAACACCCTGGTAGTTTTTAAAAAATCGTGAGAAAATTTGGCTAATTGATACTTAACAACGTTTACGGCATGGATCGTGGACCAGTCCCAGATCTGGGCCAAACTGGACTGCCAAGAAAATAAGAAAAAAAACTGATTTTTAAAAGTGCTAATTTTTTATTTTTTATCATTTTTTCATACTAGCAACTTTTCGAAAATGTTAAAAAAAACTTTGGCTGATTGACACTTAGAAATTGTTATGATTTGGATTACGAACCAGTCTCAGGTGTGGGCCAGACTAGACTGCTAAGAAAAAAAGGAAAAAAATTCATTTTTAGTAGTGTTAATTTCTTATTTTGTATGATTTTAAACACCTTGACAGTTTTTCGAAAACGTTAGAAAAAATATGGCTGATTGAAATTTAGAAATTTTTATGTTATGGATTGCTAACCAGTTCCAGATCTGGTCCAGGCTTGACTGTCGTTGCTAGAGGGTCTAGACGTCGCCAGATCTGGGCCAAATGTGACATCCGACAGCCAGAACATTTTTCCACTAGGGAAGTTTAAAACGTATTTCCCATAAGAAAGAAAAGAGGATTTTTAAATTTCGATTTAGAATCATCAATATTAGCCGAATCGAATTTAAACTCAGCATTTCTCTTCACAATTAGTTTAGTGAATACAAAAACATATTTCTTTTCAAATATCACTGTAGGACCCTGCATGATTTGAAATGGATCGGTCTGTCCATTCTTCACTTTGATTGAGTTAATATTTTCTTGAGTTTATCAAAAAAAAAATGTTTTAAACAAATAATTATTTTTATAGCTATCTTCTTCTATATTAATTTTTTATTTAATTTTTCTGAAATTTTTAACCTTTTACCACTTTTACATTAAAATGAAGTTCTAATTAATTTAATTCAAGAGAAATAATTGCTTAGAAAATTTATTAATATTGATAATAATATTCTTTTTGCTTAATGGTAGAAAGTGGCTATTTTTCTGAAATTTTTAATTATTTGTGTATTTTTCACTTCGAGTGACTTAAACATTATTTAAGTTGAGCCAAAATAATTGTTTAAACAAATTATCATTGTTAATAACTATATTAGTTTAGATTAATTTCATATATATGCGGTTTTTTTCTGAAATTGTTATATTTTTGTTCACTCATCACTTAGTGAGATAATAATTAATGCAAGTTAAGAAAAATAGTTGTCTAAACAATTTATTATTTTTTTCTTCTTTTTGATAATTGCTAAAAAGTTGTGGTTTTTTCTGAAACGTATAATTTGGCTTTGTCTTTTTAGTTATAAACAAATAATAAATAAATACTCAATTGAAACATAGTTTAACAATCTCTTTTTTTCATTAATAAATAAATAAATTCTTATTGTAATTCAAAACCAATTCATTCTTTGTTTTTTTCTTTTGAGTAAGATAACTTTTTGGTTTGAATTAATTTTTTTGAATTGGTAAAAGAGCATAAATACTGTATTTAAAACAATGCAAAACTATTTAAAAAATGCACTTATCTAAGAGAAAATAGTCATAAATATTAATAAATTGTTTGTCAACCAAATAGCTGAATCCTTATACACAATATTTAAATTTTAACCAAATAGCTGAATTTACAAAAAGCTAGCTGAATTCTTAAGCCAAAAGACAATCATTTTATAAGGCAGTTGAATTTTGAAAAAGGATGACTTTTTAGAATAGAAATTTTCTGTCAAAAAAAGACGAAATTTTAACAAAATGGTTAAATCCTACACAAAAACAGAATATTTTGTAAAAAATAGGTGCATTTTTAACATAAACATTAATTTTTAGCCAAACAATTGCATTATCAACCAAATAATCAAATTTTCCAATCAAAAATATAAATTTTTTAAAAGTATATTTAATTTTTTACAAAAAAATTCATTTCCCGCAAAGCAATCGATCCAAAAGGACGAACTTTTGACCAACTAATTGAGCTTTGCCGAAAAAAATGCATTTTGAATAAAATATTTGATTCTGGCAAGCTAAAAGGAGGAATTTTTCAGAATATAGTTAAATTTGTAACCAGAAAATTTAAGTTTCCGATTAAAAAAAATATATTTTTCAACCGAGAAAGACATCTTTTTTGCCATGGAAGATAAATTTGAAATCCAAAAAGACGAATTTTGAATAAAATAGTTGAATTTTCAAACAAAAATGGTCGCTTTAATCAAATATTTGCATTTTCAACCAACTAATTAAAGTTTCAAACAAAAGGTTGAATTTGTATCCATATAGCTGATTTATTGACCTTAAATGATTAATTTTCAACCAAAAAGATATTTTTCTAGCTGAAGACCAATTTTCAACCAAATAAATAAATTTTCATCTAAGAAATATAAGATTTCAGCCAAAAATACAATGGCTGAATTTCCATTTAAAAAATTATTTTTCAACAAAAACGAAACCCAATTTTCAACCGGTTTCATTTAAAAATTACTTAAGAATTTTAAGTTAAATCCTGAACCAAATATATAATTTTTCAGCACAAAACATTAATTTTTTTTTGAAATAATACGAGTTTTCAGCAAAAAAAATTAACTTCAGACTAAAAAGCCGAATTTTTCAGAAACAGTTGACTTTTAAACCGTAAAAGATGACTCTTTTACCAGGAAATTTATTTAAAATTAAAAAAAATTAGTTTTCTATCAAAAAGTTAAAATTTTAACTAAAAAAGTTCAGTTTTTAAATAAAAGTGCATAATTTTTCTAGGTAACAGGTGAATTTTGAATCCGAAAATATAATTTTTTTCTAATAAAGCAAAAATAATTTTTTTTACTAAATAGTTAAATTTTCAAACAATCTCATTTTCAATTAATTAACCTTTCACAAAAATAATTAAATTTGTAACCAAAAATATAAATTTTCAACACAAAAACTTAATTTTTAACTAAATGGTTTAGTTTTCTTTGAACAAAGAATGAGATTTTTAAATTTTCGGTAAAGAGAAAGTAATTTTCAAAAAAAATTTTTTTTAAATAAAAAAGTGGTACGACTTTCTGCCATATGGTACATTTTTTTATTTAACAATAAGACTTTTGCACACAGTAGTATCATTTTTAACAGAATCATTAAATTTTTACATAAATAGTACAATTTGTAACAAAATGATATAAATTCAAAACCAAAAATATAATAGTAGATTTCTCAACCAAAAAGAATGACATTTTACCCACAGAATTTAATTTACTAATTACATTCTATTAAATCAGTTCACATTAAAACGAATAACGAGAAAAGGGCAAATTATTTGAAAACAAAGAAAAAAGAAGAATTTTAAATAGAAAAAACGGGGAAATTGGGGAAAAATGGTAAATTATAAATGTGATTTGAAAATTTATTAGGTTATTACTTAACTTCTTCGATGGTAAATATTAAATTAGTGTCGATGACCGGTTAATTTTTTTTTTTTTAAATGAGAAAAAATCGTCTCAGTCTGGGTTTGAGCCGGTTCACCAATTAGGCAACCGAGAAGCTGCTCTTCATTTCTTCAAAAATATTGTAGAAGTCATCGACACTCATTTAATATTTAACATTTAAAACTTAATTACTAGCCTTGTCAATAAAATAAAAGAATTGCTTAATTTATATTTAATTCAGGTAAAATTTTTCTCCTGCATTATGAAAAGTGTCACACGGTGAAAAAGATGCAATTCCCCGCCTCTTTGTTATTTTGGAGAAAAAAGAAGAATCTGCATGGTCTCGGTTGCATACTTGGATAACGGTCCATTCATGCATAGTTGCGTCCCTGGTTCAAATCCGGCCTTAAGCAAATTTTTTGTTGTGTCTGCAAAAATATTAGATCAGTGATAACTAACTCATTATAGCTCGCCTGGGTGACGGCACAGACCCCGCGCACCCCGCGCAGCGCCTGTTACACCAACCTGCGGCGTGGCGTCAATTCTCAGAAGGGCTATAGGAGGGAGGGCTATTAAAGGGTTTCACTGCATCAACATACTTTATGAACAGCCCTTTTATAATTCCGTTTCAAATTCGCAAAATGTAAGCAGGATATTTACTTTTCCTTTTACTATTTTTTTGAAAACAGGAATGAGAGGGTTTGTGTCTCATGGCATTTGAGACTCAATTGTATCTTATAATTCAATTTTCTTTCTTGACTTGATATGAGTCGTTATGGCAATTGGTACAACACTCAAGAAGCTGCGAGAGCAATCAGAGCCACGCCTCGCTCTTATCGCTCGACATTGCGAATGGAGAAAGAACCGCTTTATGAACTCTTTATGGATCTATGGGGGGGGGGGGGTGCATTCCTGACACGTGGACTCGAGTTTTTAGTCTGAAACGTGTTCAACGTCTGTTGTGATAAATCGTATCATATATTAGCACGCTTCGCTTCGGAGTGATCCTTTAATGTTTATATTTTGTTTAAATAATGAAATTTCATTAATTAATATTTTATAAATTAATGAAAATTTGGACTAAAGTATCCTGTCCAACAAGAGTGGCGTGCCGGTTCAAATCCGTGCCAAGGTAGATTTTTGTTATAATTTCACTAAACATTTTTTGACCAGTGCAATCGATAAAATTTAACATCAGAAACTTACTTATTAACCTGAAAGACAACCTAATACAAATTCTCCAAATTATATTATAATTAGAAAAATATTCTGATTAGAAATAATTACTAAAAAATGCACAGGTTATTAAAATACTGATATGCTATGGCTTCGGTAGCGTAATTATTTAAACGCTCTACTCGTGAATAGTGACGTTCCTGGTTCAAATCCGGGCACAGGCATATTTTTTTCGTTTCGCTTATAATTATTTACCAATAGAATTTACAAAATTGAACATCATACATTTTAAATTATTACATTTAAACTTAATAGTTAGACTTTAAACAAGAAGATAAATTTTCCAAGAAAAATGTCATAGTTAATATTTCAATTAAAAAACCAGAAGATTCTTTAGCAAAATAGTTTAATTGTTAGCCAAAGATAAGTTACATATTCAGTTTACAAATTAATTTAAAAAAAAAAAACGAATTTTCAACAAAACAGTCATATTCCCCACAAAAGATATAAGCCTTCACCAAGAAAATAATGTTGAACAAAGTAGTTCAAATTTTACCCAAGCAGTTGATTTTTTAATTAAAAAGATCAATTTTCAACAAAATAGTTAAACTTTCAGAGAGAAGATTATCCAACTCAAATGGTGAACCTTTAATCGAAATAGTTAACATTTTCAGATTAAAAAATGGATTTGTGAAAAAATTTCTATCAACTAACTATAATGAGGAATCTAAAAAAAAATTTTTTTTAGCAAATTGGTTCCACCTTCAACCAAGTAATTAAATTTCCCATGAAAAAGATTAATTTACAAATAATAATTTTTAAGGCAAAAAGATGACTTTTCAAAAAAATAGTTGAAATTTCAATATATCAAACAGAAAGTTAATTTTCTACCAAAATATGTGAATTTTATAACCAAAAAAGGATCACTTTTTAAAAAAATTGTTAAACTGTTTTTCAAATAATAAAATTTGCAAGAAAAAATATAATTGTTAAAAGAAAGCAAAAAAAGAAATATATGGCAAATAAATTACTGAGAAGAATATAATGTCAGAAAGGGGGGGGGGCTTGAATTTCAAAATCCCACTGCCTAACGTTGCGGAATTTTTCATAACAAAAAAATTCCGCGTTCCCTTTCCCAGCTAATTTAGGGCAATGTTAGGAAAAATTCAATGATTCTATCACCATCACTTGTTGATTTTTCGGGAAATTCTGTATGACTAGTCAGTGCCTTTCAAAATTCCCTAATTTTCCCTTGATCAATTTTTCATTTTCCCTGATCATTAGTATTCAGAAACTAGAATCTTTATTTTGTAATATTTTCAGCATAGAATCTTTTATAAATGAAAGAAAATAAATAAAAATTAAAATTATACAGTTTTAAATTTATTATCCTTTTCAGTTTTTTAATGTGCTAGTTTAAGCAATAGCCTGACTTTTGCCAGATTTTTTTCACAATCCGTGAAGTTTCCCTGATTTTCTCTAGTCAATAAAATTCACAACATATACTACATATTCAATTACAGTGAAACCCTTCAATAGCGCTTCCCGCCATAGCCTTTCCGAAAATTGACGCCGCACCGCAGATAGAAATAAAAAGAGCTGCGAGAAATGTGCAGTGGTCACACAGACATATACGAACATTTCCGCACCACCACTAGTCTCAAAACCGGCGCAATAGAAGGGTTGTACTGTATTTGAGAGTATGATTCTTATTTTTTATTAAATTTGACGTTTAAAGATTAACTAATGGAATGCATTTAATTTCAGAATGCGATCTGAGAATCATGGAGGTGCCTGGTGCCCAAAAGATCAGATAACTCATGAGCCTCGAGAATGGTTGGAGATTGACCTTCACACCGTTCACATGATCACCGCAACCGGTACCCAAGGTCGTTTCGGAAACGGTATAGGGGTGGAATTTGCGGAGGCGTACCTACTAGAATATTGGCGACCTCGGCTTGGAAAATGGGTCCGGTATAGGGATGTTAAGGGAGAAGAGGTGAGCATTAAAGATTATATTATCAAAATTACTATCTTCCCTTTGTTTCATAATCTAAATCTTGCTAATCCAGCACACCTTTTCTCGTTTGGTATCTTTTTTCGAGTCCCATCTTTTCGACGTTTATAGAAAAGAGCTTTAACAAAAGAGAATTCATAGTTACGCGTCCTTGGTGTTCTCAAATATGTAAACGCAGCGAGTTGCCTGCAGGTAGAATGTAATCAAGAGTTACTTGTAACATTTATGCAGACTTTGGATTCAAAATTTGGATTCTTTTGTATTCAATTTAATTCAAGTGAGTGAATCAATGAGATAATCATGTGTCTTTGCATGTTTTCTTCTGCCCGTCATTTACGATGATTGCAACGATTATATCTATACAAGGTACCAAAAAAATTCTATTTTCCAATATTGCAAAGACGTCAGTATCGGATGTTTATAATCCAATTTGTTCTTCGCTGAGCATATACACAAAGAGATTCGGTTATGTTGCTAACCGAATTGGTTTATTCAAACGAAATGTTTATCATCGAAGTTCAAAAAGCCGATGCCGATTCATATTGGGATTGAACCCAATAAATTAAGCTGGTTAAGTCCGTATTCAATTCCATCAGAAGAATCAATCGTGGTACGCTCAGAGAAAAAGTTGTCTCGAAACAAAAGCACCGCCCTCTTGCCTATTTTGTTTTAAATCACACAAAAATTTCTTTTACAAAAACGCAATTTTTTGGCAGCAGGATTACGTAAAGTTTGTTACAAACGGCTAATACTTGTAGCAGGAAGATTATTTTTGAGACAAACCTCTTAACCTTAAGTTTAAAATGAACTTCTAGTTATGTCAAGAAAAGTCCTTTTGACGGCAGAGAAAATTTCAGGAAGTGGTAGTTGGATTCATGCAAATGGCAGGAAGAAGCTTCCTCTCTGCATAAGACATGGCAGGAGAATAAGGAATTTCGCGACAAGGAGCACCAGGAATAGGGTTGCCATTAATTAAACACTCGAACTCTAAACCTAATTCTGCAAGAAGAAAGAGGATGACATTTTTTTAAATCACTTTGGTATATCATAAACTTTTTTTGAGGAAAAAATTCGATGCAAGACTAAAGATATTAAGGGAATATTGTAATCCTAAACTTATTGAAACCTTAGCCAGTAATATTTCAGAAAAATTTTTCAGGAAGGGTCCGGGAAGCTTTATAAATCAAGTTTTTCCAAACTGTAATGCACGTTTTATACACTTAAAGTAGAATTCTAAGAGAACGGAATAAACTGTGCGTAAGTATTATATATAAAACTTCTGTGCCCAATAGCAAATAAATTTAGAATCGCCCCCATGAAATTTTGGACAGAATGTGGATTCCGGAAAACTGAGGATTTGATCAGATTAGCTTGATTCCAGAATTCATAAAAATTTACCGGGATCCGAATTTTGTCCAAAATTTTAAGCCGTTGATCTTAAATATTGTCCTTATTTTGTGCAGATGTTTTCTATATGGCATGGCTGTGCAAAATTATTACTGTTTTCTTAGAATTACGACATACGTCTAGTGAAAAAAATCGAATTAAATCTTTTTTAAGATCCTTCCCATGGGATGTTCCCTAAATATTTCTGATGTAGCTTTGAGCAAGTTTCTCAGAATGGTATTACCTTAATGTACACAGCTTTTTAGTTAAATTTTGCCACATGATACAACAACGGACTTTTAAACAGTTTAGTCATCTTTCTTCTTGCATTGTTATGTTCACAGTTCGAATATTTACTTAACGGTGACCCTATTTCTGATTTTTATCGTCGAGAAAGTTCTTATTCTCTTTCAAACAGATTCTCCAGAAAGTACATTTCCTCCTGTCAGTCCTTCTTCTCCTGACAATCGTCCTTTCCGACATTGGTCTAAGTCTCCTCCTGTCAGGAATGTAGTTGCACCTACCCTTCTCCTAAAAAACATTATTCAGAAAAGTAGATTTTTCCTGCCAGGCCTCCTTCTCCTTCCAAGCCTTCTCTTTATTATAGATTCAAGTCTCCTAATGCCAGGAATGTAGTTTCACCTACCATTCTCCAGAAAGGACAATTGCTCCTACCGAACCTCCTTCTTTCACCGAGACTCCGTTTCGTCACAGGTCTAAGCCGCCTTCTTTTGAGAATGTAGTTTGACCTGCCATTTTACTGAAAAATATTCTTTAGAAAAGAAGATTTTTCCTGCCATGCTCCTGTTAAACCTTCTCTTTATTATAAGTCTAAGTCTCCTTCTGTCAGGAAGCTGCTCCTGCTGAGCCTCCTCTGGGTCACAGGTATAAATCTCGTCCTGCTAAAAATGTAGTTTCACCTACCATTCTCCTGCAAATTAATCTCTGGGAAGGAAGATTCCTCCTGCCAGGCCTCCTTGTCCTGTCAAGCCTTTTCTTTTTCATAGGTCTAAGTCTCATCCTGCCAGGAATGTAGTTTTTACCTACCACTCTCTAGAAAGTACGATTCTTTCTGCCAGGCCTCCTTCTCCTGCCGAGCTTCCTATTCGTTACAGATCTAGGTCTCCTCCTGACAAGAATATAGTTTCACCTGTCAGAAATGCTACTTGTGGCGTAATTGAATATGAACTTGACGAACTTCAACTTATTTGGCTTGATCCTTATATGAATCCTCACTGGCTATTTAAACTTCAAAGATACACTTTTCCTGTGAATAAGTTAATTTAATTATTAGCACGAGGAAATTTCTTTTTTCTTATGCCAACCCAAAAACAAATTGTATTATCAACACCCGATGATTTTGTCTTGGCAATACTGGTGAATAGTAGAACTTTTGCTGGAATATATACGTATAATCCTCGAAATTTTGGTAAAGGACGGGCAAAAAAATTACAACAAATTGTAAAAATAAAATATAAAATTGGTTGCTGATCTGAGTTCGGCTTAAAATGTTACAAATAACTAGTAATTAAACACATAAAAACTCAGTTTATTAAAAAGTTGCAAACAGTTTAAAACTAAATCATATCATATCCGGTTTTTCAGCTTCAACAATTTGTCGGGAGAGCTAGACGCAGGCTAAAAATGTATCATTTTTCAATTTTGCCTCACGTTTTTTGAAATGGATTCATTAAATCTAAAGTACCAAATCTAAACAGAGTAAATGAAATTACGAATGCAGTCGCAAACATTATAGTTATTTGAAAATATTTCTTTTCTGATTAATAAAAAAAACTAAAACCAACAGAAAAATTCAAACAAGACTCTTTTTTTAAGCAGGGTTTGCATTTTTTGTGAGAATATACATTGTTAGTAGTATTTGATTCAAAAAATAATTCTAAAGAATTTCCGGATTTTAGATAATTAATAATCCACTCATGAACGTGAAATATTCGCTTTGATCTTACGGTAAAATGAAATTCAATACCTCTTTCAAAGATAAACCATCCGGCTGATAGAGACTCAAATGAGACTTAATTTTAAAGACAAATACCAAAGAGGATTATAAATTTATGGAAAATGTTAATGCAAACGACTCCTGTTTATTTAACAAGGTGGGGTGTAATTCGCTCCATTCATAGTTTCAAAGAGAAAATATTTTTATTAATTACAAGTAGAAACAAAAATAGAATAGAGTACGCATGTCTAAAATGTACTTTTAATTAATTGAAGATAAATTAAACATGATATAATTAATTTTTTATCATTTTTTTGTGATTTAAAAAATATATTACAGAAAATAATTGTAAGAAAGTCAGTATAGAAATAAGTAATATTAAATTATTGAAAGAAGTTCTAAAAACGAATAATTTATTTATTTACTTTACTTAGAATTTCAGATTATTTCAAGAGAATTCAGTAAATTTCAACATTTTCAATAGTTATGATGGACTAATTATTTTAAAGGACTGGGACAATTTTAAAGGATTTTAAATCATTTAAAATGTTTTAATCGTTTTAAACGATTTCAAAGAATTTTTTTATATTTTCAAATATTATAACTCGAAAGTAAGGGAGTTCTAGTGAACTTTGAAAAATAAAAGTAATTAAATAAAAATTCCAGAAGTTTTAAGGTATGTCAAAGATTTTGAAAAGATTTAAAAGATTCAATTGAATCTCCAAGGAATTCAAAGAAATGTAGGGAATCCGTTTTTTAACATTAAAGAATAAGTTTAATTTAATTTATGCTGAACGGATTTTCATTGATTTAAACTTATTTTAACGGATTTTTAAGATTTCATATTTTAATTTTTTTTAATTTTAAAGAATTCCTGCAGATCTGAAAGATTTCACGACTTCTAATGATTATGTAGAATTGCCAAATATTTTGAGCTTGTTTTTTAGGGTTTCCTAGAGAAATTTTAAAAATAAATTAAATTATAAGGGATTGCTAGGTATTTTGAAGTTCTTAAGTGATTTCGAAGTATTTAAAAGAATTTCACAAAATTTACAATATTTTATTAAATCTTTAAGGATTTTAAAAATTTCAAAAATTTCTAGAAATGTGAACACTTTTTTTAGAGAAATTTAATTTATATTAAAGGAATTATTGTTGGTTATTTTAATCGATTATTATTTCAGGATTTCCAAACGTTAAAATGGATTTTGAAAGATTTCAAAACTGTCGAGGAATATTAAAGAATTTTGTAGAATTTCTTGTTATTCTATAAGATTTAAAGGATTTTATAGGAACTTCAATTATTTTACCCGATTTTAAAGATATTTAAGAGATTTCGAAAATTGTGAGAGATTCTAAAGAACTTTTTAGCATTTCCGGATGTTTCAAGAAATTTCACAAGATTCAAAGGGTTTTATAATATCCAAAGTTATATCATTGTTTTCACTTATTATAATTAATTTTTTACGATTTTCAAAGAATTTAATAGATTTTACAGGATCTTAACAAATTTTTTGAGGCTAACTTTGTCATGCTTTAATATGATTACAGGATGTAATATGATTTCTGGATGTAATATGATAACAGGATATAATATGATTATATCTAACCTAACTAAATCCGTCGTTGTATACAAATTTTGTCAATATTAGGCTAATGCCTGTTTTGACAAATCACGAAAGAGATATTTAATTTTGTGAATCGACAATAAAAATTTTTTCAGATGAAAGACTTGAATCAAACATTTGAAATAAATTCAAAAAAATTTATCTAAATTTTTGGACATTGTAATGTATTTAAAATATTTGCAACTAGCTTTTAACAAAGTAGTTGAATGCTCGACTAAAAACATTAATTTTCAATCAGTCGTATTTTTAACCGTGAAACACAAATTTGTAACAAAATAGTGGAATCCTCAATAAAAACTGATTAATTTTTTGAACCAAAAAGACGAACTTTTGAAACCAAATAGTTTAAATTGTACCTTTCAGATATTTCAAAAAAAAGTACAATTTTTTTATGTTTCAGGATTTTGAACAATTTGAGTAAAAATCCGAGTCAGTATGAAAAAAATTTAATACTTTTACAAGTTTTAAAAATAAATATCACTTCAACTGACTCGAATTATTCCTAAAATTTTGCAAAATCTTTAAAAATGAAAAAACAGCCCTTAAAACTTCCAGATATTTTCGAAATTTGTAAAAACTATAATTACAATATTTTTAAACTTTTGAAAATGCTTCTTCTTCCCAGGAATCTCAAGAAAGTTTTTTATTTTCTTGAAACCCTTCAAACTTTCTAAAAAAAACACCCGAAACTTTTTCTAAATCTTCAAAAATTTATATTTTGTTACTCATTTTTATAATCTTTCAAAATTAAAACTCATTTGTAACCGTTTATAAAACTTTTAAACTTTCCAAACATCTTTTATAATTTTTTGAATTCTTCCATAATTTGTCTTGAAATTCCGGGAAAATTAAAATACTAGCCTTCTAATCTTTAAGTTTCTGGTTTGACCGTTTTAAAAATCTTTTCAAATGTCAAAATTTTTTTAATTATTATTTTACTATTCATTTTTCAAATTACAAAATCAGTTTAAATTATTCCAAGCATCATGAGGACTTTTTTATTATCATGGATCCTTTTGTATTTTTTCAAATTTTTTATCAATTGTGGTAGTCTTTCTAATTCGGAACATTTACTGGAAAATCTTTACCATCCACTGTCGAAGATTCAAAAAACAATTTAAAATCTTCCGAAATCTTTCTCAATTTTCTCTTAAAATTTCTTTTAAAAATAAAAAATAATTTTAGATTTTCCCAGGAATTATAAGAAGTTTTCTTTTATTTTCTTAAAGCATTTTAAACCTTTTAAAAAGCTTCGAAAATTGACGATTTTATAAATCTCTTGTAATCTTTTAAAATGTTTTAAAATATTCCCTTGAAATTGATTTTTCAAAATGAAAAAATCAATTTAAAAACTATGTATTCTAAGCTAACTTTTTATTGTCGTGAATCGTTTCAAAATCCTTGAAAAGTTTCAACATTTTTATTTGCAAATATTAAAAAATGTAAATTTTTAAACATTTTTTTAAAAAATGTTCAAATTTTGAAATTATTTTGAATCTTTTTAGAATTTCGAAATTTCTTAAACGTACTCGAATTTCTTATCAATCTTTGTGATTTTGCTAATTGAAAGATTTTGCTTAAAAACCTTTCCCATTCTTTTTCCAAATTTAAAGAAATAATTTTAAATTTTTTGAAATCTTTGTCATTTTCTCTCTTAACATTTATTGTCGAAGAGAAAAATCAGTTTAAAGCTTCTCAGAAATAATAATAAAAAAATTATTATTTTGAAACCTTTTAATATTCTTTAAAAACTTTTTTATTTTTGAAATCTTCAAAAATACTTGTCTTCTAATTTTTCAATTTCTGTTTTGACAATTTTTAAAATTTTTTTTAAATATTATCTTACAATTAATTTTTAAAATTACAAAATCAGCCGAAATTATTCCATGCTTTATAAGAACTTTTTTTTTTTATTATCGTGAAACCTTTTAAATTTTTTCAAATTTTTCATAAAATGTCGTAGTCTTGCTAATTGGAAGATTTGCTTTAAAATCTTCATCATCCACTTTCGAAAATTCAAAAAATAATTTAAAATCGTAAAAACTCTTTCTCAATTTCCTCTTAAAATGTCTCTTAAAAATAAAAAATAATTTAAGATTTTCCCAGGAATTATAAGGAGTTTTATTTTCTTAAAGCATTTTAAGCGTTTTAAAAAGCTGCGAAAATTGACGATTTTAGAAATCTCTTGTAATCTTTTAAATCTTTGTAATCTTGGTAATTGAAAGATTTTGCTTAAAAATATTTTCCATTCTTTTTTCAAATTTGAAGAAATAATTAAAAATCTTTTAAAATCATTGACATTTCTCTCTGAAAATTTATTTTCAAAGAGAAAAATAAGTTTCAATTTTCTCAGAAATATTAGGAAATTTTTTTATTATTCTGACACCTTTTAATATTCTTAAAAAACTTTTTTATTTTAGAAATCTTCAAAAACCAACTGTTTAAATCTTGTATATTAAAATGATAGCCATCTTTCTTAAATTGATTAATTTTAATAAATATATTATTCGGATGACCTTACGTTTCTCATAAACCCGAAGTGCACAGACTTTTTAAGCAGCAAAAAAATGAAAATTTCATTGAATCATAAATGCAAATTTTCCGACAAAAAAAGTAATAAATAACTTGAACCAAAGTAGATTATATCGTCTAAAGTATAGTATTTATTTCTCAATTAATGCTTTCCGTGTCCGAAAAATTTCGTTAAAAGGTGTGTAATCTTGCAGAGTCATGACAAGTGTCAGAAAAGTGACTAAAAGTGAAAAATTAAAACAAGATTTGAGGGATCGTTTAAAAATTAGAAATTAATCACGACACGCAAACTTCACTCTCGTGTCAGATTTTCATCCGGTGTGTCGACATTGTGAAATTTTGATAATTATAAGGGACGTGCGTGCAAGGCGCGAGAAGGGACCCCTCTTTTACAAAGTGCGTGCGAAACATCTACCTTATCACGCACGATTTCAACCGACCCCTTTTACTCCAGTTACGTCTGAAGTTAATTCTGTCCCGACTTGAAATATAGGTCCTTTTTATATTCTCCATAGTGCTGAATGGATTCTCTTAGGTCTTATTAGTACAATTTTAATCCTTTTGGAGTCTTTTCAAAATTTCTGCATTATTTTTCAAGTTCCCGTGTAGAAATTTAATTGGGGAACTAGTCTCGTTCCCGACCATTCGACCCCACTTGAAGTCGGATCATCTGACTAGCCCCCGACCAGTAGCGTCACGGTAGATTAGTCGGGGGCTAGTCAGGTGACCCGACTTATCCTAGTCGGGGCCTGATCGGGTACTAGTGGGGGCCATATGATATTACATGCGTGTGAAATATTAACCAAACTCCCCAAACATTGTGGAACATCCCCTAAAAGTTTCTCAAAATACTTATTATTTACGGTAATCTCCATAAAGTTTTTTGAAATATTTAAAAGTGCTCAAATTTACCCAAGATTTAATGGAGAACATATCCTACGCTTCAAAATACATAAATTTATGTAACTAAAATTCCCTAAAATTTGTGGACTATTCATTTTAAACAAAAAGTTCAGCTGGAAGGCAGCAATGGAAGAGTTTCGCTCTGAAGGAACCGTCATGTTGGTCACAGTAGTCTCTGCTCCGGGTAATTGTGCTCCGTTACGTGTGGAATGCTGTCTTAAACGCTCGACGCGTCATTTCTGTTGCGCGAGAGGCGGCACGTCGCGCCCTTGCGGATTTTCTTTAAAGCTACCAATCCAGAACCGCAAGACTTAAATGAAGGTGGTTGCGAAATCTGAACTGTACCGTGCTTAATAGTTCACTACTGGGATACTGCTCTTCACTGATCAATAAAAAACTTTTTCTCTTTCCAATTTCAACTAAATAAAGAATTAGACTTTATTCACGTATGGCGAACGTTTCAGATCAATTTAAAAATAAGCATCTGTACAAATTTATAGTCTTATGACTTTGGGCAGACTTTTCACCTACATCTATATAGAAAATCGAAATTTTCTAAAAAATACTACAAAAAATAAGATTACGTCTTTTTGAAGATTTCGATCGTTGTTTTTATAAAAAGTTGATTTTTGTACAAAATTATTAACTTAATAGGTATTTATTAAGTATATTTGATAAAACCTCGCCGAAAACTCAAACAGAAGTATAACCCTACCAGAGCCCCACTATCTCACGACCAGAGCCTGAAGATTACCCGCACGGAAATTAGTGAACAAAAAGACCCGACTAGCCCTTGACCAACCACCGACCAGCCCCGTCTGAAATTTTGACAACAAAAAGCCCAACTAGTCCCCGATTAGTGCCCGACTTGTAATAGGGCCAAATGGGGCTATTTCCACACGGGTTTTCATTCACAACTCTTATAATCTCTACAAAATTTCAAGTCCGATTTTAATACTTTAAAAACTCTGCGATAATTTAAAAATCTATTGCGAGGTTTCACATGTAAAATTATTTAAACTAATATCGAAAATTAATTAAAATATTATTGAATAACTATTTCTAAATATTTAAAATTATTATTTATAAAATAATAATGTAACCATTAATTGAAATTTACTGCATATTATAATGTGGGAATATTTATTCGAGTTCTTTTTGTTTGATAGACAATCTAACATACACGGCATTATCTATATTCATAAGTGAAAATATCTCAAGTGTGCCAATTTTAAATCGACAATTCTATTTTTAATCAATTCTTACAGTTTTCTTTTCGTTTTTATATCAGAATAACTCCCCTAGAATATCATTTTTTTCAAAAATGGAAAATTGTTCGTTAGTAAAAAACATTTTTTTATTGTTTAAATAATCGTTTGCTTCAGACAATTTAAAATTAATTAAACTTCTCAGCTTGTGAAAGAATTCTTCTACGTTTCAATAGATTCGACAATCTAATCCGAAAATTTGGGTGAAAAAAAAAGTTTTTATTTTGCAGTAGTTCAAAAGTTATTGATTTGTTTGTGACCGCGCACCGACCTTCAGCGCTGGTCGAACACGTTCTTAATGAAAAAATAAAATTTCATTCAGGCAGTTCAACTTTCTACCGGGTATAGTTAATTTTTTAATCAAAAAGATGAATTTTCAACTGAGAAGATTAATTTTCTAGTAAAAAGATGAATTTTTAAGAAAAAAGATCCATTATCAACTAAAAAAATCGTTTTTCAACCAAAATTGGAATGGTTAAGTTTTCTGTTAAAAGCATTAATTTAAAAAATAATATTATCAATAAAAAATGCATTTTTAAACAGACGGTTCAACTTTCTACCAGGTATAGTTATTTTTTGATCAAAAATAATTATTTTTCAACCAAGAAGATCAATTTTCTACTAAATAAGAATAAGGTGGTTTAATTATTAATTAAAATCATATACATTTTAAGCCAAAAAAATAAATCTTCAACCAAAGTGGTTAATTATTCAATCAAGTAGTTGAATTTCCAATAAAAACATGTGCATTTCCAAAAAAAAATTGAATAGTCAAATTATCGTTAAACGGATTATTTTTTAATGAAAAAAAAAATAAATAATTTTTAACAAAAAAATTAATTTTTACAACAAAAACATGAATTTTTAACTAAACTCATGAAACTTCAACGCAAAAACTGAATTTTTAGTAAAATAGTTTTATTTTGAAGAAAGTATAGTGAAATTTTCAACTAGAAAGATCAATTTTCTACCAAAAAAGTATTTTTTAAACAATTTGGTTCAAACATTTAACCTCGTAATTGAATTTTAAATTAAAAAAATGAATTTTCAATAAAAAGAATTTAGTAGTTAAAATTTAAAATAATGGAGGTTTTTAATTTGAATGCCAACTACTTTATTTTGTTTATTGAAATTTTATATTCTTTGGTTAAAAATTTAACTACTAGGTTGAATTTTTGAACCGATTTGTTAAATAAATACTTTTTTTGTAGAAGATTAATCTTCTTGGAACGCGGTGACAAAAAATCAGTAACTTTTGAACTTCTGCAAAATACACTTTTTTTACCAAAATTTTCGGAATAGATTGTAGAATCTGTTAACACGTTGGGGAATTTTTTCACAAACGGAGAAGTTTAATTAATTTTAAATTATTGAAAACAAAGTGTTATTTATACAAACAAAAATATTTTTTTCTGCGCAACAATTTTTGAGCGTAAAGTATGCTTCGTAACAAAAATGTTTGTAACTCAATTATAGAATTTCGATGAACCATTCGCGAGTAATCCATTTTTAAAAAAACAATCAAGTACTTTAATTGTTAAAAACTTTTTGCAAAAATATTTTAGGGGAGTTATTTTCATATAAAAATGAATCAAAAACTGTATAAACTGATTTAAAATAGATATTTAAACCATTTTATGAACACAAATATTCATGTATTTACATTATGTTGCAACAATAATATGTAAGGCATGTTGACATTAAAATCATTTTCATTGACTTTGAATTACATGAAAATATTTAAAAGTGATATATTGCTATTTATTTGACAATACAATTAATTTTCAGTATAAAAATTAATTATCAGAAAAAATAGTTCGAAACAAGTGGATTTGTGCCTACATAGCCAACAATAAATAATTTAATGAACAATTGATTCATAATTAATAAATAATTAGTCAGTCATTAATAAATCATGAATTATAATCGAATTAATGATAATTAATGTTTTTGCGCGAATTTATTGGATTGTTTACCGGTGGCGCTCTTATTTAAAATGATTTTTTCATCTATTTTTTTATGATTCTTTACAACATACAATAATTGTAACACAAATAAAATTTTCAATGTAATTGTAAATTATAATAAAAAAACTTTTTTACCCAAAAGGACGAATTTTAGAAAAAAACATCAATTTTCACCAAAAACTTCTCTTTTTAACTTACACAATGGACCCTATAAAGTTTAAACCAAACAGTTTAATTTTCTACCAAACTGTTGAATTTTAAAAACAAAAAAATGAATTTTTTAAAAAACAGTATAATTTTTAACATAAACGTCAACGATCTGTCAAACCTTGGCCCGTCCGTCTTTCAAATTGTAAACTTGAATCTCAAATCTACAAAAATGAGAAAACTTTTTTAATTTGTGACACAATATCATAATTAAAAATGTAGAAATAAATTTCATTGTTTTAAATTTCCTATCTAATAATATTTTTTAAGTGAATAATCTATATAATTAAAAATTAGAATGATAAACATCTTTTTTTATATTTTAAATCAAGCTTTCAATGTTTTTATAAATAAATAAATATGATGAACAAAATGGTCATTTTTTCTGTGTTAAAATTCTCTAATTTTCATCAAGTAACATTTTTTAAAGATGCTCCAATATTATATAATAAACAAGAACAATATAACGATGAAGAAATTTTTTCGTGAAATTGTTTTTGTTGGTATTATAAATAAACTTAATAAGCAAATGCATTAACGATGAATTTTTAGACTTTTCCAAAATTTTCGACATCTTTTTCGTTGGTAGATACCCAAATAACACATATGTTTATTATAATTGTTTAAAAGATCATACACTCTATTAACTTATTATGAATTTTGCTGAAATTATAATAAAGTTCCCAATTAAAAATGCTGATATTTAAGAAAAGTATATTTTCGTCCACAGATGTCCGAATAAAGCGTTTGTTTGTTAAATTTGTTTTAAAAAATCATAAAATTTATTAAATATTCATAAATGTTGCTGAATTGAGTATGAAAATTCCAGTGAAAAAATCTAAAATCGAAAAAAAAATCGTTGGCAAATGCCCCAATAATGAATTTGTTCATTAAATTTGTGAAAAAAATTATAAAACCGAACAAGAAGTTTTTTATTATGCTGAAATTATTATTGAGTTCTTAATTAAAAAAGTTAACATCGAATTTTGATGACAACAAATGTATAATTACTGCATTTTGTGTTAGATTCTTTAAAAAAAATCATTAAATCTATCAACTAATTATAAATGTTGCTTAAATTATTATGAAGTTTCAATTGAAAAGACTAAAATTGAAAAAAAAAATTTTTGCAGATAAGTACCCGGATAATGCATTTGGTTATTAAATATGTTTTTTAAAAATCATAAAATTAATAAACAAATTATGAATTTTGCTAAAATCATCATAAAGTTCCTTATTAAAAAAAAATTGCTTTCGAAAAATTCTTGAGCAATGCATTTGTTTATTAAATTTGTTGTAATTCAAACAATAATAATCTTAAAAAAATAATTTTTCAGCATCGCATTTTTATCAAAATTTCTTGCAATATAACTTAAGAAACGTAAAATTATGGAAAATCGTAGAAAACATTCTTTCAACAAATAATTTTTTTATAACATAATATTGAAACATTTTCAAATAAAGCGACTATAAAAATTAGGCGATTTCAACAATCTTTCTATTATTGAGGAGCACCGGGAGCATCAAACCTTTCAGCGGAATTTTTGTAACAAAATTGCAAGTGCTTTGATAGCGAAGTGGTTAGAGTGTGCGGCAAAATACACTACTTTGGGTAGTTTAGGTAGGGTTTGAATCATCGGCGAGTGCGATTTTTTAAAGCGTTCAAAGCGTGCGATTGTATGTGTGAGTAACCGTTTGCGCGAATCATATATTCAATAATTATGAAAAATGAAAATTATATAATAATAATATATATAATCATAATAAAGTATATATATTAATAATTTCAAAATAACTTTTCTTAAATTATTGTTGTTGAAAATTAAATTTAACTAATTAATATAATTAAATTGTTTAAATGTTTAAATTGTATACATTTTTTCAAATTATTTTTGTCGAAGGTTGGGCCGGCATCATCTTAAAAAATGGCCCATAAATGGGACCATAGGTGGGCCAACCGGGGGCCAACATTACTAGATGAGAATCTAATTAGTATTTCATTAAGTCCGTTTTAAGACCTCCAATCATGCAAAAATGGAAATTTGTGCCTATATGACGAAAAAATGGCCATTTTTTCAATCTGACGTCCCCGGTGCACGTCAGTAATAGAAAAATTATTGTAATCGTTTATGTGTAATGGATTTAGATCACTTAAAGATATTTCATATTATAATAAACAAAAACCAAAATTTTTAAAACAAAGTATTTGTTGAAAATTTTTTTCTATCAATTTCAATAATTTTATGTTTTTTTAAGTTATATTGCAAGGAATTTCGATGGGAATAATATATAAGTGAAAAGGATGCTTCTTAATATTATAAAAAAATTTAATAAACAAAAGCATTATGTAGGAATTTGTCGACAAAACCATTTGTTTTTTTCAGTTTCAGTTTTTTTAATCAGAAACTATATTATAATTTCTGCAAAATTGATCATTTTTTGATAAATTTTATGAATTTTTAAAACAAGTATAATAAACATATGCATTATTCAGATAGTTGTCGAAGAAAAAAATCTTTATTTTAATGTTAGCTCTTCTCATTGGAAACGTCATTATAATTTTTGAAAAAATTCACAATATGTTGATGAATTTCTTGTTTTTTTTTAACAAAATTTATTTTAAAAATAAATTATACGGGCATCTGTCGACGGAAAAATTCATTTTTTCGATGCCAGTCTTTTTAATTGAAAACTTCATGATAATTTCAGAAACATTCATAATTATTTTATAAATATTTATGATATTTTTAAACAAATTTAATAAGCAAACACATTATTTAGGAATCTGTCGACAGACATTTTTTTCTATCTCAGCTCTTCTATTTGACAACTTCATGATAATTTGAGCAACATTCTTAATTAGTTTATGAATTTTATCAATTTTTTAGCAAGTTTTTAAATAAATTCAAACAAAATTTATAAACAAATGCATTATTCGGGTATCTGTCAACGAAAATATTCGTTTTTTATGCTAATATTTTTAATTGAAAACTTCATGGTAATTTCAGCAACATTTATAAATATAATTTCTAAATATTAATGATATTTTTAAACAAATATAATAAGCTATCACATAATTCAGGAATCTGTGGACAGAATTTTTTTTTTATGTCAGTCTTTTAATTTGGGAACTTTAGGATAGTTTCAGCAACATTTAGGATCACTTCGTAAATTTTATGATTTTTTAAACAAATGTGATAAACCAACTCATTATAAAAATGAATATTATATTTAATACTTCACACTATGTATAAATTATATATTGTATTTCCGCCTAGGTTGAAAAAAAAACAATTTTTACGACAAATTCCCGAATAATGTATTTATCTATTAAATTTATTTAAAAATCATATAATTCATCAACTAATTATGCATGTTGCTGAAATTTTGATAAAGTTCCCCATCACAAGGACTGGCATTGAAAAAAAACTCATTTTTCGGTCGACAAATGAGCGAATAATGCATTTGTTTATAATATTAAAAAGAATAATCTAAGGAGAAATTCGCTTCATTTATATTGTTCTCATAAAAATTTCTCTTAATATAACTTTTAAAAAAACATAAAATTATTGAGAATTATAGAAAACAAACTTTTAAGAAAGAATTTGTTTATAAAATTTTTTTTATTGTTTCTAGATAAAATACCTTTATCTAATGTAAATCTATTAAATTTTGGCAATAAGAACAATTTTTCTATTATTGACAAGCTCAGGAAACGTCAAATAGAAACAATTGCCATTATCTTCCTCATATTTGCTTCTTTATAAAAATTTGAAAAAATTAATAAATAATCGGGCTCATCAGCATCCTTTGAAATTTTTTATGCAAACAGTTTCTTGTGGTCGCTTTTTAGCAATTTTTCAAAATTTTAAATATTGATTAATCATGGCTTTTGTTTGGAACATTCCCTATGGCTACTGTTTCTTATTTTTGAAATAAGATCTGAAGAATTTTCAAACATAATAATTAATAGTATTAAAAAATGATTTCAACTTTTTTAGCAATAGGAAAATTTATTTTCAAAATTGAGAAAGGTTAATTTTTAGTTAATGTTTTCCCTGAAGAAATAAGCCATCATTCATTGAAAATAAACAATTTCTCAAACATTTGCAAGAAGCGATAGTAAGAAAAAATTCAATTGCAAAAAACATTGTTTGAAATACATTTTTTTGTAAGTTTAAGAATTTGCTTAAAAAAGATAATTTTTTTTAATTGGAAATGATATTATCAGTAATATTATTTTAATTCGTAAAATCGTAGAAAAACTGTTTTTTTTCCGAAATATGATTTTGACACGAAAACTACCTTAAAAGAGATCTGAATTAATAGAACCCGACCACAAAATTTTGAATTTTTTCTTAAAAGTTCATACCTTTTGGTTGAAAAAAAGTCTACTTCTTTTTTTCGGAATAAATTTCCTTATGTTAAAATTGTACTGCTTGGATGAAAAATTAGTTATTTTGTTGAAAGCGTAAGAATCTTTTCGAAATTCATCTTTTTTTATTTAAAATTAAATTTCATGGCTTAAAGTTCAAACTCTTTGTAAAAAATTAAAATAAATAATATTTCATTTTTTCATTTTGCTGCTGGCTTTGGAATGTATGAGAATCAGCTAATGAGGTTTTCTACTATTTCTAGAATCTATGAAAAATAGTAGTTCAAATTATTTTTTTTTTAATGAGAGTTAAATTCATCATTTTACTATACTTGAAAATTCAACTATTTGTGGTTGTATTTTTTTTTTGAAAATTTATATTTTCGGGTTGGAAATTAACTTTAAAAAAAAATGTATTCACTCGAATTTTTAACTATTTGTTTCTAAAAATATACCTCTTCAAGTTGAAAATTCATCTATTTAGTTGAAAATTTACTTATTTATTTTAAAATTTATTACCTTTGGTTAACAATTTATTTTATTAACTAAAATTTTTGGCGACTTCAAAACGCAATCTCTCGTTTTTTATATCTTTAGCAAACAGTTATTTCATCATTTAATATAAAAGAAAGAAGACATGAAAACCTTGGATTTTTAGACCTAAACAATCTAGAACAACCTAGAACTTTATTCCTAAGAATCAATCGTTAGAAACTTTGAAAAAAATTAATTAATTTTAATTCACGGCAATACTCCTTGATTTTATTTCGCTTTGACGCGAGAACTAAGATCTCGGAACCCTTGATCTTAAAGCATAGGCCTCAAAGTTTCAGGCAATACGCGCACAGGTCTTAAATTCTATGCTTTTAGGGCACAGAGTTCGAGACTTTAAATCACGTTAAAATTGTAGCTCTAAAATCACGCGCTTCCGTGAATAATTCTCTTGAAATTTCTCTTCGTGTAAGCTATTACTTAAAAGGATTTTAATCGAAGGATGTTTTTTCACTATCACCCTGGGTGGGTATGTCCTCAGGAAAAGGGAGCGAATAGGAAAAGGGTCGTTTGGCATTAATGAGCTATAAATTGTCACAAAATTATGCTTGAGGGCAGGAAATCACTGCTGAAGGGGGTTAAAGTGTCGTCCATAACGGGCCAGGACAGGATCTATCTGGCGATAATAGCATCTTTACGAGCGGCATACTCTTGACTATCATTCTGTCGCTGGTAGAGACATCCTGAGATGAGTTTCTTAAAACTAATTAATCGAGCTCCTGCGACAAGAATTTATGCCAACTACGACGAAGAAGACCTTCGACGAACTAAAGAATGCTTCTCAGAGCGGAAGGAAGGAACTTCTTGTTCGGAATATATGATGGAGCCCATATATCCTGAATATTAAGGTAGTTGTGCCAAAATGGGACCCTATTTACGGGCTGTCTAAAATTTTCAGAATATGGTAGAAAATATTGTTATCTAACGATTCATACCCTATTTATTTGATTCGACCGTTTCAAAAGTCAAATACGATCAATTATGTTTGCTACTTTTTGCATAGATGTCCCATAGCTAACATGGGCAATCACCACATTACAAAGTCTATTATGGAAACCAAGCTTACCATTGAGCTTAAAAACTACAGATATGAAGAAAAATATCGTGCGGATTTTATTTTCAAAAATAATAATTATTGACTGTTCAGTATAAAAGATATAATGGTGGGGGTAGGCAGTGACGATGTGGCAACATTGTCACTCAGTATTTCTTAGACCACCATGATCCAACAAACCATGGTCCCGCCAAGTCCATGCTCAAATACGTTCGACTTGGAATGACTGAAGTGAACCGACGCCCCCCACCATACTCACTGCATTGGCGCGAATGGAGGGAGAAGCCAACTGCCGCACTCGATCCATGTCAGAAATGTCGGGTGCCCTAGGGTTCCGAATCTGATTGGTTGACTTGTTTTTACTTGCGCCTGGCAGGACCATGCTTTGTTGGATCATGGATACAAGACATGATCCAACAAATCGTGGTCCTGCCAATTCGATGTTCAAATACGTTCGACTTGGAGTGCCTGGAGTGAACCGACGCCCCCCACCATACTCACTGTATTGGCGCGAATGGAGGGAGAAGCCAACTGCCGCACTCGATCCAAAATGTCGGAAAGGTCGGGTGCGCTAGGGTTCCGAATCTGATTGGTTCCATAGAGAATGAGTCTCTATAACCATGATCAAACAAATACATGGTCTAGCCACTTGAGGGCCCTGTTTCGTTCAAGTAACGCAACTGCTTGATTCCACCATTTTGTTAGTTTGACCGCGCAGTTTGAGTTTGACGTGTAAGACTGTACGGCGAACTGTTATAGGAAAATAAGTATGCGGGAAGAAATATTATGAGAATATTAAAAGAATGAATTCAAAAAGAACTTGCAATGGATATATTAGAACATTGGTAAGGAAATAAATTATATTCAGACCAGAATGTAAATTGTAAATATTACTGAATGGGAAGGATTAAAAGTATATACAATTTTTGATATTAATGATATGATTAATGATAATTGATTCAAATGCTCAACAACTTACACGTATAAACTGGAAGGTACTAAGACTTTTAAATTGAACAGTTTTAAGTGAAATGCAAATTAACTGCAAAGTGTAGAACTTTTATAAATTTTAGAGTTTAAAGATTGAGATTAGTTCCAAAAATATAAATCCACGTTAACATTTTCAACAGTATAAATTAAAGAATCAAGTAATTAACTTTAGAAATTTATAAAATTATATATTACTTCAAGTAATTTTAAGCCAGACACATTAGAAATTGAAAAAAAATGTTTCACCTTCACATTTCTTAATTTAGAAGTTTAATTATTTTTATCTTAAATAGTCTAGGCATCCGTCAAAAGATTTAAAATTTTATTTTAAAATATTGAAATATCGAGAAGTGGCTTTAAATTTTTCCTAATTCAAAATCATTTTTGAATTTGTGTTAGAATTTTTATATTTTTGCAGATTTCAAACAAAAATTTAATTTGTTTAAATTGTGAAAGACTACAGAAGAATAAAAATTTTCTTAAGATTCTTAGAAAAATTGAAAATTATTTTTCAGTTTGAAAAATTATTGTAACAGAAAGTTTAAGAATATTTTAAAGAGATTTATAAAATGGCCACAGAAGAACATGGAAGATTTTAAGGATTTTATTTAATTTGCTGGATATAAAAAATATATAAAGGAATACCTGAAACTGTGAATGAAAAATATATTATTGATAAATCAGGAGTACAGATCCATTTTTAAAATAATTGATTTATTTAATATTTACAGTTGATAAAACAAAACTGTTTTTTATCAAAAATTTTCAGCTTCAAATACTTTTAATTTTTAATTGTTTAAATCCTCAAAACTGCACTTTAATTATTTTTAAACCTGTTAAAATATAGCTTGGGCAGATTTTTCTTCTGAAAATTCATAAAATTCTCGGTTTCTCAGTCCGACGTCCACCTAGTTCTTTATAAAAAAAATTTTCGATTTTAAAAACTTCTAATTTTTAATTTTTTTAATCTCTAAAACTGCATTTTAAAACTCTTCAATTAAAATATATGCTGAAAAACAAAAAAATTTAACTGGAAAATTTTTAAAGTGACAGATTTTCGAATTAGGCTTTCTAAACTAAATGGTATAATAATCTATAAAAATCACAATTTAGGAATTTAAAAAAAATGGTTAAAATCAAAGTTGGACAACAATTTTATTATACAAATTTTGTAACTTTCGCGATCAAAAAATAAATTCACTGTAATTTCCCGGTCCAGCGGCCAACCTGCACTGCATTATATAATTTTTTTTATTCAGAACTTTCCCACTTGACTTCAATTTCATTTTATTTGAAAGCAGAAAGAAGTTATGAAACACATAACCTAAAATTATAATTAATTCGTACTTTCCTTTACCGATCTTTAACATTATTATAATACATTTTATAAGGACTCAAATATTTATACACCTGAAAAGTACAAGAAATTTTTATTCTTGCATTTTGAATTTTAAAATCCCTTACGTTTGCCACCTTTCTTATCCAAGATGAAGAAATTAAGCGGTGGGTCCTTATTGGTTCGTTTTTTTTTACTTGCGCGTGGCTAGACCATGTATTTGTCAGATCATGTCTACAACTGTCAACGCCATCAACACAATTTTCTCCGAGAATGAAAATGCGACGTTGCCACTATCCTTGCCTTATGAACTGTGACTGTGAATATGTGTACTCGTATATAGGACGCTTCTACACGAGTGTACAAACTCAATTAAAATTTTTCACCAATGGTTAGGAGAGAACTTGTCATTTGTTGCATCTGTCCAAACATAAACTTTTGAATGTTATTGTCGCGTGACAACTACCTTAAGGAGAAAACCTTGTCAGCGGATTCTCATACATTCTCAAAGGCAGCATCTTAATTTAATCGCAAAGTAGAGAATTTTACTAATTGTAGTTGAGAGTGTTCCTAAGTCGGCACTGTGGGTTAAGCCGACACTAGAGTTCTGAGCCGGTTATATTACTTTGAGAACAAAAACGAGAATATTACCGAGAATATAACCGAGAAATAAATTCTCTGAGAACTTATGAGAAACTCAGAATTAATTTTAATTAATAGAAAATTAAATTTTTTGGTTAACTGTTCGATTGAAAATTAAACTCTTTTTTTAAGTTTATCTTTTTTATTTTAAAGTTTACCTGTTTTAGCAGAAATTCTATCTTTTTTTGATAAAAATGTCACTGTTTGGTTAGAAATGAAGACATTATGCTATTTCTTGAAAACTTGAATGTTTCGTAGAAAATTTAATTTTTGTTTAAAATTTATATTTTGGTGTTAAAAAATGAACTGAAATATTTTCTGGTTTAAAGTTCCACTTATACAAAACAATTTGTTTTTTAATACAAATTCATGTGTTTTAGTAAGAAATTGATCTTTTTTGTATGAAAATGCAACTATTTGGTAGAGAATTTATGTATTTTGTTGAAAATTCATCCTTTTTGTTAAAAAAAAATCGTGTTTTTGAATTGAAAATTCAATTTTTTTCGTAGAAACTTATTTTTTTGTTACAAAAATTTAATTTTTGATGTAACGGAGTTAACTGGAATCTTTTTTGAATGAAAACTCAACTGTTTTTTTAATAAAAAATTCTTCTGCTTTAAGATAAATTTCATATTTTTGGATAAAATGCATCTATTTGCTAGAGAATTCAATAATTTTGTTAAAGTCATCCTGGTTGATTAAAAATTCGTCTTCTTGGATTGAAAATTCAACTACTTTTTTGAAAATTGATCTTTTTGATTTAAATCTTCCTCTGTTATAGAAGAAATTTTATTTTTTGTATTAAAATGAAAATTTTTGGTTAAAAATCATTCTTCTTTGCTTGATAATTCCACTAATTTGTTTTAAAGATTTGGTTGAATCGCTTTGTTGATAAATACCTTTTTTTGTTAAATATTGATATTTTAAGTTGAAAAGTTATCTCGTTGGTTAAAAGTTTAATTATCTTGTTGAAAATTAATCTTTTTTAATTGAAAATTACACTACTTGGGTCAAATTTAAACTGCATTGTGAAATTTTTCTTTATTGAAGGCTTATGTCTGCTTGAAAATTTAACTGTTTAGTGGAAAATACTTTTTTTTTTAATTCATTTTTAAACAAAAAATGTAACTTTTCCACTTTTTTAATATTGATATTTTTTAGTTAAAAATTCTTTCAACAATTTAGGTAAATTTTTATTTATTTTTTGAGTGAAAAATCTTTATTTGCTGGAAATTTCTCCTTTGGTTTTTAAATTCCTGTCTTCTGTTGTATAAATTTCATTCTTTTTTTTTTTTATCAAAATATAAACTATGACACTTTTTCTTTGGCTTTCAACCTTTTAAATTTAAAAAAAAAACTTTTTTTGTTTGAAATAAATTAAAACATTTGAAAATTTTTAATTTGTAAATGAAGCACTGTTTTATTCCGGTTATAAAATATTCTATGGTAAAAATATCATAAGATTAAAATGCTGGTATTTAAATAGTAATTATTCGAAATGATATATTTTCGCAAAAACATATTCTCGAGGGAAATAAAAATATCCTTTTTTAAATTACAGAGTTGTTATACATCAGGTAGTTCTATCAGGTAGTTTATGTTTTTTATTAAATTAAACTATTTTTGGAATACAATTAAAATCCCTTTTAGTTGAAATAACAAATATCCCGATTTTCGTTGAGAGTCATCCTTTTTGTTAAAAATTCAACTACTGTGTTGGCAGTGGAACCACTTGTTGAAAATTTATTTATTTGGTGGACGATTCATTATTTTATTTAACGAGCCTTTTTCTTGTTGAAAATTTGATTATTTTGTCCAAAATTATGTTTTCTATTTGAAAATTTATTTATTGTTTTAATTGGAAAAAACTAGCTCGTTGAAAATCAACTTTTATTTGATTAAAAATTAAAGCTTATACTGTAAATTTTATTCTATTTATGGTGGAAAATTTATCTTTTTCAGGTGAAAATTCCGTTATTTGTTTAAAATTCTCCTTTTTTAAGAAAAGTACTTTCATCAGTTGAAACTTAATCGTTTTGGTTAAAAATTAATTTTTGTGTTTGAAAATTTTACTATTTTGTTAAACAACAGTTTCTTTTTTGGTTCAGGAATTCAAGTATTTTATTTTTGGTAGAAAATGCATCTTTCTAGTAGAAAATTTATGTATTTGGTTGAAAATAATCTTTTTTGTGAATATTTAACATTTTAGTTGAAAATTCACTTTAACTACTCCCTTTTATGTGGAAAATTTACTTTTTTCGATAGAAACGTAATCTTTTTCGTTAAAAAATGTTGTGTTTTGTAGAAAATATAAGCATTCTATTTTTCATTAAAAATTCAATTCTTTGGCTGAAAAAATATTTAGTTAAAAATAAGTTTTCTTTATAAAATTCATCTTTTGTGTTAAAAGATGCACTGTTTGGCCGAAAAAGTATTATTTTGGTTGAAAGTTCATCACTATGATTAAAAATTTATTTCTTTGGCTAAAAAATTCGTTTTTTGATTTAAAGCTGTATCTATTCCCTTGTTGCTTGAAAATGTAGATTTTCAGCTAAAAATTAATTAATTTAGTTAAAAACTTGTTTCTCTGTTTTTTTTTTAATTTACTAAAAATTTAGTTCTTCTATTTTTTGGTAAAGAATCATTTTTTGCATAAGAAAAAAACTATTTTGTTCAAAATTCGTTTTTTTCATTGAAAATTTGTTTTTCTAACATTTTAACTATTCTAATTTTGGTTGAAAATTGATCTTTTCTAAACGAAAGCAACTCTTTTCGGCTTAAGATTCAATTAAATATTTGGTTCAAAATTCATATTTTTGGTTGAAGATTCATAATTTTAGTTGAAATTTCATTTCTTAGGTTGAAAAATGATTTTTTTCAGTTGAAAACTCAACTAACCAGTATTTCAAATGTATTTTGAAAGATTTTTTTTGCAATAATATTATTAATTTTCTAGGTGTATTCTTGGCTTTATACCTAGAAGAATTTAGAAATTGAGATATTACAGCAACCCTGAATAAGGCGCTTTTTAATTCGAATAATATGTTTTCTATTGTTTTGATTTCTTTTACTATTTAAGTAAATCCTAATTCAAAATTCTCATAAATACATTTTTTGTGAAAATGGAATTCCATTTTCTTTCATTTTTGTGAAACAGCTGCAGATGTGTAAATATTTTGAAAAGTTCATTCGATTAAGTGCGTTGGATTTTCTATTTTGTGTGATTTGGCCTGATGAGGTCGATTTTTTTATTCGGATTTGTTTCTTGTGTATAATAGCATGAAATGTGTAAATATTCGTAGTGGTCCTAAGTCGGTACCAAACAGGTGGTCCTGAGTCGGCACAATTTGTTGTTGTTGTGTTTCGATTCCATTAAAGGCATTAAAGCGTCTTAAATCCTGTTTACCCTCTGTTTTTGATAAAAATTCTTACTATGCAGACTTAGGACCACTCTTCCCTAATTGATATAATACGCTTTTTCCGGTGAGCTGGACAAGGCGATTTTATACGCAAGGGTAATTTTTGGGTCTGGTGACCGAAAAAAGCGTTTTTACACTTTTTGTAATTTTTTGGGCAAAGCAGAGCTGGACAAGACGATTTTACTTTTATTGGTTATTTTTGACGATTGGCAGAGCTGGACAAGATCTTGTTGTTTTTGGTCTAACTATAGTGAAACATGGTAATTTTACGCTAATGGCGAATTTTAAAATTATATAGAGTGCGGAACAAGGCGACTTTACAATACAGTGAAATTTCGGATAAAGAAGGATGGGAAAAGCGGTCCCAGTGGGCACAAAAATTGGCGACGTTTTTACGACATCGTTACGACATCTTTACGACATCGTTACGACATCTTTACGACATCCTATGTCCATGTCGTTTCGGTGTCTTTGTGATATCGTAAAGACATCGTCAGATCATACGACTTATGTACGATATCGTTAAGACACCTTAATGACATGGACATAGGATGTCATGAAGTTGTCGTAAAGATGTCGTAACGATGTCGTAAATACGTCGCCAAGAGAATGTCTAAGGAGAACTTAAAAAGACAATTTTTATACTAATGATGAATCTTTTGGGCTAAAGGTGCTAGACAAGGCGATTTTTGGTACTTTGATGATATTTGAGGTTGGAGAGAACTGGACAAGTCGGGTTTACACTTCCGGGTTACTTTTGGACCTGGGAGAGCTGAAAAAGCCCAGTGGGCACAAAATATGGCGACTCCTTTACGACATCGTTACGACATCTTTACGACATATTTATTGCGATATCGTAAAGACATCGTCAGATCATACGACTTATTTAAGATATCGTAAACACACCTTAACGACATGGACATAGGATGTCGTAAAGTTGTCGTAAAGATGTCGTAAAGATGTCGCCAAACTTTGTGCCCACTGGGAGACGATTATACACTAACAGTGATTTTTCTGGCTGGGGTAAGCTGGATAAGGCGATTTTACCTTCAGGGGTGATTTTTAAGCCCGAGGTAAGCTGGAAAAGACGATTTTTTTCTGATTCCAAATTCAGCATCCACTTTCAAGCTGTTACGATGGTGGAACTAGTTTGATTGAAGAAAGAAACCTCGAAAGTTTGAAAAGAAACAAAGAATAATAATCTGAGCAGAAGCGAAGCACTTTAATCGCAAATTTGATTATTATTCCGAACGATTTTAACATCCGGCAGAATCACTCTTTATTTTTCTTCTCTGAGTCTATTTTCGACACAGTCAAGGCAAAGAAGCTGTGGATTATTTAAGCCAGAAGTGCAGGCAAATGGATCCATGATTACGTCATAAATCGCGATAACGTAAAAACATGAAAGAATCAATGCAGCCAGGACGATGCCCTCCGTGAAATATCATCCTTTCCTTTTTATTCTCGTGTGCCTCACTTGATGAGCTTATATTACCACAATGTTAATCCCGTATGGTCCCGTGAAATTGTAAATAAATTTTTATTTATTTTGCGGTTTCCAAACTTAGGTGTCCTCGTACTCCTGGACAACGGGTAGTCACTGGACTGGGAAAACCGGCAAATAAGCGAGAATTTTATAAGACTGGGAACCCGTGAAATGACCGTGAATTATTTTTTGACCGAGATTTTTACAAATTTGTAGAAAAAAATCCTTCCAACTTTGATTTTAACCGGTTTAGAAATAATTAGTTTGATTGTGATCTTTTTCAATCATCCCAGTAGGCACAAAATTTGACGACGTCTTTACGACATCGTTACGACATATTGAAGACAACTTCACGATATCCTATGACCGTGTCGTTTCGGTGACTTTGCGATATCGTAAAGACGTCGTCAGATCATACGACTTATTTAAGATTTCGTAAAGATGCCTTAACGACATGAACATAGGATGTCGTGAAGTTGTCGTAAAAATGTCGTAACAATGTCGTAAAGACGTCGCCAAACTTTGTGCCCACTGGGATGATATCATTCGTTTAGAATTAGTAATTCAAAAATCTTCCCCTTTAAAAAATTTCTATTTAAGATTTTTAATTTTTAAATGTACATTTCAATTTAAAGAATTTTAAAATGCAGTTTTAAATACTCCAAATTTAAAATTACAAGCTTTTAAAATCGAAGACTTTTTATAAGAAAACATTTTTAGTTGATCAACTGTAAATATGAATTTTATAATGTCTAGATTTTAAAATTAAAAATTAAAGTTTTTCAATTGGAAAGTCTTATTAATTGAACAAATGTTCAAATTTTTCAATGTTCAAATGTAACAAATTTATAAACTATTTTTAATCAAAAAATAACGTCAAAATAATATATTTATAATTCCATTTTTAAACCATGCAATTTGAAATTCTGAATTAAAAAAAAGATCAGCTACTTAATATTTAGAAATATCGGACTGTTTATTCAAAATCAGTACTTGTAAATTAAATATTCAAAATTAAACAACAAAACTAAACTTTGAACGTTAAAATTTTAATTGTTCTATTCCAAAAAATTTTATTTGTAAGTCAAATTGTTGAATTTTGATGTATAAATAATAATTAAATGCCTATTATTCTTGGACAAAATTTGAGTAAGTTGAAGAAATATTTAGAAGATTCTAAAAAATTCGAAATTACTTTAAAATTTACAATGATTTCAAATAATTTAAACAAAGTTTCTACGTGTACCGAAAAAATCTGAATACTAGCACTAAAATTTCGATGCAAATAGTCCACGAACTGATTTGAAACAAAATATAGATTTTTGCTTATTTCTAACAATAACTTTGGAAGTTTTTCAAGAATTTGAACAGGCTTCAGCAGAAAAAGAAACATTTCATAGTGAAATTGAATATTATACCTTATTTTAATGAACTAATTTAAAGAGAATATTAAAAAAGATTTATAAAGATTTACAAAATTGTCGAAAATGAATGTAGATAATTTTAAGAAAATTTCTTCAATTCGGCAGAAATTTTAAAAAAAATTGAAAAAATGTAAAACAACATGTAGATGTTTCAAAATTTAAAAAAAAAAATCGAAGAATTTAAAGAATTTTTAAACTATTCAAAATTAAAATAATTTAATTTCTAATTTAAACAGAGAATTTTAAATTTTTTCAAATTTATAGTTGGAACTGGAATTTATCCAGAATAATAATAATTCTGAGTTGGAATGGGGAATTTTCAAATTTTAACATATTCCGACCTTTTTTAATTTACTAGAAATTTTCGAAAAGGAACAAAATTCTGAATTGGAACAGAACATTTCTCCAAAGAATTCTAATTCTGAGTTGAGGAAGTAAATTTTCAAATTGTAACCTATTCTGAGTTGAAACTGGTATTTATCGAGGAGATTAAAAATGCCGAATGGAAAATTTAATTTAAAAAAATGCATTTTAAATTGAAACTAAGTATTTTCAAACAAAATGTAAATTACATATTGGAATAGGAAGTCTTACTAAAAAATTCTAATTCTTAGCTGAAATGGAGAATTATCGAAAAGAATTAAAATTCTTAATTTGTACAAGGACTTTTTTAAAGAATTTTATTTCTGAGTTGAAATGAAGAATTTTCATAAGGAATTAAAATTCTGGATTTCAACTGGAAATGTTTAATTTTAAACCAATTCTGAGATGGAATTGGATTTTATCTTAAAATTAGTTGAAATGTGGAATTTTCGTAAAAAAATACAAATTCTGGATTTGAACAGGGAAGTTTCAACTTTTACTAATTCTGAACTGGAATTAGAATTGGAAATTGCTTAAAATGGTATAATTTTAAACATTTTTGAATTCATGAACTAATTCTTCCATTTAAAACATTGAAAATGATAACCTCGATTTATATTTTTGAAGCTAAATTTAAATCTTTAAACCCTACAATTTATAAAAGCTTCTAATTTTAAATTGTTCAGTTGAAAAGTGTTAGTAACTTTCAATTTATACGTTTAAATTATTAAGCATTTGAATACAAAATTGTTACGTAAAAAAACTTTTAATCTTCAATTTTTAAAGTTTAAAATTCAAGAGTTCCACTTTTAGTGCCTTCATTTGCAGTTCAGTTTTTCTTACTTCGAATGGAACCATTCTTATATTTAGCATTTGATTTTTTTAATTTCATTGACCGTGAAAAATCTTTGCGAGCCAGAAAAAAAACGGAAATGACCGGGAATTTTTTTTTATTATTTAAACAGCCACCCTGCGGAGATGTGCCTCGTACTCCTGGACATTTCCTCGTACTCCTGAACATCGCCTCGTACTCCTGAACAGTATTGTGATGTTCTGAATTAATTACCTATTTAATTTAGAGAAAATAGTGGTTTCAACCGCACGGAGAAAATTGATGATCAGGCTGAACACCTAGAGAGTCAAACTGACTATATTTGAGTTTTAACTATGGGACAGCCCTCTAGATGGTTGGGCGTACCATCTGCGGAGTGTCAAAATTCAATGTTCAGGTTTACTCAAAATGATTATCTCTGCTAGTCAAAACAACTATCACGAATAATTAAATTAACTATATTTTATAGTTAAACCGAATATATCGGATACTCAAGTTTTTTTTTAATGTGAAAAAATTTTTTTTTGTCTCATACCAGAAACATTACGTGATGTGGTTATATTTCCAGTTACGTATATCTTGTGTTAGTAAAACCCCATGCTAGTTTTTTAATAAAACGGGATGTGTGACTGGAAATACCGACATTATGTGATATTTCTGATATGTGGCCAAATTAATTAAGTTTTTAATAAATGTAAAATATTAAGCAATTCATTAAATAAGTGAGTCGAAACTTTTTAATGAAAAATGTGTATGTTTTATTTTTATCAATAAAAAATACACCCGGGTAAAACTTACACATTTCTGTAAGAATAATTTTCAAAGAGGTATTCAATCACAGATCGAACTATGGTGCTTTAGAGTGTCGTGGTCCAAATTCTCTCCTGACTTCTGAGAGCGTTGTTCATCAAGGTTAGTCGAAAGATATGCTTTCAGACCGTGCAAATAATATTTTCCATTTAAAATTATATGAATTACGGAAAGTTTACACAAGATGAAATGCATTTTCAACCAAACAGTTAAATTTTTAATTAAAAAAAATTGTCTACGTTGACAAATGAATTTTCAAAGCAAGACGACGAATTTTGAAAAAAAATTCTCAACCAAACAGTTCCCAGTGGGCACAAAGTTTGACGACGTCTTTACGACATCGTTACGACATCTTTACGATTACTTTACGACATCTTATGTCCATGTCGTTAAGGTGTCTTTACGATATCGTAAATAAGTCGCATGATCTGACGATGTCTTCACGACATCGTAAAGACAGCGAAACGACATGGACATAGGATGTCGTAAAGTTGTCGTCAATATGTCGTAACGATGTCGTAAAAACATCGCCAAATTTTGTGCCCACTGGGTTACAATAACCACCAAGCAGATCTACTTTCCAGTATAAGGGACGAATTGTCCTTAAAATTGTTAAATTTTCAACCAAATAGTAACATTTTTAACACAAAAAGATGTATTTTTCAACAACAGTTGAACTTGTAGCAAAAAACTTATTTTTCAACCATGAAAGAAAAATTTTCAACCAAGAAGCATGACTTTTCTACCATAAAAGTTGAACGTTTAATTCAAAAGGATGAATTTTTAACAACATAGGTAAATTTTCGACCAGAAATAATTGCAATTCAATGAAATATTTTAATTTTTAAAACAAAAAGCAAACTTTTTTGGAGGATGGTTAAATTTTCATCGAAAGAGTTCATTTTCAATAAAAAAAAAAGATAACTGTAACAAAATATATAAGTTTTCTTTTAAGTAATTAAATTTTCAAGAAAAAAGTTGAATTTTCTACACACAAGATTAACTTTTGACCACAAAGACGACTTCTCAACAACAAGGCATTCACTATGCAAAATGAAGTTTTAACCAAAAATGGAATAGTCAAGTTTTCAGATAAGAACTATGATAAAAAAAAACTTTGAAAAAAACTAATGTTAAAAAAAGTTGTTAAATTGAAAAAAAAATGAATTTTCGATTAAGAATACTAATTTTTTATCAAAAAAGACAAATTCACAACTCATCCAATAAAATAGATAACGTCTTAATCAAACATAAAATAGTTCAATTTTGAGATAAGAAAAAAATCATTGTTAACAAAACATAAATAAATTTACTACAAAGTTAATAAATTTTAAACCAAAAACAGTGGATTTTTGTACCAGAAGAGTTAATTTTGAACCTATATAGTATACAGGATGAAGTTTTAACCAAAAATGGAATAGTCAAGTTTTCAGATAAAAACTGTGCTAAAGAAAACTTTGAAAAAAATGAATGTTAAAAAAAGTTGTTAAATTTGAAAAAATATATTTCCAATCAAGAAGACTAATTTTGCAGTAAAAAAGACAAATTCACTACTCATACAATAAACTAGATAACATCTTGACCAAACATAAAGTAGTTGAATTTTGAGATGACAAGAAAATCATTTTTAACAAAACATAAATAAATTTTCTGCAATGTTATCAAAATGTTTACTAAAAAAATGAATCTTTGTACAAGAGGATTGATGTTCTACCAGAAAAGACGAATTTTGAACACGGTGCATGAATGTTCAACAAATTTATTTAATTTTAAAGTCAAAAAGACGAGTTATCCACAAGAAAGTTGAATATTCAACAAAAGAGATGAATTTTCACATTAATTGAGGAATTTTTCGACCAGAAAGACAAATTTTCAAAAAATACAGATTTTTCATTCCAGAAAGAAAAGATGTTTCTTTGAATTATTCAACTTTAAAGACATTAATTTTTTACTAAACTGTTAATTTTGAACCAAAAACTTGCTTTATAATCATTAGATTTTCAGTTTAAAAAGTTATTTTTTCACCAAGAAATGTAATTTTTCAAGGAATAATGTAATAGTATGCATTTCAACCAAAAAATATGTTAATTTTAAGCCAAAAACAGTTCAATTCAACCAAAAAAATTTATCTAGGAATAGCTCGATGATCTATTGTCTGCGTTGCCAATTCTTCATGAGCTCTACGTAATTGTGCCCTGTCGATGCCATATCCTGCAAAAGAACGTTACATGACAATGAATCATATTATCCCAGTTGGCACAAAATTTGGCGACGTCTTTTCGACATCGTTACGACATCTTTACGACATCTTTACGATATACTATGTCCATGTCGTTTCGGTGTTTTTGCGATACCGTAAAGACATTATCAAATCATAAGACTTATTTACGATATCGTAAAGATACCATAACGACATGGCCATAGGATGTCGTAAAGTTGTCGTAAAGATGTCGTAACTATGTCGTAAAGACGTCGCCAAACTTTGTGCCCACTGGGATATGTTGATTTTTAAAATAATTGTAAGTGATTAATAAAATAATCACAGTAATACAAATTTAAATATTTTATTATTCTAACCCTAATCTTAAAATTGTTACTCCCGAGAGTTTTCGAGACTTCTCTACATTAGGTAAAATAGATACTTACCATTCGTAATCAGAGCGAATCACAGTAAATCACAGATTTAATTTTAAATATTTGACACACTCCGCAAAACGTAATCTTACAATACAGATAACCAAAATAACCTCCTCGGGCACGTCCGCTACTCCGTTGTGAAGTTTGCGTAATATTTGATGATGTCAATGTCGACAAAAAAAACCTAAGCTAAATTTTGTTGCATGTAAAATATACCGCTTTTAAAGTTTACATGCTATTTTGCGAAAGTTTATCCTACGATGGAATAAAAGTTGTCGTCTGCTACGGCGTTCTTAGCAGCAATGGGAAAAAGGCAAAGAATGAGTAAATACAGAAAAAACCAAAGTTAAAATTTGTTGCAGGTAAGACCTGCAAAAAAAACTTTCTTCTTACTGAGACAGTAGACTCTACGACACTTCTTGCTACGACACTTCTCGTTTCCCGATTTCTCCTTTGTTTGCTTGCCCTCACTCCTTGTCTCATCTCACGCACACATACGCGGCCGGCTACGCCTACTGCGCCGAACGCGGCTTGACACAGGAGAGAGGGTTATCTGACACTTCCTGTTTTCTTCCCCTACAGCCGCAAAAACGAGAAGTGTCGTAGACGACAGTATTGTAGATGAATTAGAATGTATTTAGCAAAAAGGGCAGAAAGCAACTGAGTGATGAAAATCCCCATTTCTCTCCAATTTAATGAAGTTAAACAACGATAGGTAGCGCTAGCGTCGTAATTCTCGCTACACCTCGAATGAAAATGCAGCGGTTATAAGACGAAAGATGATCCAGTCAGGGTTAAAAATCAGAAATTACCTTCGATTCATGTAAAGTTTATCTGAAAAGGTTAATTTTTGTTACAGTGAATCTTTCACCTGGAATCGATGTAAGCTTTATCTTTCGTTTTTTCTGTGGATTTTTCTTGATAGCGAATTTCGCCGATTTTGAATGATACAAGTGACTGAAAATAAAATATTTTACATAACGATCCCAGATTTTCAATTCGATCATCCCCCATAGTAAGTTTGACATACTCGTATGATTAAAAGGAGTGAAGACAGGGTATCTAACTTGACCATACTGGAGTGTCGATTTGATAATCCCGGGCGCTAAGGCTGATTCTCTGCAGATTGTGAAATTAAACATAAAATGAGAATCTCTTTGACTATGGAACAAAAATTATGGATTGTACACGATACTTTCTGGAAGCTCAAACTGACAATTTAGATGTTGACCATCAAAATTTGTCTATCAATTTTTATCCGAGCGGGTGGCTTTAAAAAAAATCGAGAACCACGCTAACATTAGAGATTATCACAGGAGATTTGACATCCCATCAATGTAATGGACCTGCAAGATGATAGCAGGCTTGAGTCTTGTTCCAATAATAACTACAAACAAACTACCTACTACTATATTGGTAGCATAATTTCCAGCTGTGTGGTTCTCCAAAGCCACTCGTCTTAACAGAAGCAAAAGCAAAAGCAAAAGCTGAACACGCTCCAGTACTTCACTTACATCCGACCACATAAACCTGAGCTGAGAAATCCATAGGACAGCGTGGGAGTCAGCTAAAATTGTCCAGAATGAACCGCGCCGCGGAGGATGGAACTGAGCGTGTGTTACATGGACACAAATTATTTTTGCATGCACACCACGCACACACATCCAACGCACGTGCAGACGCATTTTGTTGAATTTATACCGCGGATTCGCAGAAATCCCACATTTCATCTGCCGAGCCGTCGATGAAGCGTGTCTCGTGGCTGCTAATGAGAGGCGCGTTTTTCGAGCTATTTATTATTTAAGGCAAGTCCAAAAAGTTCCTTGCTGGACAATTACCAACAGGCGGTCCCTTTTGAGGCACTTTGGCTCGGTGCTCGATGCTCGTTGAATTTTTTTCAGCCGTTGGATCATTTTTGGCAGTTGAATAGTTTTCAGCAGTTTTTAAGTACTTGGATAAAAGTTGAACTGCTTTGTTGAGCATTTATTTCATTGGTTGAAGTTTTATCTCTTCAGTTGAAAATTTAACTATTTTGCTAAGATTTCATATTTTTAGAATGACTTTTTCGTTAAAGATACAACTGTTGTCAATTATGATTTTTTAAGGCCGTGTTACTAGAGTGTCACGTGACCAAAACTGATCTTCAATATTTCCTAACGTACGTCTAAACGAAATAAGATATCGCTCTGAAAGTTTGGGAAATGAAAGAGGAGATAATAAAGTCCATGTCTCTGCTTTCTTCCGGTGGAACTTAAAAAAAAAAAATTCGAAGAAATTACAAGTGGAATCTAGATTGGTACTTTTCTTTCCCAATTTACGTCCACACGGAATGAGATATCGTGTTAAAAATTTAGCACGCTAAATAGACGGCAATTAGAAATGTATCTCTGGTCCTAAATAATTAGAATTGTGAAAAAATGTTTAATTACTATTTTGGAGAAATACCAACTATGTTGTAAAACGCTGCAAGCAATTTTCAATTTTGTCAATGGGCTAGTAATGAGGTTTATATTTTTCGAAGTGGGGCAGGCTCGTAGCCAGAAATTTAGCTCGGGGGAGGGGGGGGGGGCAAAACGTAGTCATAGTTTCGATTTTTTTCACATCTATAGGAAAATGTTAGGATTCGCGGAATTTCGGGGGGAGGGCCGTTGGGCCCTACGGCTGATTACGGCCCTGAAGTGGGGCAAAACAATAAAAATCGCACACGAACATTATGCACAAATAATGAAAAAACTAATGTTTGCACTCGAAATGCAAATAAACAAAATTGGTCTGACATACGTATCAGCTGTTTTAGAGCTGCACTATCGCAACGAGTAGACAACTTCGAACTTCTGCGGGTCTGTGGGTAATACAGATTGCATGGTTACCGACTGAGAAAGTTAGAAGTCAAACTTCTACTGTAAAACGTAAATGCGTTCGACAATAATCATTATTTTCATAAATAAATTTTTTTCTTCCACCAACTCTTTTCAAGGTCACAAACGATCCTTTAATATTTATATGAACTTCCCAAAAAAAATTTTCGCGTTATTTAAAGTTTTTTTCAATATAGGTGAAGAAATATTGATCTTAGGGCTGACTTGATCAGCTGTTGTACTCGTTACATGGACTTGATTTATTTATTCTGTTTCGTTAGAAATTAAACAAATTTGTTAATAAATATCGTTTCCATTTGAAAAGTTAACAGTTTGTGCAAAAATGCGTCTTTTGCAGTAGTAAATTATTTTGCTTGGTTGAATACTCATGTTTGATTTTGAAAATTCAACTATTTGGTAGAAAATTAATCTACTTTGTTGAAAATGAAATAATTTTATTAAAATGTATCCTTTTTGGTTAAAACATTACCCATTCGGTTGAAAATTACAACCTTTTTTTAGGAAATTTGTTTTTTTCATTGGTTTAAAATCCAAATTTATGGTTCGCAATTCAACTCTTTTGTTGAAAATTCATATATTTTATAAAAAGTTATTATAATTTGTTAAAAATTTGCCTTTGGTTGAACGTTTAACTACTATATTAAGAGTTCAACTATTCAGATTAAAAGTAAACTATTTGGTCGAAAACTTATCTGCTTTGTTGAAAATTAAAAAGTTTTGTTAAAAGTATTCTTTTTGGATAAAAAGTTAACTATTTTGTTAAAAATTCGTCTTTTTCGTCAGAAAAATTTTTTTGTTGGTCGAATGTTCATGTTTGATTTTGAAATTTCAATTATTTTGTAGAAAATTATTCTACTTTGTTGAAAATAAAATAATTCTTTTAAAAATATATCCTTTTTGGTTGAAACGTTAATCATTTGGTTGAAAATTAGAATTTTTTGTTAAAAATCTATTTTTTTTTTTGGTTTAAAATTCAACTTTTTGATTCGAAATTCAACTCTTTGGTTGGGAATTCATATATTTTATTAAAGATTAATATAATTTGTTCATAATTTAACTTTGGATAAAAGTTTAACTAATTTATTTAAAGTTCAACTATTCAGGTTAAAATTAAACCATTTGATTGATAAACTTATCTGCTTTGTTGAGAATCAAACAATTTTGTTAAAAATATTCTTTTTTGTTAAAAAGTTTACTATTTTGTTAAAAACTATTTTTTTTGTTAGCTTTAACTGTTTTTTTTATCAAAAATGTATCTCTTTGATTGAAATTTGAACCATTTTGCGAAAAGTTGATCCTTCTTAAATGAAAATTCAACTGATTGAGTAAAAGTAAAACTATTTTTTAAAAATTCATATTTTCCGGATTAAAATCTAACTGTTCTACAAAAAATTCGTCTCTTTTGTTTGGAAATCGATGCGTTTTTATGGAAATTCAATTTTTTTCAGATGCAATGGTTCTCAATCTTGCTTTTTTTTTAATTCATTTGCTCTCGCTGAATTCATTTTTTTTATTAATGAAGATTGAAATCCTGTTTTTTTTTCAATATCAACTTTTACTTTCTGGAATTTGAACTACTTTGTTAAAAATTCATTTTTTGGTCAAGACTCATCATCTTAGTTAAAAACTTATTTCTTTAGTTGAAAGTTGAACTATTTTGCTAAAAATTTATACTTCTAAATTTAAAATTCAACTACTTGAGTAAAAGTTTTAAAATAGTTGTTAAAAATTCATATTTTCGAGATTAAAATTCTACTTTTAAACAAAAAATTCAGCCTTTTGGTTTACAAGTTCATCTTCTTCAGCAGAAATTTAATATTTTTTTTAAGGATGCAACTGTTGGATTAAAATTCAATCTATTTTGTTTCAGAATTCAACTTTTCAAAATTTATTTTCTTTGATCGAATTCAACTGTTTTTGGTTTATAATTTATATCTTGTTTCTTTATTATTTCAAAGTTCAAATACTTGTTTAAAAATTCATATTTTGGTTTAAGATTCATTTCTAATGAAGACATTGGCCAAAGGTTTACCTCTTTAGTTGAAAATTAAACTAGTTTGTTTAAAATTCATATTTTTGAGATTATAATTCAAATACTTTTTTAGGAAATTCATTTCTTTGTTTTGAAAATTCATCTCTTTTTGTAGAAATTGACTGGAAATTATTCTGGTTGAAGATTGAACTTTTTTTTTAATTCAGTTTCTTTGGTTAATTTCAACTGTTTTTTGGTCTCAAATTAAAATCATGTTTGTTTTAAAAATAAGCTATTACTTTTGAAAGTTGAACTACTTTGTTAAAAATTCATTTTTTTGTTGAAGATTCATCTCTTTTATCAGAAATTTCATCTTTTTTCTTAAAGATGCAACTGTTGTCAATTTTTTTTTCAATTCATTTTCTATTATTAACTTCAACTGTTTTTGGTTGAAATTTAAATTAATGTTTTTTTTCACTTTCAACTATTACTTGTTTAAATTTGCAGGACTTTGTTAAAAATTAATTTTTGGAAGTTGACTACTTAGTTAAAAAATTTTTTTTCTTTTTTTTCAAGATTTACCAGTTTGATTGAAGATTTACTTCTTTAAATTAAAATCTTTTTTTTTATAGAAAATTCCTTTTTTTTTTAAATTCATCATTTTTGCTGAAAATTCACCACTTTTAGTAAAAGTTGGATCTCTTTTGTTAAAGAATATATTTTTTTCAAAGTCAAATCGTTTTGGTTAAGGATTGAACTTTTTTCAATTTATTTTCGTTAGCCTAATTCAACTGTGTTTGGTGTAAAAATACAATTTTGTTTTTTTCTCTATACCAGGTATTACTTTTTGGTAATTAGAATATTTTGTTGAAAATTTATTTTTTTAGTGAAGATTCATCATTTACATTAAAGATTCACATCTTTAGTTAAAAATTTATCTTTCTTAGTTTTGAATTCAACTATTAGGTTAAATGCTCAATTCTTATAGAAATTTTTTTTTTTCATCACTATAGTTGAAAATTAATCTCTTTAAATTGAAAATTCATCTTCTTTGGTCAAAGTTGAACTACTTTGTTAAATATTATATCTTTGGTTCAAAGTATACATCCTTGGTTCAAAATTAAACTATTTTGTTAAAATCCATATTTTCGGGATTAAAATTAAACAATTTTCACAAAAATGTATCTTTGTGATTTCAAAACTTTTTTTTCAATCCAACTCTTTTGATACTAATTTTATCTTTTTTTGTGAAAGATGCAACTATTTGGTTCAAATTCAATCTGTTTTGGTTGAAAATTTAACTTTTTTGAATTCATTTTCGTTGCTTAAATTCAACTGCTTTTGTTTTTTTTAAAGTTTTTTTTCCATATCAAATAGTACTTGTTGAATAATAAACTTTTTTGTTAAAAAATCATTTCTTGGTTAATGATTCATAATTTCAATTTAGGACTGACCTTTTTGCTTAGAAATTTTTCTTTCTGAGTTCATAGTTCAACTATTTGTTTGAATGTTAAGCTCTTTTGTAGAAAATTCTTTTTTTCTAAGATTCATCATTTTAGTCAAAAATTCACCTTTGGTTAAAAGTTGAACTACTTTAATAAAAAAATGTATATCCTTAGTTAAAGATTTGGTTCAAAATTCAAAGTAAATTCGTTTTTAATTTTGGATTAGAAATTTTTTTCAATTTATTTTCTTTTTTCAAATTCAACTCTTTTTGTTTTATAATTAAAATTCTGTTTGTTTTGAATATCGAAAATTACTTCTTAGAAATTGGACAACATTGATAAAAATTCATTTTTTGTTTTTGAAGTTTCACCTCATTGGTTTAAAATTTATCTTTGTTAGTTCGGAATTCACAGTTTGGTTGAATATTGAACTATTTTGTTAAAAATTCGTGTCTTTATCAAAAATTAATTTTTTTAAATGAAAATATAATCATTCCAGTTTGGGTTTATATTGACATTTTTCACTGAAAACTGATATTTTATGAAAATTGATAAAAAATGAAGTAAAAATTTGTTGTTCAAAATACACCTTTTTTATTTGTAGAGAATTAATATTGTTGTTTGAGAATGCATCTTTTTTATTAATAATTGAATTTTTTATTCTAATTTAATCTGTTTTGGTTGAGGAGTTGAATGTTTTGTGAAAAACTCTTTTATTTTTTGAATTCAACTGCTTTTTATTTCAAATTAAATTTTTCTTAAATATCAACTTTTACCTTTTTTTTATCTACTGCCTGGTTTTAAGTTAAACTGCTTTGAAAGAAAATTATTTTTTATGTTCAAGATTCAATATTTTAATTTAAAATACAACTATTTGTTTGTAGAGTCACTTTTTTGTTCATAATTTATATTTTTTATTTAAAATGCAACCTTATGGTAGAAAATTTATATTTTTGGTTTGAGAATTCAACGATCTGGTAAAAAATTAAAACAATTTGATTGAAAATGCACGTTTGTATTGCAAATTAATATTTACGGTTGAAAATTCAACTATTTCGTTAAAAATAAACTATTACTTTAAAAATTAAACTATTTAGTAAAAAATAAACTTTTTGTTGAAACATCTTTTTGGCTTCAAAATTTATATGCTTTGTTGAAGATTCATGTATTATGTTGATAATTATATCGTTAACAATCTAACTCTTTTCGTGAAAATTAATTTCCTTTATTAAAAAATATTGCTTTTTTATTTAAAAACGTATCTATTTTATTTTGTGTTTAAAACTTATCCTTTATAAGTTAAAAACGTAACTATCAGGTAGAAAATTCGTCTATTTAGATTACATTTTTTTAATGAGTCTTTTTAAGTCGGAAATTAATCGTCTTTGTTGAAGAAAAAAAAGTTTGTCTTTTTTCAATGCAATCCTTTAATATAATTTTTTTAATACAAATATCAACCTTTTTATTCAAAATTTGTCTCTTTGGTTTGTAAAATCAGCTTTTATGGTAGAAAAGGCTTTTCTTTGTTTAAATGATCTTTTTGATTGGAAATTCTTGTTTCCCAAAAAAATAAAATAACAAAAGTTCGTCTCTTTGGCTCAAAATTCAACCAGTTCTGAAACGAGTAACTTTTTTCGAAAATTAAACTATTTTAGTACAACTACTTTTTTGGTTAAAAATTTTGCTGCTTTGTGAAAAATTTGTCCTTTATGATTAAAAATTAATTTTTAATGGTAGAAAAATTAAAAATTAACTTTTTGTTGCTAATGAAAACATTTAGTTAAAAGTTATTTTTTGTTGATTGTTCATCTATTTTGGTAGAAAATATTTATTAGTCAAATTTCGTATCGTAAAAATGAATGAGTTTAACAATCAATATTTAATTTCACATCTACAATTATTTTATTTTAAACAATTTTTTAATCTATTTTCAATATTGTAATTTCGAAATTAGCATTAGGATTAGAAACACTTTAGATCCGCAAATTTGTCCACATTCATTTATTTGGTTAAAAAAAAACTTATTTGTTGCATATTTCTTTTTTTATTAAATTTGAATTTTTAACTTAAAACTGAACTGTTCTATTTTTGTTTAAAATTATTTTTCTTTTTCAGTAAAAATTCGTCATTTTAGGCTGAAAATTCAAGTATTTCGTACAAAATTGAACTTCATTGTTAAAAATTCATTTCTTTAGTTAACGATTTATCATTTTAGTGAGAAAGATTGTTTTTTTTTTGGTTGAAAATTGAACTATTTTCTGGCAAACTCTTCTTTTCTGGGTTAAAAAATTTAACTATTTTGTTGCAAATTCGTCTTTTTTTTTATTAATTCTCTTAAATGAAAATTTAACGTTTACATTCTTGGCTGGAAATTTTTTGTTTTTTAGATGAAAATTTCAACATTTCGTTGAAAATTCCTCTTTTCAGGTTGAAAATCCAATTCCTTGGTTAAAAAATGAAATACTTTTTTATAAATTTCTTTTTAGTTAAAGATTAATTAATTTAGTTTAAAGTTCACGCCTTTAATAAAAATTTAAATAAGCGTCATTAAAAATTAATTTCTTTGGTTGAGAATTTATCATTTCATTCAACAAAAAATGTATTTCTTTGGTGGAAAATTTAACTATTTTCTTGAAAATTTCTTTATGGTTGAAAATTAGTGGTTTTAACCACCAATTTAACTATTTCATTTTTTTAATTGATCTTTTTTAGTTGAGATTTCAAATATTTTTATTAATTTGTCAAAAGTTATTTATTTATTTTGTAAATAATTTTTGTATATAAAAAAATAACTGTTTCGTTAAAAATTCAACTTTTTCATTCAAAATTAAATTTTTTGTTTAAAATTCAATTGTTTTGTAGAAACTTCAACTATTTAGTTGAATATTTATGCAAATTGTTACAGAAAATTGTCTTATCGGGTAGAAAATTAATTTTTTTAATGCAAAATTCAACTGCTTGGATTAAAGTATTATTATGTTTAAAATTCATTTTCTTAGTTGAAGATTCATCGTTTTAGTTAAAAAAACCCTTTTTCTGTTGAAAAATTATTTATTCTGTTGCAAATTTGTTTTGTAAAAAATTAATTTTTCAATCTTAAATTTAAACTATTCTATTTTTGGTTCATTATTATTGGCTTAAAATATTCAACACCTTGATTAAACATTGAACATTCTTAAAAAAAATGTTCTTTCGGTTGAAAATTCATAATATGAGTCGAAAGTTAATTTCTTTGATAGAAATTTGAAGTAGAATTAATAATTAATTTGTTTAGTAGAGGATTCATCATTTTATTTTAAAAAATTAATTTCTTTGGTAGAAAATTTAATTATTTTGTTGCACATTTTTTCCGATAGAAAATTAATGGTTTTAACTGTAAATTTACTTGCTTCGTTTTCGATACAAAATTATTTTTTCAGTTTAAATTTCAAATATTTCTATTACCTTATCGAACGCTTTTTTTTGTGAAAAAAATTTTATGACTGCAAATTCAACTATTTAGTTAAAAATGCAATTATTTGGTTTAAAATTAATTCAACCATTTGGTTAAATGTTTATGTAATTCATTGAAAGCTTTGTGGGTAGAAAATTAATCATTTTGGTTCAAAATTCAACTACTTGGTTGAAAGTACTACTATGTTTAAAATTCTTTCTTTTTTAGTTGAAGATTCATAATTTTAGTGAAAACCCTTATTTCGTCGGTTGGGAAATTATTTATTTTGTTGAAAACTGGTTTTTCGTTTGTTAGAAATTGATTTTTTTAAATTAAAAGTTAGCTATTCTATTTTTGGTTGAAAATTCGTATTTTTAGGTTGAGAATATTAAACTCCTTGGTTAAACGTTGAACTTGCTTAAAAATGTATTTTATTTTTTTTGTTGAACATATGTAATGAGTTGAAAGTGTATTTCTCTGGTTGAAATTTGAACTACTTTCTTGGAAATTTTTTGCTTTTTGTTAAAAAATAATTTTTGTAACTGTAAATAAAAATTTTTAGTTAAACATTCAACAGCTTGGTTAAGAATTAAAATTTGTGTTAAAAATTCACACTTTTGGATTGAGAATTTTATAACTTAGTAGAAGCTTCAACTATTTTGTGAAAATTTTATTTTATTTGTTAGAAAAGCGTCTTTTGGTATAAATTGAATTTGTTGGTTAAACATTCATCTCTGTGGTTCAAAATTCAACTAACGGTTTGAAACTTTCACTTTTTTTCTTAAAAATTCATTATTTTCAGGTTTAAGAATTACTACCTCAATTAAAAATTTATTTCTCAATATTTCTTCATCAGAAATATTCAGATACAAGGGAATTCTTAAAAATGGCAGTAAAATGAGAAAAAAACTTCACACTATGTTAGGAATTTGAATCCGCAACATTGCAAATGCGCAAAAAAGTATACATATATTGTGTAAGCAATGATGAATTATTCTTAGAATTTTTTATCGTACATCACTGACGCAAATAGAAGAACGCGGCTGCCGCTAAATGCAATCGTCGACGCAATAAATCTGTTTTTAGTGCTTGCTGTGATAGGCAAAAAAGGTCACGGGCTTGACTTATAGACACTTCAAATTCGCGCCAGCTTGCATAGTCGCCGAAAATTGTCGTTCAAGTACCGGGGTTCTCTTAAATGTTCTATATCTTTAGGTACTTCCTGTTCTACGTGGTCAAAATTCAACTTACTGCCCCATAAATGCCATTTCACATTCTTCGCTTCATCCACGATTTTCATACTCAAACATTTTGTGTCTAAAGTTGGCCCAATTTCAACATAAATTATTTTGCAAACTTGCAGTAGAAGCACGCCCGCTATGGAACCATCAATAAAGTACGTTACCAATTTGAAGGGCGGAGGCGCTCATGCTAAGAAGTACGGTTTAATTGTTAATTAAATTTTAAAGCATTCTTTTTTAACTCTCTTTTTAATGAGCATACCCTTTACCTGAAATAGGCAGAAAAAGTGCACTTTATCTGCCCGCGTAGCGGCAGTAAAATATCACTTTATTGTACTGCGACGAGTGGCATGAAAAGTAACAGCAAGGAGGAAAAAGTGAGTGAGAAGTGAAAGAAAAATGAAGGAAAAGAGTGAGAAAAATTTATTTTATACCTAAGTTGAACTACGATTTGGATTTTAGACTTCTAACCACGCGCGTGCGTATGCAGTACAATTAACCACCATGTTACAGAAAAAGAGGTCTTATTCAACCTATTTCAAATAAAGTATCTTATGCTCCACGAGAGTAAAGTTGTTTTATACTCGGATTCCGTTTTACCGTCCTCTCCTTCGGCTCAGGCATTAAATTCTGCAACCTCGTATAAAGTTCAACTTTACTGCCTAGGAACATAATCTACTATTATCCCATTTTTCCCATTTGTTTCGCTCAAATACGAACTAAATTAATAGAAACCATCAAGAGACATTACTTAAATTACATAGCAGCTCAAGAACGTGGGGTGGCAGGGGGGGGGGTGATATTTTGTCACGATGTTTTACGGAAGGGGAAGGAGGTCCTTCACTCCTTCAAGTTTTGTTACTAGAATTTTCCTTTTTCCTGGAAAATTATCTTGTGGGTTGAACTCCTTTGCTGAAAATTACGTTTTTTTTAAGATTCATAATCTCATTTTTAAATTCGTCTCTTTTGTTCATAATGTAACTATTATGTCAAAAATTTCTTTTATTTAGAAGGATTTTTTACTGACAATGTAAATATTTCATTTTTAGTTAAAAATTCATCCTTTTTCATTAAGAATGCAACTGTTTGGATCTAAATTAATCTGTCTTTGTAAAGGATTCAGAAATTTGGTAGAAAACTATACAATTCTGTTCAATAAAATTTTTTAATCAAACTATTTTGATGCAAATTTAACTTTCTAGTAGAATATTCAATTTTCCAAACAAGAAGTAATATTTGACTTTGAAGTTATGTTAAAAACTCGTGTTTTTTGTAGAACATTCATGTTTTTGCAGAAAAACTTCTCCTTTTGGTTGAAAATTAAGAATTTAGTTAAAAATTAATTTTTTTTAGACTAAAATTCAACTGCTTAATTGAAAATTAAATTTGTTTATTAAAAATCCATTTTTTGAACACTCGCTTCATTATTTTACTGGAAAATTTATCTCTTTTCCTGAAAATGTATCTACTTGCTTATGATGTTTTTTTTTAATGCTGAGTTAAAAATGGACAATTTTAATTGAAAGTTGATTTTTTTAGGTGAAAATTTTGTATTTACTTAAAAAAATTTCTTTCTGGGTCCGATATTAATTTTCTTGGTTAAAACTCATCCTTTTTATTACAAATCAAAACTATTTGGGTCTAAATTAATCTGGCTTAGTTAAGGATTAAAAAAATTGATAAAAGATTAAAATTTGCGGCTGCAAGTCAACTTTTTTGATGAAAATTAAACATTTTTTATAAAAATTTCCTACCAAAAAACCATAATTTTAATAAAATACAAGATTAATTTTCTCCTAAAATTGGAAATTTATTGTAAAATTTGGTTTGAAAATAGCGCGATTTTCAGCACTTCTGGTTCCGGTTCAATCGTAGCCAATCAAAGGAGTGGCACCCGTTTTTGCGCACGCATACCGTATGCAACTCTCAGTCCAGCGTCTAGCTCGAAATTAAGTTTCTGCTCCAATATCCTCATTTTCTATGTTCGCGTATGTTCATTTTCGATAAAAAATAGATTCAGAAAAAAAAGAGAAATTCTATAAAAATAAAGTTTCAATACAAATGCTGCAACGAAATATACCCTACATTTCTGCGAAATCACATCAAGGCTGCCCATGCTCCAATAGTTCCAGAGAAAACAGAATTAAAATTATGTTTAATGTACAAAAATGCAATTGGCTAATTGAAAATCAACGGTTTTTATTGTAAATTCATCTGTTCTGAAGAAAATTCGTACCGTCTTCATCATTTTAGTAAAAAATAATTTTTGTTGTCGAAAATTTAATTATTCTGTTGAATATCAGTTTCTTTTCATGTTAAAAATTAATTTGTTTACCTGACTATTTCGATCCAATTAAAAAATAACCTGTTTAGATTGAAAACTAACTTTTTTGTTGAGAATGCCCAGTGGGCACAACATTTGGCGACTTCTTTACGACATCTTTACGACATCCTATTTCCATGTCGTTTCGGTGTCTTCGCGATATCGTAAAGACATCGTCAGATCATACAACTTATTTACGATATCGTAAGGACACCTTAACGGATGAACATAGGATGTCGTAAAGTTGTCGTAAAGATGTCGTAACAATGTCGTAAAGACGTCGCCAAACTTTGTGCCCACTGGGTTCATATTTTTCAGTTGAAATTTTACCTTTTCTGTAGAAAATTCTTACTTTCTTCTCGAAAATTAAACAATTTGTTAGAAAATTGAACTATTTGGTACTAAAGTTCAATGACTTTGTTAAAAATAATCGTTTTACCGGCGGAATCATCATTTTTGTTAAAAATTTATTTTTTCGTTGAAAATTTTATTATTTAATTTTTTGTCGAAAATTTGTCTTTTCTAGTTAAAAAGTCATATGTTCTTTTAAAGATTTGTCTTTTTGGCTAAATATAGAAATTTTCTTAGTTAAAACTTTCATTCCTTTGTTGAGAATTTATGTATTTAAAAAATTCGTCTTTGGTAGCAAATCATTTTTATACTTTTTTGTTGTTTAAATTTAACTGTTTAGAAACTAGTTGAAAATTAAACTATTTTGTTGAAAGTAAAAATGATCTCGATGGTATTAAATGTTAAATCAACTGTCTAAATTAACGTGATATAACGAACAAAAATATAGAACTTTAGGCTTGATGTTATATTGATTTTTATTAATAAATAACAGCTGATTAGTATTGCCATGAGTTTAACATCATATGAGAACAAAAAATTATAACTTCTCAATCAAATATGACGAAATCTAACATAAAAATCTGATAGAAACGGAATTTTTATGTTTATGACCTTTCTCAAGTCAAGAAAATAATGGCACGAGCAGACTCAGTGGGCACACAGTTTGGCGACGTCCTTACGACATCGCTACATCTTTACGACAACTCTACGACAGCCTATGTCCATGTCGTTAAGGTGTCTTTACGAAATCGTAAATAAGTCGTATGATCTGACGATTTCTTTACGATATCGCAAAAAAACTGAAACGATATGGACATAGAATATCGTAAAGTTGTCGTAAAGATGTCGTAAAGATGTCGTAACGATGTCGTAAATACGTCGTCAAATTTTGTGCCCACTGGGGACAAATAATTTCGAGTTGCAAGCCGCGCGCGCACACGGTTACTTAGAGTTGAGGTGAAAAGTAGGGGGTGAAGGTATGCCAAAGATTAGTTCGTCCTAGAGGATCTCTACTTGCACCGACCGTCCTTTAAGAAGACGAGACCTGGACCCACAAAAAAAATTAAACGAAAAGTAACGCGGTTCGAAAAAAAATCCTGTGAAATATATGCGATAAAACACTAACGGACAAAGTCACTAATAAGGCAATCCTCAAAGAATGTGGTGTAGATGAAAAACTGTTCGATAAAAGTGAAAGAAATTTCTTGAGATGGTTTGTTGAGAGAATGAAAGGAGAACGATTGACGAAACAAGTATATTTAGGTTAAGTGAATGGACTCATTTGCAGAGGCAAACCAAAGAAACAATGGTGGCAATGTGTCAAGGATACTCTGAAGCGACAAGATATAAAAAGCCACAGAAACAAAAGAGCTTGGCATGAGAATATCTAAAGGAGGCTAAAGTGTGATGCCAGGAGAGGAAAGTGTGGAGAAAAATAGTCTATAAGAAATATGTGATGAAGAGTGCCAGAGGACTGACAGACGCCTGAAACGAAAGACTTTGGATACTAATGAGCCCGCGTGGAGAGCTTTACTTAGTAGATGTGATTAAAGAAAAGAATATGAATCGTACTTTAGGATAAACAATTATATTTATTTTTCGTTTGTTATCAGAAAGTTTACGTCTTTTTTTGTGTTTTATGATACATACTGACTTTTTGAAGCTCTTCACCTGGGGTAATTGCTAGAGAGATTATTCATCCACTTGTGTCGGAGCAATGTTGCAAAACGAAGGTGTTATTTAGATAACGAATACGGGAATTTCAGATTGATCCAAAAATATATAGCTCTCACTTATACCTCCTCCTACACTCCCTTTTCTCAATTTTCTTATATTAACTCCTTGATCCTCGGCAGTATCACGAATGTAGAACCAAGTGAGTTATCCTTACCCCTTAATGGTGTAATAAAAAAAAATAAAAAATGACTAGTTTTTTACAATTGAAGAGCATTACATTCCTAATTAACCCGGGAAACGATATTATTTTATTTTCAACTTTGTAGTCAATTTTTGTATTAACAAATTTACAACAATCGGCATTTTTCAAAAAAAATGTATACCTCAGCTGAGGTTCTTAGATATTGCTGCAATAAATTTGAATAACAACTTGGACATTACAGTCCTCTTTTTGTTATGAAAAATTGATATTTAGAGATGGCGCAACCCCCATAAAGGTTAACACGTATTTCCCATAAGAAGAACAGACGTTTTTGTAAATTTGATTCAGAATCCTCAATTTTAGCTGAATCGAGTTGAAACTAAACATTTCTCTTTAAAATTATTTACTTAATGCGAATAAAATATTACTTTTTAAATACCATCCCCATAAATCTGTTTTATAGGGTCCCAAAAAACTCCCGTAATTGAAAAATGGGTTCGGCGAGTTTCTGGCACTAATTACATTTTTGCGGTTTATTTAATGCAATTTTAAAGTAGAGCGAGGTAAGATTTAATCAATTTTAACAAAATATTATTTTTAAACAATTTATTGTTATTGTTAATTATATTCTTTTTTGAGTAATAGAGAAACATAGTGGCTTATACAATTCATTATTGCTTATAACTATCTTTTTTATGATAAGTGCTGGAGAGTTGCATTTTTTTTAATTTATAACTTTTCTTTGTTATTATTTTTCTAAAATAAATCAGTTATTTGAAATATTTTTCTAATTTTCTTTACGGGTAATATCAAATGTAAAATTTACTAAAAGTACTTATTGAGGGGCTTTTTTTAAAATTAATATTAATATTGTTTATTTTTTATATTAATTATTTTTTTATTATTTTTTATTCTTATCAATTATTATTTTCAATATAATTAACTACTTATTGTATCAACTACAATTTATTATTTATAAATTTTAAAGAATACAGCTAAATTTTAAACTAAAAATATGAACCTTTGACCGTAAACAAATAAATTTTTTTAAAGTGTTCATTTTTCAACTAATAAATATTAAATTTCAACGGAAAATTTATCAGTTTTCAATTCTTCATTCCGATTTTAATTTCTCCCGGTACTATTCAATTTATTTTAGAAAATGTTAGTATATACATTGTTAAGTGATGATTTTCGTAAATTTATTTTAACATTAGTAAAAAATTTTCTAAAAATTTTTAATGGATATTCATATGTTCAATTTCCTTATTAAGTAAACGACGTTCTAGAGAAACTGACATGAAATTAACCTGATTTTTTGCACTGCAGATAAAAAATGTTAAATTTCGAACATTATTATTAGCATTAGTAACATTCTTTGGTAATAATTCAATCATCAATTCTTAAGTCCATTTTAAATAATCAATGCTAAACCTCACTTTTATTAAAGAACATCAATTTTTTTCTGCATTTTAATTTTAAAAATTTTCATTTATATTGATTTTTCACTATTTTTTTCATAGAAGAATTGAGAAAAGGAGAATTTTAGGATTCATAAAAATAATCGATATGATATGATATAGAATTTTTATGTATAGGACTATCTGCTGATAAGGAAACCCGATTCGAAATTTAGGCCCTACTTTGAAGTCGTAATTTCTACTTTGGTAGGCGCTGAGAGCTTTAGGGTAGGTTCTCAATAAGCAGTGATTTCAAAATAATTTAGACCCTACTTTGACACTAAAAGTGTCGAAAATCGGCCGTTTAAATATTTTTGATGGCTGTCTGAAAGCAAGGCATTTTTAAAGCTTAGCAAAATCAGTCAATACTTAATCTAAAAGGGAAAACACATTAAAAAATCTAATTATTAATTAATAATAATATTCTTTATTGTTTGAAGATTAATAATTGTAAAATATTATCATAAAATATGAATAGAGAGCTAAAAGTAAGTTATTCTGCACATAATTCCGCAGAAGTAACCCATACTGCCTCGCGATACAGTATTTGTTGCTCTTCAATAAATTGGTCATCCGATTCCTGTTTTATATTTTCAATGTCAGAAAAAAAATTCGTCTTCATCTCCTTCCGAGTCGCTGCTATCATTTTCATCTTCATCAAAATTTCCAGTGGGCATAAAGTTTGGCGACGTATTTACGACATCGTTACGACATCCTTACGATTACTTTACGACATCCTATATCTATGTCGTTAAGGTGTCTTTACGATATCATAAATAAGTCGCATGATCTGACGATCTGTTTACGACATCGTAAAGACAGCGAAACGACATGGACATAGGATGTCGTAAAGTTGTCGTAAAGATGTCGTAACGATGTCGTAAAGACGTCGCCAAATTTTGTGCCCACTGGGTTTTTAATAGGTTTAAGAATAAGATTCATAACTTTATTAGCGATTTCATTCCATAACTTATGAATATTTTAATGTCCCGCATTTGGAAAAATTTTTGGCGAAGTTTTATAAATCGATTATTTATTCTATAAAATTTGTTCAGAGTAGTTTATTGAAACCTCCAATTCTAACCTCAAAGTTTTACAATTTCTTAGGTATGTAATGTAATATAGTATCTTATAAATTTAATTTTTCAATAAAAATTAGTGAGTATGCATTAGAACTTAATATGAAATATTAATAAGGTTAATATTGTCGATTTACTTTTTAAGATAAATTAAGTAAATTAAATTTTCTGTTAAAAATTTACATTTTCAAATTGAAAATATAATTCTTTTGAAGAAAACACATCTTTTTGACTGGAAAATTCAACATTTAGGTTAATTTTTTTTTATTTCTTGACTGAAAATTTTTTTATTAACATTTGAACTATTTTCTTGAAAATTCGTCATTTTGATTCGAAAACGTATCTTTTTAATTATAAATTTCATCTTTCTTGAGAAAAAGGCAACCGTAGTTAAAAATTGATCTGTTTATGTTGAGGCTTGAGCAGCTTCAATCAAAATATGTTTTTTTTTAAAATAAGTTGACTGATTTCAATATGTAGTTAAAATCTTTTTTGGCTGAAATATAAGCTATTATATTTTTTGATCAGAATTTACATTTTTGGTTAACCTAAGACTTCAATTTTCCAACAAATTCTTGAATTTTAAAATTAAAACACTAATTTTTTACCAAAAAAGATTAATTCTTATCAAAAAATATAATAGTTGATATTTCAAACCAAAAATGTGTAAATTATAAATTAAACATGATATGAATTATTAAATAATAATAATATCTTTTTTAACAAAACAGCTGCATTTTTCTGGGAAAAAAATGTTTTTAATAATTAAAATGATACATTTTTGAACCAAAAAGACGAATTTTCAACAAAATAGTTGAAATATTAATCAAAACAGATTTTTCAGTCAATAAAATTTTCAACCAAATAATAAAATTTGTAACCAAAAAATAGTTACCATTTTTTTTTAAATGTAAATTTATGAGTTATTTTGAATTACTTACCTAAGCAGTTGGCAAAATTTGAGGTTAGATTCACTGGTTTCAATAAACTACTGTGAACAACTTTTTAAGAGTAAATAATTAAACGGTTATCAGAATTTATTTTTGATTTCTAATAGATTCTGTAATAAATTAGAAGCGAATTGTGCCATTTAAATTTGATAAACACCATTGTATTTTCCTTGTGCCATTGTCGGCTTCTTTGGTGTACCACTTAAGGATATGTCCCAAAATTCGTGTACCACCAATGGGCGATCCGACTAACTTAGAAAATATCCATTTAAATTAAATAATTGTAAGATTAATAATGTATTTTTTATTCTAATCGATCAAATAATGTCTTAACCACATATTATAACGGTTTGTGTACAAAAAATTCCAATTGCCTACTTTAGAATGGTGTTTATGTGAATGAGCTTTTCCTAACCGTCCCAGTAATTCGTGGAGAAATGTAGATCTGGCCCCGATCGGGGCCAGACCAGTCCAGATCGGGTCCTGATCAAGAATCCTGGTCGGGGCCAAATCGCGGATGAAACACACGCCCAGATCGGTACCAGGTCGGGACACCCGATCGGTACACGATTAGTCTCATTATAATCCATTCGTGAATTCCACGAATGGAGATTTAATATAAGTAAACTGGAAACTAGTATTAAAATAAAGTACTACAGGCACGAAAAGAAAATGTTTGTTTTTTATGAAAAAAATGGACGATAACCAGAAATATTTTAATGAACAATTTTAATTTCTTGAAGAAAATTTTGTCTATAAAACTTCTTAACAAATTAGAAAAAGTTTTTTCGCAAAAAGATTCCCTATAACTTGACATTTTCGATTTTTTAAAAATAAAATCATCGGGAAATAACCTATGACTTACCATGTATTAAAATTTTACTGTAAATAAATTCAATTTTCTGTCAATTGCATTACTTCTTGAAAAACTCGAGTAGGTAGTTGCTGATAATATTTTCGCCAAAAAATTAATCTATCATTTATTAAATCGTTTTATTTTGTTAAGTATGTTAAGAAGCAATATTGACCAAACAACTTTTAAACAAAAATGAAAATTTTTGAATTAAATATTTCTGGTTAATTCAAATAATAATACAGATGCATTTAATTAATTTTTATTATTAATAATTAATTTTGACCTAATGGACATTTTTATAGGTTAAAATGTCATTGTTTATAATAAAAAAGAAAAATAACTTTGTTTAGCATTTTAACTTCGCGCGAAATCAATTGGATGCCGAATGCGACACATGCGCAGTTGAGTAACTAGCTCTTAATGGAAGCCCTACACAATTGGCATTTTGCATTTTGATTGCACGACTTGATTCTGAAATTCATCTTATGAAAATTTGTCCTTAGTGGAAGCTTCTAATGTGTCCCCTAAGGGTTTACATTTTTCTTACACCTTCTCTATTCCTTTACACACCCTCCACACACTTACTTGGTGGTGGAAGGGGGACCTACAGTTTAAGGTGGGTTCCGAACCACCAAGAGCAACAGCCTTAAGTACTTAGAGAAAAACCTTTTTTCTCTAGAGGTACCGGTCCCACGACTCTCCGGAGATGAACAACTCCCTTGCTAGGCTAGTGTTCACCGCATGGGCCACCGAGACTCTTCCAGAGTGCGAGGCGGGAATCGAACCCGCAAGCCGAAGGAGTGGGTCCAAAGCCTACGCTTTAGCCCCACGACCATCGTCCCACTCAATTTGTCCTTAGTGTATTTCTGTAATGAATTTATTATTAAGGCTATTTATCATAGCATGCTACGCGCGAGTTGATAGTGATCCCAGAGAAGTAAAAAAAACACCTTCTGGGACACTTTAAATGACACAATAAATTTTTGTGAACATGGGGAGAGAATAATTCGATTAGGAGACATGAACGGAAGGGTGGGGATCCAAAATCAGGATACAGAAAGAGTACTAGGTAATTTTTGGGATCCAAGAACAAACTATGACGGAGATAAATTAGTTGGTCTATGTTTAAAAAGGGGTCTAAAGGAAATAGCCGCAGAATAATTGACTTTGTTGTTGCGGATAAAAGTCTAAGAGAGTTAGTCAAAGATACAGGGGTCATGAGGGGTCCTGAATGCAATACTGATCATTACCTTCGGATCTCAAAAATTAACTTAGGTCGGGGATGAAGAAAAAAGAGAACCAAGAAAACAAAATAAACGCGAATCAAAATTGAGAACCTACAGAAACCGGATGTGCGAATAGATTTGTAAAATAAGATAATCGAAAGCATAGATAGAGCAACATGGGAGGTCCCTCTAAAAAAAAAGATATAGAGGGCGCCTGGACAAAGTTACGGGATTTCCTTGTTAGATGTGCGATTGAAGTATGTGGTACCGCAGTTGTAGGAAGAATGTCTGGTGATGCGTGGTGGAATGATGAAATTCAAGCTGCCCAAAAAGCAAAGAGAGAAGCGTACAGGAGAACTTTGAACATCGCAGGTCTCAGCAATGAGGAAAGAAATAGATGTAGAAATGATTATAGGCACGAAAACAGGATACTCAAACGATTAGTTAAGGAACGTAAAGATACAATTAGAACAGAAGAAGAGATGAAAATACAAAACGACTTTGAAGGAAGCAAGAAACTGCTTTATAAAAGAATGAAAGGAAACAAAAGTACAGAATTTGTCAACATGAAAAATAGTAGGGGGGAAATGGTATATAATGCAGATAGAATACTAGAGGCTTTCAGAGACTATTTTAGGAGACAATTCGGAGATGAAGCTATAGGACACCACAACTGCTATGTTGAACACGATGCGATAGAAAACTCAATTGAGAAAGTCTGTGTCACTGAGGTTAGGGATATAATTAAGAACTTGAAAACCCGTCAGGCTGTGGGACCAGATGCTATTACCGCTGAAATGCTTAAATACGGTGGCGAGTGCATACCACATAGACTGTGCGAATTGATAAATTTACGTTTCGAGATGGGAGACGTCCCAGACGATTGGAAAATAGAAATTATCGTACCAATATACAAAAGAAAGGGAGATAAAAGCGACTGCAATAATTACAGAGGGATTAGCTTATTAAGTACCGTAATTAAAATATACTCAAAAATACTTATTCGCAGGATAACGAAAAGAACAGAAGCAAAGATTTGGGAAGTCCAAAGTGGGTTTATGCCAGGAAAAGCATGTACGGATCAAATATTTAGCTTAAGGCAAATAACAAAAAAAAGTTTAAGAGTAGCAAAAAAAGTTTTCTGTGCATTTGTTGACCTAGAAGAGGCTTTTGACAAGGTAGATAGAAGTACACTTTGGGAAGTTCTGAAAGAGTATGGAGTCAATGGATGGCTGCTACAAGCTATAAAAACAATATATACGGATAGCAAAGCGAGTGTAAGGGTGATTGGGAAATTGAGTGACTGTTTCGATATTATCCAAGGAGTTAGACAAGGATGCGTTATGTTTTCATGGTTATTTATATTATTTATGGACAAGTGTTTAAGAATGGCTCTTTTCGACGAAGAGGTTGTCGATCTCGAAACAGTAAGGGTACTTGGATTAGCGTTCGCAGATGATAAGGTTGTTATGGCAGAGTCAATCGAAGACTTACAAAGAATGTTGAATAAACTAGATGCAAGCATGAGAAGCATGGGCCTCAAAATTAATGCAAATAAAACAAAAACTATGGTGTTCGAAGAAAAGAATAAGAAAACACTATGCAGTATTTTATTAAATGATGAGAGAATTGAACAAGGTGATAAATTCGTATACCTTGGTAGCTTATTTACTAGGTACGGGAAGATAGATGAGGAATTAGATAGACGCATAAACGAAGATAAGCAGGTTATTGGTAGAGCAGGTCCCCTTATCAGAAGTAAAAATATATCAAATAAAGCTAAGATGGCAATACATAATTCGATATTTGTACCGACTTTACTATACGGTAGCGAGACATGGACTTATCAAGAAAAAGATACGAGTAAAATTAACCCAATTGACATGAGATTCATACGCATAATATGCGGGAAAACTTTGATGGACAAAGTAAGTAACGAGATAATTCTAAAATAATGTGGTGCAGAAAATACGCTAGTAGACACATGGGAATGATATCGGTTAAGATGTTTCGAAAATATTGGGAGAATGCCAAATGAACGACTAACGAAACAAGTGTAATAAGGTAAAGTAAATGGCAGCGTGCCCAAAAGTAGACCGCGGAAAGAATGGTTAGAATGTGTGAATGAGACCCTAGTTAGAAGAGACATAAGAACTCACAGAAACACGAGAGCCTGCATGAAAAAATGTATGGACATAAAAGAAGCAAGAGAAGTATGCCAGGACAGGAAAGTATGCCGGCAAATAGTTAATAAAAAGAGTGTCAGTAGAGTGAATGACGACTGAAACAAAAGACCTTGGCCACGAATGAACCCAAGTAGGGAACCTTACATAACGACTTTGTGAGGATCTTCACTTTGGGTGATTTCTAGAGAGATTGATCAGCAATCTGGGTCGGAGCAGTGTTGCGGAACGAGCATGTTATTTACATTAATAACACGCGAATTCTGGATTAATCTGAAAATTCTCTATCCCTTCCACACATTACTCC